>NC_135887.1:108605287-109056138 GCF_964194155.1 Cetorhinus maximus | reverse complement strand
TGCCAGACCTGCTGAGTTTTTCCAGGTAATTCTGTTTTTGTTTTGGATTTCCAGCATCCGCAGTAGCGTTTAGCTTTTTGTTTTTATATCTGTCAGATGCTTTGTCCTGAGATCTCTCCTAACTGTGTGGGTGGGCATCCCATGTCAGTGGCTCTAAAGGTCACAGCTGCCCTCAACTTCTATGCCACTGGGCCATTCCAGGTGTCGGTGGATGATCTTTGCAGTGTCTCCCAATCAGCTGTCCAAACAGGTTACAGACCTCTGTTCAGGCATGCATTGACCTTCATCCACTTCCGCTGGGACCAGGCAAGCTAGGCACTGTGATCCAGAGCCTTCGCGGCCATTGCTGGCTTCCCCCGTGTCCAGGGTGCTATAGACTGCACACATGTGGCCATCAAGGCGCCAGCAGGTGAGCCCGGCGCCTTTGTCAACAGGAAGGGCTTCCACTCCATGAACTTGCAGATAGTGTGTGATCACAGGTTGCTGATTCTACAAGTCTGTGCAAGGTACCCAGGCAGCTCCCACGACACCTACATCCTCAAACACTCCCAGGTGCTGGGGCTCTTCAGTGCTCCAGCCCGGCTGGATGGTTGGCTGCTGGGTGACAAGGGCTATCCCCTCAGAAGGTGGCTCATGATGCCTCTCCGCCATCCAAGAACAGAAGCTGAGCAGTGGTACAATAGGAGCCACGCCTCCACAAGGGCTGTGGTGGAGAGAACCATCGGCCTTCTCAAGATGCACTTCCGTTGCCTGGACCACTTGCGGGCACACTTCAGTACCCCCCAGATCGTGTGTCGGTGATCGTGTTTGCATGCTGCGCTCTCCACAATCTGGTGCTGGAAAGGGGGGACGCTGTGGATGATGAAGATGCCGACGCAGTGTCTGCGGCTGCACACGATGAGTCCAGCAGTGAGTCCGAGGATGAGCACGCACAGGGAAATGCTGAGGGAGTAGACGCTGACCCGGGCATACTGCAAGGAGGCAGGGACACCCAGGAGGCTTTAGTCCAATGAACCTTCAGCGAGCACACCACAAAAGGACCTCCGGGATAAACCTGGGCTTTAGGCTCCATACTTGATACCTAAGTGCCAAATTTTCCAGGTTAGGAACAGTAACTAAGGGCCTTGTTAATAAAGCTGAATGTCCCACAAAACACTCGTAACATATATGGAAACCATACACATGCAGAAGAAAAGAGGCACCCTCAGCCATGGTCACATATCTGAATTTAATATCAGGCAAAGAAACTTAATGAAACAAAATGACAAGTGTGTTCCAATTCAAAGCAAATCATAAAGACCTCATCTCAGGCCAACACAAAAGCACCAGTGATAAACCCGTGGTGTGCCAAAGGTGCCTTATGTTTTCATTTCCAGGTGCTGCGTCTTGGTGCTGCCCCATCGCTCGGAGTGGCTTGTGAGACAGCCTGCTGACTCTGCTGTCCTATTGGCCTCAATGACCTTGGTGGCCGTCCTCTGGCCCGTGGAGCCTGTCCTGGCCCCGCCTGGGAGGGAGTGGCCAGTGCCACAGCTGGCATCTCCCCAGTCGTCGCAGCCTCACCGGATGCTATGGTCACTGGGAGACGGGCGGAGGAGCTGCCACCCTCATCTGAAGTGCCCTGAGAGGAGCCCACAGAGATGACAGGCAGCAGCGGCGCTGACGTGAGGTCGCTTTGGACCTCCCTGCTCACCATGGATGGATGGGCACCAAGCTGGGAAACTTGGTGCCCACATCATCTCCCACACTGGCACTGACCAGTTGAGGTCAATGCCAATGTGAGGGCTTGCTGGTCAGAGAACATCCCCAGGGAGCCCTAATGGGTCTCCTGGAGGAGCCTCTTCACGAGAGTTGCCAATCTCTCCATGGAGGACGTATGGTGCTCGGACATGAGGCTCATTGCTTCGGCGATCGTCCACATAGACTCCTCCACCATGGACACCAAGCCAAGCATAGCCTCATGTATAGCCCCTCAGATGCTCCCTCACACCTGGCTGCATTTCATGCCCTTGCTGCATAGCGGACGACACCAGAGGCACATCATCAGGCACCGGTCCCCCGCAGTCCTCCGACTGCTGGTGCCATGGGCACTCTGTATCTGCCAGCTCCTCCAGCAACTGTGAAGTGCCCTCACCGCTGTGCGCCGGGATATTAGCCAATGTTTTAACTCCCACCGAGATGCTAGTATCTGCGCTGGTGCCTGCCTGGCAGAGATGGTGTGACGCTGGTGAGATTTCAGGGCCCTCAGGTGTGAGAGGGGGCCTCTGCTGCTTCTCCTCCTGGCCCTACTCCGCTGATGCTGAAAGGAAGAAAAAGGACATTGGATCAGTTCATGTGGAGACAAAGTCAATGTGCATCCCTGTCCCCTAGATCATTATGCGCTAATCCTTCCATAAACAATGGTCAAGCCATGTTGTAAAATTAAATCACTGAACATTCAGCACTGCTATGGCTGTTGGGAGAACAATGGTAACCTCACACAAAAACAAAAATAGCTGGAAAAACTCAGCAGGTCTGACAGCATCTGCGGAGAGGAACACAGTTAACATTTTGAGTCCGTATGACTCTTCATCAGAACTAAGGAAATACAGAAATGAGGTGAAACATAAGCTGGTTGAGGGGGTGGGACAGGTAGAGCTGGATAGTGGGCCAGTGATAGGTGGAGGCAAAGGAGAGATTGCCAAAGATGTCATAGACAAAAGGATGTTGACAGTGGTGATATTATGGAATGTGCTAATGGTGACATTAAGGGTAGAAAGCAGGACGAGCAAGTGACAGATAGCCTGGGTGGGGGTGGGGTGGGGGGAAGGGATTGAAATGAGCTAAAAGGTGGAGATAAAACAATGGTTGGAAATAAATTTAAAAATAATGGAAATAGGTGAGAAAAGAAAAATATATTAAAAAAATATAAATTATTGGAAAAAGGGGGATCGGAAAGGGTGCAGGGATGGAGGAGAGAGTTCATGATCTGAAGTTGTTGAACTCAATGTTAAGTCCGGAAGGCTGTAAAGTTCCTAATCGGAAGATGAGGTTCTGTTTCTCCAGTTTGCGTTGAACTTCACTGGAATATTGCAGCAGGCCGAGGACGGACATGTGGGCATGAGAGCAGGTGGTGCATTGAAATGGCAAGTGACAGGGAGGTCTGGGTCATGCTTGCGGACAGACCGAAAGTGTTCCACAAAGCGGTCGTCCAGTCTGCGTTTGGTCTCTCCAACGTAGACGAAACTGCATTGGGAGCAGCAAATGCAGTAGACTAAATTGAGGGAAGTGCAAGTGAAATGCTGCTTCACTTGAAAGGAATGTTTGGGCCCTTGGACGGTGAGGAGGGGTTAAGTAAAGGGGCAGGTGTTGCATCTTCTGCGATTCCATGGGAAGGTGCTGTGGGAGTGGGTTGAGGTATAGGGGGTGATGGAGGAGCGGACCAGGGTGTCCCGGAGGGAGCGATCCCTGCAGAGTGCCACCAGGGGTGGTGGAGGGAAGATGTGTTTGGTGGTGGCATCATGCTGGAGTTGGCGGAAATGGCGGAGGTAAATCCTTTGAATGCGGAGGCTGGTGGGGTGATAAGTGAGGACAAAGGGGACCCTATCATGGTTCTGGGAGGTAGAGGAAGGTGTGAGGGCAGATGCGCGGGAGATGGGCCAGACACGGTTGAGGGCCCTGTCAACCACCGTGGGTGGAAAACCTCGGTTAAGGAAGAAGGAAGACATGTCAGAAGAACTGTTTTGGAAAGCGGCATCATCAGAACAGATGCGATGGAGGCGAAGGAACTGAGAGAATGGGATGGAGTCATTACAGGAAGCGGGGTGTGAGGAGCTGTAGTCGAGGTAGCTGTGGGAGTCAGTAGGTTTGTAATGAATATTGGTGGACAGTCTATCACCAGAAATTGAGACAGAGAGGTTAAGGAAGGGAAGGGAAGTGTCAGTGATGGACCAGGTGAAAATGATGGAGGGGTGGAACCTGTCCCACCCCCCTCAACCAGCTTATATTTCACCTCATTTCTATACTTCCTTAGTTCTGATGAAGTGTCATACGGACTCGTAACATTAACTGTATTCCTCTCCACAGATGCTGTCAGGCTTGCTGAGTTTTTCCAGCTATTTTTGTTTTTGTTTCAGATTTCCTGCATCTGCAGTATTTTGCTTTTATAATGGTGACCTCACTGCTGGGCATACATACCTGACCTTGGCACCCCAGCCTCACTGACACCAGTGGACCTGGGCGCATTGTGCCTCTCCAAATCCAGGGCCTCCTGCTCAAACCGGATGAGAATGGCTAACTGCGTCTGGCTGCAACCAGTCCTCACCCGTTCTGCAGCATTATGAGCATTCATCTCCTGAAAATGAGAGAAGAGCATTAATTTGTGCAAATTGTATGTGGACTCTCTTCGCGCACAGCCCACCCCAACCAGAGTGGGATATATCAGGGCTCCAGTGCCTCCTCACCCCACTGCTGCCAAACGCTCACAATAAAATGCTAGCCCTGTTCCCTGACCGCCCCTCCCCACCCCGCCCTTGACCACATGTTGCCTACATCATATTAGGCACCACACGGTATATCCTTCCTTTGCAAGGAGACGCAAGCACATGGAGCGCAGAGGGCAGCAGATGGTTCGTTGCCACACCACCTTGAAGCTCCCCTCCCAGCGTGTCATCACCATGACTTGGACATGTCCTGCAGTTCAAGCACAGCACCTAGTTGCAGTTCCTCAGGTTGCCCCCAAAACAGTTGGGTAAGCCTCAGTGTACCACATCCTGTGGGCACAGAACCCATCTCTTCTTCACCCTCTCAGGCTGACCTCAGTATAGACAATATCTGCCGGCCCATCCAGCAAGGGACTTATGCCGTCAATGATTCAATATAGTCAGTACGCTCAGACTTGGGGGGGATGGGCAGCGGGGGGAAAGCCGACCTGCTGGGGTAAGTGACCAATGCCAACATTGTTCTCACCCTTCCTGTGCGCAACAGGTCATTGAAGCACTTGCGACACTGGAGCCAGGTGCATCACACCACATCACAGGAGCTCACCACCTCCTCCCAGGCACATTTCGTCTTGTGGGGGGGCTTCTTCCCATCCTGGGGAAGCAGCACCCCCCGCCGTGCTGCCACCTCCTCAAGGAGGGCAGCAAGGCACACAACGGAAAAACGAGGGACACACTGGCCCCCTACACTACCCTCTGGACTGGCCTGCCCGATGGCCTACCCTCTGGACTTGCGTCACCTCCATTACCCCTCTGCAGAGCCTTTCGCCCAGCCATTGCGAGCAACCATTACAAGGCTGCCAGGCCTTCCTTTATACAGGCCGCCGGGTCACCATTGGACCCGGCGGGCTGAGCGCGCCCGCCCACTCCCACTATGCACAGGAGTCGTGAAGCTCGCTGGTGGGCCTTAATTGGCCTGCCCGCGTAAAATGGTGGTGCAGACCTAGTCACGAGCAGCGATCGGGCCCGTGCCCGCTCCCGCTCTGCTCCCCCCCTGCCATCCAGAAAATTCTGCCCAGGGAGTGTATTCAAGACAATTTCCTAGAACAATAAGTTGTGGATCCAACCAGAGATCAGGCTTTTTTGGATCTGGTAATGTGTAATGAGACAGGTTTCATAAATGATCTCAGAGTAAAAGGTCCCCTAGGAAACATTGACCATAACACGGTGGAATTTAGCATTAAGTTTGAGAGTTGGACACTTAGTTTGGAAACATCTGTGCCAAACTTAAAAAATGGTAATTACAAAGAAATGAGGGCAGAGTTGGCTGGAGTGGACTGGGAAAGGAGTTTAGCAGAAAAGACGGTTGATGGGCAATGGCAGACGTTTAAGAAAATAGTTCATGACTTACAACAAAGATATATGCCAGTGAGGAAGAAGGATCCTAGGAAGGGGATAAACCGAACATGGTTAACCTAGAAAGTTAAGGATAGTATCAAAGTGAAAGAAAAAACATACAATGTAGCAAAGATTAGTGGTAAGCCAGAGGATCGGAAAAGTTTTAAAAACCAACAGCAGATGACTAAAAAAATAATAAAGATGGAGAAAATAAACTTTGAGGGTAAACTAGCAAGGAATATAAAAACAGACAGTAACAGCTTCTTTAAATATATAAAAAGGAAGAGAGAGGCCAAGGTCAATGCAGCCTCTTAGAGAATAAGGTTGGGTGAATAATAATGGGGAACCAGGAAATGGCATAGGAGTTGAATAAATACTTTGCATTAGTCTTCATGGTAGAAGGCACGAATAGCATACCAAAAATACTAAATAATCATGGGGCAAAAGTGGGGGGGGGTTGGGGTGGAGGGGAGGAAATAAAGACAATAACTATCAGTAGAGAAAAAGTACTAGGGAAACTAATGGGGCTAAAGGCCAATAAGTCACCTGATGGGTTGCATTCTAGGATATTAAGGGAAATTGCTGCAGAGATATTGTTTGCACTGGTCGTAATCTTCCAAGATTCCTTAGATTCTGGAAAAGTCCCAGAGGACTGGAAAACTGCCAATGTAACACCCTTATTCAAAAAGAGAGGGAGACAGAAAACAGTTAACTATAGGCCAGTTCACTTAACATCTGTCATTGGGAAAATGTTGGAGTCTATTATAAAGGATGTAATAGCAGAGCCTTTAGAAATGCATAATCTAATCAAGCAGAGTCAGCATGGCTTTATGAAGAGGAAATCATGCCTAACAAATTTATTAGAATTCTTTGAGGAGGTAATAAGCAAGATAGATAAAGGGGAACCAGTAGATGTAATATATCTGGATTTCCGAAAGGCTTTCATTAAGATACCACACATAAGGCTACTTAATAGGATAAGAGCCCATGGTGTTGGGGGGTAGTATATTAGCATGGATAGAGGACTGGCTAACTAAGACAGAGAGTTGGGATAAGGGGGGCATTTTCAGGATAGCAACTTGTAACTAGTGGAGTGCCACAGGGATCAGTGCTGGGGCCACAATTATTTACAATATATATTAATAACTTGGATGAGGGGAATGAATTTACTATCACCAAGTTTGTAGAAGACATAAAAATAGGTGGGAAAGCAAGTGTTGAGGATGACACAGAGTCTACACACAGACATAGACAGGTTAAGCGAGTGGGCAAAACCTGGCAGATGGAATATAATGTGGCAAAATGTGAGGTTATGCACTTTAGCAGGAAGAATAGAGGGCTTGAATATTATTTAAATGGAGAAAGACTGAAGAAAGCTGCAGCAGAGAGGGATTTGGGGGTCCTCATGCATAAATCCCAAAAAGCTAGCATACAACTTCAGTAGGTAATAAGGAAGGCAAATGGAATATTGGCCTTTATTTTAAAGTGAATGGAGTATAAAAATACGGAAGTCTTGCTAAAACTATACAAGGCACTAGTTAGACCACACTTAAAATACTGTGAACAGTTTTGGTCTCCTTATGTAAAGAAAGATATACTGGCATTGGAGGCAGTCCAGAGTAGGTTCACTAGGTTGATCCCAGGGATGGAGGGATTTTCTTATGAGGAGAGGTTGAGTAGGTTGGGTCTGTACTCATTGGAGTTTAGAAGAATGAGAGGCTATCTTATTGAAACATGTAAGATTCTTAAGGGGCTTGACAGGGTGGATGCTGAGAGGTGGTTTGCCCTTTTGGGAGAGTCTAGGACCAGAAGGCATAATCTCAGAGTAAGGGGCTGCTCACTTAAAACAGAGATGAGGAGGAATTTCTTCTCTTAGAAGGTAGTAAATCTGTGGAATTCTTTACCGCAGAGGAGAGGCTGGGTCGTTAAGTATATTCAAGGGTTGAGATAGGCAAATTTTTAATCAGTAAGGGAATCAAGGGTTATGGGGAAAAGGCAGGAAAATGGAGTTAAGGATTATCAGATCAGCCATGATCTCATTGAATGGCAGAGCAGACTCGATGGGCCGAAAGGCCTGCTTCTACGTCTTTTGGTCTTATGGTCTTATAACTGGGGGATGGAGGGGAGGAACTGGAATTAGAAGTGGAGAAATGGGTCAAAGACGGGGAGCAACTAGGGAAAAGAGGTGGAAAAATAAAGGGGAAGACAGTGAAGAGCTGAGGAGCAATGAAGGGGATGGGAAACGGGGGGAAGGAGGAGAAACTGGGGGAAAACTGAGGGTAGAGGGGGAGAAACCTGGGGAAGAGGGAGGCAAGAAGGGAAGAATCTGAGGGTCAAGGTAGGGCAGGAAACTCAAGAGGAGGGGGAAAAACTGGAAGGGAAGAGAAAAAGAAATTGGAGAATCTAGGGGAAGGGGGTCAGAATATCCAGGGAAAAGGGGATAAACAGGAAAAGGGAGAAACTGGGGATGATAGGGGTAAATCTTGGGGGAAAGACGGGGAAACTAGTGGGAATGGGAGAGACTGCGCATGGGGAGAAACTGCTTGGAAAGAGGCCAAAATGGAGAAGATGGGGAGAATCTGCAGGAGAGCACTGGGTAAGAGGGGGGTGAGCTTTGGGGGAGAGGGGAAGAAACTGGGGAAAGCAAGAAAGACACTTGGGAATGAAAAAGCACGAGAAATTGGGAGAGAAAAGGGGGAAGAGGGGAAAAACTGGGGGGAGGAGAGGAAGAAATTAGGGGAACGGGAAGAGCTGGGGAAGAAGGAGAGAAAATCAGGGGAAGAAGTAAGAAGATGTGAGCAATATGGGCAACACAGAGGAACAGGGGAGAAACTGGGAATGGGAAGAGGGAAGAAACTGAATGGGAAGAGGGCAAAAAATGGAGGAGAAAAGGGGGAGAAACTGGGCCAAGAGGTGGAGGAGCTTTAGGGAAGAGGAGCAGAACCTGGGGGATATAGGGAGAGATGCTAGGGGTGGAAAATTGGGAGAAACTTGCAGGGGAGACAGGGAGAAACTGGCATAGATGGGGGAATAAACTGGGAGGGATGTAAGGGAAAGACTTGGGGGGAGAGGATGGGGAAAAACTGGGAAGGTGGAGAAGAGGGGGAACACTGGAGGAAGATAGGAAGGAACTAGGGTAGACGATGGGGGGAAACTGGAGGAAAGAGGAGCTAAGACTGGGTGACAGAAGATAGGGTGAAACTGAGGAGGAAAGTAAAGGGGAAGTGGGGTAAAAATGGGGGTGGAAGAGGGGGAGAACTAGGGAGAGGCCAGGGAGGGGGCAGGGATGCTGAGGAAGATGGGGGAGGAACTGAAGGCACAGAGAGGGAAAAGGCGGACAAGCCTGGGTGGGGGAGAGGGGAAGAAATTGGAGGAAAATGTGCTGAGCACTGGGAGGGAAGAGTGGTGGAAACTGGAGGGCAAAAGGGGTCAAACTTTTGAGAAACTTGGAGAAGGAGAGAATCTGAGAGGAAGACACTGAGGGGGTGTGGAAGAGGACAAAAAGAGAGCGGGAGATGGGAATGAGGGGCACAAACAGCAAAGAGGGGGAAAACTAAGGGGGAAAGGGAGAAACTGAGCATGAGGAAGAGGTGGAGTACGTGAGGTGCTGAAGGAATTACAGAGGCAGGATTGGAGGTGGGAGGAACATTACTTTTACCCATGACTGGTAGTTTACTCTTTGAAATTAGACCATTAACTCCCCAAAATCATATAGTAATAATCCTCTAACCCAGTGAAATCCAGAAACTCAGCCACAATCCCCTACACTGCACAAGTTCTGACCAGTCCCCAGGGTTCACTCAGCCCTTTACCGGCTGCTGCTCCCACTCTACATGTTGCTGTTGCTGGGCTCTGCAGGAATTATTGATCCCACATCCACCCATTTCCCCTACTCACTGAACCATAATTCCTGGACTTTCTCTGTATTCCAAATCTCTTCCTTTCCTGACACAAATGTAATCCAAGTAAACATTGTGATTTTCATAGGCAAATGAATCATGAAGCGCACTTTATCTTTCAGAGTAGTTTTCTATTCAGAAAATGTCAATTCAATGTCAAACCTTAGCAAGTGATATTTGAAGTAGAGTCTGTTACAGAGCTTCATAAGGTAAAGTGTACCCATGTGAAACGCTTTCGGTGTTGAGTATGGCAGTGGTTCATTTCAATCATATTTCTTTAGATACAACCCGAATTGCTTACAGTCCATGCTCTTCCGATCTACCCCAGAGCCACCTGGTTCTATACCTGCTCCCGGCCTCATATACTCAGACTGTAAGAAATTGAGGTCTTGAATAAACAGGTATTTTCTGTCTCGTATAGAACCTTCATGAGATAGCTAAACAACATTGATTCTCTTTCTAGAAAGAGAATTTCTAAACACTTTGACCTCTGAACAGTCTTCAGAAAGAGCAAGGTCACTTAGTTCAGGCTGCAATGTTGACATTCCTAAGCTGGTAGGATGGCGCCTTCTGCACCTCCTGATCTATGCAATTGTTTAGAAAGGGCCAGGATATGACCCTCAGCATGATGTAAACTAAAAATCTTACCTCAAGCAGGGTGACAAACAGGGTGAGTGGTAACCACCCTTATAGTTAGGGTACATGTTCTGCATCCATTGGTCAGAATAGTTAGAAAGATGATTGACACTGGGTAAGCTACCAGCCCCTCAAAAATAGTATATATATTGGTGTTATACTGGTGGTAGGGGTGCTGGTGACATGGCAGTACTCATTGGGCAGCTACCTTCTTGAGATGGCAAATGGACCAGAGGAGGAGGAGGAGGAGGAAGATCAAGGGAAGAGTTTCCTAACACCCTGACTAGAGAGCAGAATGCTGTTATAACAAGCTACTTAGATCAACACACTCTGTGCCAACAATCTGCTTGTCCTCCCGGATAAGTAAACTGCTCTCAACTGTTATGGGTCATATACTTCTTCTGTATAATTAGTTAATGTAGCACATCTAAACTGTTGTTACTTAATACATTTAATAAACCATCTTAAAATTACTTATGACTAGTCAAGTGCCTATTTAGGTAAATGTTGGCTCGAATACCCAAGCCTCTATAACTCTGCAAGTGTGGTAAATGGGGGGCAGCAGCAGATTGGTTGCTACCCACATCAGCTCACCAACCTTACAATCTTTCTATCTAAACAAAATAATGTATAACAAAAGATAGGGCATCTCCCAGTAAAACCCAGGGACCAGTTGGAATCTGTAGGTTGTGTATTGACTGCGTAGATGTTGGTAGCAGGTTGCCATGATAGACACTGGTGTCCACTGGTTGTGTACAGATGTTGGGGTAAACTGGCTGTGTACAAGTGTTGGGGTACACTGGCTGTGTACAGATGTTGGGGTACACTGTTTGTGTATAGATTTCTGGTCACAGCCTCCTCAGCCACTCTGTATCCAAGCAGCAGAATATCAGAAGCCGATATTGGAGAAAGTGGAATTTGAATACCTGAATGTCTGATAGAAAACGAACCAAGGGACCGCTTCTTGAGGAATGTTGCTGGACAGTTTAACTGTAGCAGAATGTGGTCTTCTTGGTCTTGTATCCAGAAAATGAAATTGCTGTTCCCTGTGAGACAGGCTGGACGCTTTCCCCTTGTGTCTGAGTACCCCATTGTTACGATCGCAGCTGATGTTATTCACTGAGCAAGCCAAATCCCGGAGGGAAACTTGTCTGACTGATCATAACTTTTTAATTGCATTTTGAAAACGAGGGGAAAACTACTGATCCCAGAAGCATAGAATCCCAGTAACACTTTTTGGATTTTAAAATTAAAAGATTAATTAATAAGAAGAGGAAAAAAAACTTCAATACCACAAGGTTAAAATTACACAGTTAAAACAGTCTTACAAAACATTCCCCAAAAAAACCCACTTAGTTAGGACACATAAATAAACTACTTGGCAACAGCTCCCTTATAGATTTTAATCATAAAAATCCATTAATATTACCCAAGGCAAAAACTGCTGCTACTTTAATAAAGTATACCACACAACTTCTCATTCTCTTCCACTCTGCTGTGGAAATACAAAGAAACTTCAGAATCAGACTGCTTTCTGAAAACAAAGACTTTTCTGGCTTGAAACTGGATGGCTGCTTCAAAGTCACAACTTTTCTCAGCACAGAGCTGGTCTCAGGACATCTCCCCCACATAGCCAACACAACTCAACTAAATATCTTTCCTTAAATACCCCTTCTCCTTTGATCTTAGACGCCATTGTTCTAAGATCTTTGAACTCAATTTTTCCAAAATATAAAAATCTTTCATGTTTTTCTATTTCCTCCACTTTTGGGTCAAATAAAATGTAATAACCTACACTTGTTTACTTATGAAACCTTTGTAAGTTGTAAACGTCCCTTGTCACTTCTAAACTCCCTTTGAAATTTAACAGCTGAAAAGTCAAGTCCTTACCTATCACCTAACATAAATTTTAAAACCCAACCTGTTTATTTGTACATTCAAATTCACCATAGCCTCTCATTACAAATACATGCATCTAGAACTGTTATGGCACAGCCAATGGTAAATGCTGAGCTGCTCAAATCCCAAAGGGAAACTTGAAACAACTGCTACAACTGTTTTGCAATTTGTATAAATTTTAAGATGCGTGCCTTGAATTCAGCAGTAATAAGACCACCGAGTCTTATAGGTTTCTTACAAAACTAAATTAAACCTTTATTAATAGAAGAAATAATTTTAAGTACATGCATAGATCCACAAATTACTACTACACCTTCTTAAACCCCAAGTTACACTTTTGTTTAGGCAACAGTAAGACAGATAGATTTTAAAAGATTCAGGCAAAGAAACACGATACCCTGAACAACCCAATTCAAAGTGAGTTTTCTTAACTTCAGTTCTTTGTATACAGCAGCTTGAGGCTTAGATGCTGGTGGCTTTTCACACTTGTTAGATCTTAGAATTCCTTCCCTTGCACACAACCTTCTCTCCTTTGTCCAAGTTTCCCCCTTTGAATTCAAATTCCCATTGTTTCACTATGTCTTTGAACTTTACCTCTCTAATAATAAAAATCTCTCATAGTTTTTTTTTGAAAAATATACTTTATTCATAAAATATCTGGAAGAACATTCCAAACCATTTCAAAATCACCATCACATAAGTACAATCAGATTTAACTTTTACACATGTATCACAAGGTGCATCAATATAATCAATGAATATTACAATCATTTCAATATGGTCAATGCAGACAATCAGACAATGGTATTGGAGTTATCAACATACATCATGTTGCACTCTGAGGTGCTTCAATTCAATTATAATACAATTAGTATTCAATGCAGACATTCATTTTGAGCTGTACAGCCCGAGGGGTTCTCAACAGTTCCCAGTCCCTCGGTGCACTGTGGCAGAAAGGTCTTAGACAGCGACCTTTCCCCATTGTGCCTTTGTGGCGGCTGCCCCAAGCTTTAGTGCGTCCCTCAGCACGTAGTCCTGGACTTTGGAATGTGCCAGTCTGCAACACTCGGTCGGGGACAACTCTTTGCGCTGGAAGACCAACAAGTTTTGGGCAGACCAAAGAGCGTCTTTCACTGAGTTGATGATCCTCCAGCTGCAGTTGATGTTTGTCTCGGTGTGTGTCCCTGGGAACAGCCCATAGAGCACAGAGTCCTGGTCACAGAACTGCTCGGGATGAACCTCGACAGAAACCACTGCATCTCTCTCCAGACCTTCTTTGCAAAGGCACAATCCACAAGGAGGTGAACAACGGTCTCGTCCCCACCACAGCTGTCTCGAGGGCAACGTGCAGAAGGGGTGAGACTCCTGGCGTGTAGGAAGGATCTGACAGGGAGGGCCTTTCTCACCACCAGCCAAGCTACGTCTTGGTGCTTGTTGGAAAGTTCTGGCGATGAGGCATTCTGCCAAATGACTTTGACAGTCTGCTCAGGGAATCATTCCACAGGATCCACTCTCTCCTTTTCCCGCAGGGCATCTAAGACGTTATGTGCCGACCACTGCCTGATGGACTTGTGGTCAAAGGTGTTTCTCTGCATAAATTTTTCCACCAGGGACAGGTGGTATGGCACAGTCCAACTACTTGGAGCGTTCCACGGCAGCGTGGCCAGACCCATCTTTCGCAACACCGGGGACAGGTAGAACCTCAGCACGTAATGACACTTGGTGTTTGCGTACCGAGGGTCTACGCACAGCTTGATGCAGCCGCACACAAAGGTGGCCATCAGTATGAGGGCGATGTTGGGCACGTTTTTTCCCCCTTTATCTAGAGGCTTGTACATCGCGTCCCCGCGGACACGATCCATTTTCGACCTCCAGATAAAGCGAAAGATGGCTCGGGTGATCGTCATCACGCAGGAGTCTGGAATGGGCCAGACCTGCGCCACGTACAACAACAGCGAGAGTGCCTCACACCTAATGACCAGGTTCTTACCCGCAATGGAGAGGGAGCGTCGCTCCCACATGCCCAGTTTTCTTTTCACCATAGACACTTGCTCCTTCCAGTTTCTAACACATGCCCCGCTCCCTACGAACCATATCCCCAGCACCTTCAGGCCATCAGCCCTGACGGTGAAGGCGACAAAGGATCAGTCAGCCCAGTTCCCAAAGAACATGGCCTCGCTCTTCCCACAATTTACCTTGGTTCCCGAGGCCAGTTCGAACTGGTCGCAGATGTGGATCAGTCTGCGCACCGACAGCTGATCCGAGCAGAAGATAGCAACATCGTCCATGTACAGGGAGGCTTTGAGCTGAGTGCCTCCACTGCCTGGGATTGTCACTCCTCTTATGCCCAGATCCTTCCTGATGGACTCAGCAAAGGGTTCTATGCAACACACAAACAGGACAGGGGAGAGAGGGCAGCCCTGCCTGACTCCAGATTTAATAGGAAAGCTATCTGATTCCCACCCATTGATTGAGACTGCGCTACTGATGTTAGTGTAGAGCAGTTGGATCCAGTTGCGAATTTCCTCCCCAAACCACATTTTGGAGAGCACATCCACCATGTAGGTGTACGATATTCTGTCAAAGGCCTTTTCCTGATCCAGGCTGATGAGGCAGGTGTCCACACCCCT
Organism: Cetorhinus maximus; assembly: GCF_964194155.1. NCBI lineage: Eukaryota > Metazoa > Chordata > Chondrichthyes > Lamniformes > Cetorhinidae > Cetorhinus > Cetorhinus maximus. The sequence continues at coordinate 109,041,261 of NC_135887.1, read as the reverse complement.
GTACTGCACATAGGCAATCGTATCCCTGAGCAGCGCGAGGCTGTCAGAGATCTTCCTGCCCGGCACAGTGCAGGTCTGGTCAGGGTACCAATTTTACCAGTAATTTTTGGGAAAAATAAACATGCTGTTTCTTTACTTCTCCTAGCTAGGTGAAACATTTCACCCCTCCTTTGGATTCATCTAGTCTGGTTTATTTAAAAATGCAAATTTTCCCTTTACACCCTTTACCTACTTAACATTTCAAACCAAGCTTATCTTCTGGTTACATTAAAACCTTCAGACCAGCTGCCTTTAATTCAGTTAAGTCACACGCACGCACGCACACACACACAGACCCCGCTATTACTCTACAATAAATTCCAATAACATTATGAAAATTATTATATCTTCCTGACAGCACTTTTATCTGTCATCTGTCTGCTCCCACAGCAAGCTGTTTTTGTTAACCTTCCCCCAGTTTAATTGCGCACGCACATATACACACATGCACACACTCACAGCCTCCTTTACAGCATACTATCATATTCCCAAAAATATTTTTAAAAACATCCATCTTCACACCAATAATGCAGTTCATGGACCCCCTCCCCCTCCCCAGCCCTTCCAGCATGTACCAAAAGTTCCTGGGCACGTTCTAATATTTCGTTCTCAGAAACCCTGCTGCTTCCAAATGCTGGACCTGGGAGTTCAGATCCGTGGCCCCGAAAGCTTCTGGTGGAGGTGGCCTCACTCTCTGAGATGCTTTCTTTTTGTATCAGCAATTGTGTTGCCCTCCCCAGAATAATGAAGCTCAACCAAGTGTGCTTCCATTACAGCATGTTCAGTCTCTCCTGATAGCTCTCATCACAGATTCACTGACCACAAATATTGAGACAGAAAGTGGAAACCGATTCCCTAGGTGGAAGCAGCTAGTATTTGTAGTGTTAATGGTTGATGTTAAATATGTAAACAGACAGTCTACATCATCAGTGATGTAAGATCACATGACAACAGAGCCGACTGAGGGATGGTTCTTTGTGAAACCTCGTACTACGCCTTGTCCTGTATATAGTTAGAAGAATGTTTAATTAAAGGTAAAGTTTAGCAACAGCCTTGCCTCCAGTAGTCTTTATCATTCGAGACCAAGGACAACCTAAGCTAAGACCTACAATGGCGATAACAAATATAGGCAGAGACTTCGGCAGCAGAAGTAGAATAATGTAAGTAAAATAGAGTCAGAGACTGGGAGGGAGATGTAGTATAAAGAGTTAATGTTAAATAAGTAAATAGACGGTTGTTACAGACAGGATTTGTGTGGCCCCTTCCAGTCTGTAATCAAGATGTGAGTGTGTAAGGTGTATGTATTTCCTTCCCCTCAGTATGATTTTTCTTAATTTAAAATAAATTGCAGCAGCAGGCTTTCTGGTGATTTTTAAACATAAAGAAGGTTATTTATTACCATACCCTTGCCCCGGATGTTTGAATGCGATGTCATAATCGCTTGTCTCACTAACACAGTCACACGCACACAAAAATTAAATACAGATGAAGTTAAAGACGTAATTATAAAAATGGAATTTATAACTCCGTCTTTATATCAATGCAGGCCCATTGTTTTCATGGTTGCATTGATTCTTTAGTTGGAGTGAAGGTCTTTTAGAAACAAAGCTTTCTCATCAGACTGCAAAGCCTCTTGTAGGCGAATAGACAGGAGGTTGGTTCTCAGGTTAGCTTGGAAGTTGGAACCAGTACAGAACTTTGGCTGCATTAGAAGACTTTCAGCTATGATGGCTCAGCTTCAGATGTTCCTCACACACACAGATTTGCTTTGTTCAGGTTGTATTATACTACAGTCCTTGATAGTTAGTTTCGCTCACATGACCACAACAGTGACACTTTAGGGGTCCAGAGCACCACAATACAATAACAGTTGACCATGATCGTTCACTCTTATCTCTGTCCCAACTTGAGCTCAAATGGCCTTCTTTGTTGAATACGGTGCTCTGAGGCCATATTCCTCAAATGCAGGTTCATCCTTACCATGGGATGTTTAAACATCACAGATGGCTGTGAAATACCCTTATTCAGTTCCATGTTTAATCAAGTACTGGCCACAGAATCAAGTACCATCCACAGTTTACATGTACATAGTCACATGTTAAGCTGCAACCATCTGAACAGAGTTTCTGGCCATTTTCAAAAAGTATGATCTTACAATCCAATATTCCCCCATGATTGTACTGAGAATGACAGTAGGAACAGAGAACCTGGGTATGAACAAGCAGGCATCTTGAAGGAGTAAGGGTAAGCATGACAACAAATTGGCAAGGATGGTCAATACTGAGGAGGACTGCAAAAAATTACAGGAGGACATTAACAAACTTGTAGAATGGGCAAATGCTAGGCAAGTTAAATTCAATATAGATACATGTGAGGTAGTACATTTTTAGGGAGAATAGGGAGGCTGCTTATCATTTGGAGATGCAAGTCTAGGTGGGATAGAGGTATAAAGTAATCTTGGAGTACAAATATATCGATTGCTAAAAATTGCACCACAAATGAAGCCATGAAAAAGGAAACCAAGCACTAGGTTTTATTTCTAGAGGGATAGAATTGCAAAGTAGGGAAAGAAAGGATTTTAATGGAGCCCATGGGAGTGGCAAACACACTGTGCAAGGTGAATTAATTAGGCGGGATGTGAAATTTCGATTTCCTGACTGCGGGTTGAAAGACTGAGATAAAGTCAGTGGCAACTTTGCAATGTGATGAGTGTTACGGACAGGAGGGGTTTAATTTAGAACAGCCCCGACTTCTCCATTCACTACCTGTCCATAAACAGAAATGTGTTTTTTGATTTTTAATTACCCCCTTTATAAGTGGTGGTGCATTTTCCCCAACCCTTCAGTTTTGGAGAGATCCGATTCTGTATTAATAACCCTGCAGCAACTCAAGATGGGGTAAAATCAGAGGGTTAGTTTATTTTAAACATACTCAAAAATGCAGAAAGAGGGTTTGCAATGCCCCCCGCCTTTGGATTCATACAATAAAAGAGGGATAAGAGAAAGAAAGAGGTACAGTGCAATGACCACACACACACACAAAAGAATTATTGCTTCACATGAGTCCAGTGTCCTGAATCAAAAGTCCAATGGTGTATTCCTTCAGAGAGGTTAGCAGGCTAAAGCTGATACTGAGGGATCTGCTTATCCAGTAGCACTGACTTCCATGATGGGAGAAGCACGTAGAGGTGAGATAGTCTTGGAATAGGCACAGGTATAGAAGTTCAGATGTTCCAGTAGAAACAACATTGTAGATGAGGACCAGGCAATTTAAAACCTGGGCATTGCTCTGGTTCTGCTGCTACTGGTTAGATGGAAAACGGCAGCCTGTCTTTATTCAGCTCCACAAGGCAAATTACTCAAGAGCAGCTTGGGAAGGTGGGGGGAGGGGGTTTACTGTGTCATATCTTCCACTTCCTCTCCTTCTTAAGGAAGTGAAGAAGTGTGCATGCATTCTCTCATTCTTACTGGCACATCAGATACACAACTAGCAGGGGAAATGGTAGTTCCTTGCTGCAAGGGCATTGTCTGGTCCTGGGATTTGGGAAGGTTTAGATGACTTGGGAGAATTCGAAATTCACCTGCCTGGGGAACCCTATTCAGTGCAAGAGTTCCGATGTCCTTCGCTTTGGGGTCAGGCATTCCAACCTCCTCATTAATATCTTCAAAAGGGTCTGGGGGTTTCATAGGGTGATCAGCACTCAGGGGACAAGTGATGGACAAGCTGCTTTGGGCAATCCGCAGGGGAATGCTGGACATCTCACTCTGTGGGTGCCAGATCCTGCAATCATAGGACTGAGCTGCTCTCGCCAACTTAGCTCCTGTTCACTTTGGTAACCTAGGGGTTCAGCTATTCAGACCCATGGATTGTGGGTACACTGAGAGTCAGGAGAGTGGGGTGTTTTAAAGGGACTTGGGCCATTTTAGGAGATTTTGGTTCGTGTGCTAGCACAACTAGAGAATTCCAGCTTCTGATTTGGGTTGGCATGGCAACAGGCGGCCAGTGGCTCCTGAGCTTGGGCCAGCCTTTCCAGACCTGGATGATAGGAAGTTGGCCTTTTGGCAGGGGCCTATCCTGCATTCATACCAGATAGGGCCATAGTGCTGTAGCCTAGTGGAGGTTTTTGGATCATTTTAAATAGGAGGGTTAACCCTGTTTGATCACTGTGCGATTCTGCATTATGGTGTTGTGGTGGATGAGCATGAGGTCCAATCTGGTTGCGGTCCTTCTGCTGGTAAGTTGGGGGGCTAGGCATTGTGTCTTTTGGGACATTACTGCCCTCTGGTGGATGGTCAGCTCTTGCTGTACCTCCTGGTGGCTTTTCAACTAAGTGAGGCATCATCTTCCCGCTTTCTGGGCCAATTTGGGAACTTTTCTGGTCCACATTTAAATTTGCTATAAAGCTACCAGCCAAACTAATCAATGGCTTCCTAACTGAGGCCTTTGGCTTGGGACTCAGCGATCTCCTAACTTGTTCCTCGTCCCTTGGAACACTTCTGTCCCAAGTGGAGGTGCAGCTCTAGCTACGGTCCATCGTGACTTTTTGACTGGAGGACGCATCGCACCCCCTATCTGCTCATTGGTTTGGGAATTCCCCTTTTCCCTATTTAATGTCAGAAAGAAGGTTTCCGTTAGCCATACTTCAGGCATGTCCTTACCTTTTTCCTTTCCGGGCTTAATAACTGGCCTTCCTTCAGAGTCTTCAGCTCCATGCGACATCGCCCTCACTATTTCTCTCCCTGCTCTAGAGCTTCTCTGGTATCTATTTAATTCTGGGATACTTGGGGAATCCATTTCAGATTCTAGGGGCCTTCTCTGGGACTCTTGTAATTTTAATGGCCTGGCTTCAACCTCGCTACATTTGAGCAGGACTGATTAACAAAACAGTTTAAAAAATGGGCTTCCCGATCCCACCTTGCTGCCCACACCAAACATATTATGGCATGGGCAACGTGTTATTAGGGGCAGTAGGCTTGATAACGAGCCTAATTGGCCCTTAATTGCTCATAACAACATGGTGGGCGGGCTGCCGATTTGGGTAACTGCCCGCTCCCTGTTTTATGGGGGTGAGCTCTGGGGTGGGTGGGAAGGTGTTGCAATGGGCGCCCACCCCATTTTGCATGCCCCACCCAAGGGAAACACACCCACCAGGGGCATGTAAAATTCAGCCCAAACAGTATATTCCTCAGATACTGATCAATCCTTACACCATGGGATGTTTAAACATCTCAGGTTTTTGCAAAATTTGCTTATTCAGGACCATGTTTGACCAAATATTGGCCACAGAATCAAATACTGTCCACAGTTTACATGTGTAGAGTCACACGTTAAGTTGCGGCCATCTTAATATAGTTTGTGGCCATTTTCAAAAAGGATGGCCTTACAATCCATAATGTCCAATATATCCCCTCATTCTTGTACTGAGCGTGAGGGCAGGAACAGAGAACCTGGGCTTGAACGTACAGTAATCTTGAAGGAGGAAGGGCAAGTATAACATCAGATTGGTGAAGTTCAATATAGATACATGCGAGGTAGTGCATTTTGGTAGGAAGAATAGGCAGGCCACTTATTATTTGGGAGGTGCAAGTCTAGGTGGGGTAGAGGTTCAAAGTGATCTTGGAGTACAAATATATCGATCGCTAAAAGTTAAGCCACAAGCGAGGCCATAAAAAAGCAAACCAAGCATTAGGTTTTATTTCTAGAGGGACAGAGTTGAAAAGTAGGGAAGCTATGCTAAAGCTGTACTGAACTTTGGTTAGATTACAATTAGAGTAGTGCGTGCAGTTCTGGTTGGCTTAGTATAAAAAGGATGCAGAGGCACTAGAAAGGGTTCAGAGAAGATTTACAAGGATATCACCAGAAATGTGTGGGAATACATATCAGGAAAGGATTGAAGGGCCAAGTCTCTTTTCTCTTGAAAAATGAAGGCTGAGGCGTGACCTAGTAGACATCTTCAAAGTTAGGAAATGTTTTGATAGAGTGGATACAGAGAGAATGTTTCCTTTTGTGGGGAAGAGGGTAATGGGAGGCCATCAATTTAAGATAGACACCATGAAATTCAATAGGAAATTCTGAAGAAACTTATTCACCCAAAGAGTGGTAACAGAAAAAGACAAGAAATAGGAGTAGGGAGCAGACCATATGGCCCATTGAGCCTGCTCCACCCTCCAATACAACTTAGTGCGATCGTGGCAGATCTTGGGCTTCAACTCCACTTACCAGCATGCTCCACATACTCCTTGATTCCCTAAGAGAGCTGGAGGTGGGGTTGGTTGGGGGGTGGGGGGGTGGGGGGGGCAGCAGTGGGGAGGGAGGATTTTGTGGAGCCCACAAGACTGGGAGACATGCTGTTCAAGGTGAATTAATTGGGCGTGATGTGAAATTTCGATTTGCCGACTGCAGGTTGAATTGTTGAGATAAAGTCAGCGTTCTGTTTGCAGTGTGAGGAGCATTATGCAGGCCTGTGACATGTTTGTTCTTCTACCACATTTGCATGCCATGAATACTTACTTGCATGAAACAGTTTTTAATAAAGTCTTATCCTCGTGATAAAGCCAGCGGCATATGAGAATCCGTGCCACCCAGTTCACGATTATTTAAAGGTGGCATGTGCCAGTTGGCTTTGTGCAGTTGTGTATAAGGTCAGTGGTTTTCCTTAACACAACAGTACAAGGGCAGCAGGAGAATGGCAGCTTACATGGAGGTTCGGGGCCAGCAAGCATGAGTCAATGGTGAGGTGTTTGTGGAGTGGAGCCGGGGGCATGGAGGAGTGAAATGGAGAGGGCCTGGCATCCTGGATGGGGGGGTGAGCATTGGAGACAGTCAGTCAAGGTAGGAAAACGTGGAGCCTAAAGGACAGTGTCAATACTGTCCAAATGCATGTCCATCCCAGGGTATTGGTTGGCAGAGTCATTACAGGAATTAAAGTTCACATACAACTTTTCCAATATCTCACTGAGAATGATCTTGGACAATGCCCTTTACAATGCATAGAATGAAGGGCTGGCTGAGCCTGCAAGTTCAGCTATGTCCCACAGAGTGGCAAGAGCAGTACAAGAGACTCACATGAACATGCAATAAAGAGTGAACAAAAAAAACACAACATTGTTTCTTCCACAATAAAGGAAATATCCATAACTCCCCTGTAACCATCAACAGGTATCAACCATGAGACATCAACTGGGACCAGTCTTCACACAAGGGAGCTCCAGGTCGACAACATTGAACCTCTGTAAACTGCATCCTTGCCTTATAAAGTTTTTTTCTAACTGCCCACCTCTGCAGGGACTACTTGTGTGTCCTTTGTTTGTCTGTGTGTGCATCTGCGTGTGTGTGCTGGGGGATTTTTAAGAGATAGATAGTTATACTTCCAGATTACAATTGTGTGTTAACCAGTTCTTGCAGCTTGTTAAAAATAAGTTTTGCTTCATAATAAATCAATTGTTCTGAGTTTATTGAAAGAATTCTGGCTAAAGTCTCTTTTATTCTGGGTCTAACAGTAGCAAAGGTAAACAATTGACCATTTTGGCGAGTGAACTAAACTCTTAAATTAATGGTACAACCTGTGGAGTAGTGGGGCTAGATAATTTGCACACTCTTCCCATCCCAGTCATAACAACTGCCTGGGGGAGATGGTGGCAGAGTGGTAATGTCACTTGCATAGTGATTCAAAAACCTAGACCTATGCACTGGTGCCATGGGTTCTATCCTACACCAGCAGCTGGTGGAATTTAAATGTAATTGATTAATAAGTTCAATTAATTAATAAAAAGTCTGGAATTGAAAGCTAATCTCAGTAATGAACTATTGTTGATTGCCATAAAAACCCATCTGGTTCACTAATGCCCTTTAATGTTGTAAATCTACTGTCCTTACTCAGCTTAGCATACATATGATTCTTGACCCACAGCATATGTCTCTTATCTGCACTCTGAGGTGACCTAGAAAGCTACTCAGTTGTAATTAGGGATGGGTAACAAATGCTGGCCTTGTCAATGATGCCTGCATCCCATGAAAGAATTTTAAAAAGGTAGCAGAAGCAGATTCAATAATTAGTTTCAAAAGGGAATTGGATAAATAATTGAAGTGGAATAAAAATGCAGTGTTATGGGGAAAGAGCAGAAAAGTGAGATTAGTTGAATAGCTCTTTCAAAGTGCCAACACAGGAACAAAAGGCCAAATGGCCTCTTTTGCTGCTTCATTCTATGATTCTGAGACTCTGAAAATGTTACCTGTCTCTTAGAGTATTACATTATGACACAGGTAGAAAGAGGAATAAAGTCTTGCAGGCAGATTTCAGGGAGTTAAGAAAGAAATAAAGCAGTGGGATCTCAAGGCAGTAACATCTGGAATATCGTCTGGGCCACATGACAGTGAGTACAGAAATAGGAGAACCTTGGCTGGAGAAATGGTGCAGGATGGAAGGTTTTGGATTCCTAGGACATAGCAACTGGTTTTGGGGAAGTTGGGTTGCCCTCAATGGGACCGGGACCAATATCGTGGCAGGGTGATTTGCTGTTGGGGAGAATCTGAACAAGTGTGACTAGGATGGAAACCTGAGTGTGGATTCAAAAGGGACAGAAACAGAGCTGGTGATGGAAGACTGAACATTAATAAGCAAGTATGGAAGGTCAAGGAAATAAAAGCTAGACAATAGACAACAAAGGAGTTGTTCAGTGATTAATGGTATTCATTTCGATGTAAGGAGTCCAGTGAATAAAGCAGAAGAACTAAGGGCACAGATAGAAATGATATCATAGCTATTACTGAAACATAGCTTAAAGAAGGACAGGACAGGAATGGCAGCTCAACAGTTTTGGTCACAGAGTTTTCAGAGGTGATAGAGAGGGGGATATAAAGGAGGGCAGTAGCACAATGTTGAAACAATTGCAGCTGTGGGGAGAGATGCTATGCTAGAAGGAGCATCAAATGAAAAGAGGGGATGGATGATACAGACATTATAGTTTAGAAGGAGGAGAGTGAAATGTTGGATGGGATAAAAATAATGAGAAAGTAAATGTTAAGTGAATTATCTTTGAAAATGATAAATCACTAGGTCTGGATGAAATGTATCCCAGGCTGCTAAGTGAATTATGGGAGGAAATAGCAGCAGCTCTAACTATTATTTTCCAATCAACTCTGGTTACATGTGTGGTGCCAGAGGACTGCTAAAGTTGTACCATTTTTTAATAAGGGAGGAAGGGATAGACAGAGTAATTACAGTTCAGGCAGTTGAAACTCAGGAGTACGCAAATTAGTGTAAAAAAAATTGTGAGGAAGAGTTTAAATCATCATTTAGAGAGGTACGGATTAATTAAGGACAGTCAGCATGAATTTGTTAAGATCGGGTCTGACTAACTTGATTAAATGTTTTCCGGTGACAATAAGGAGGGCAGCACATTTGGCACAGTCTACATGGATTTTAGGAAGGCTTTTGACAAAATCCCATATGGCAAATTGGCCAAAAAAGTAATAGTCCATGGCATCCAAAGAAACATGACAATTTGGATGTGAAATTTTCTCAGAGCCAGGGATAAAACGGTAATGGTTGATGTATGTTTTTGCGACTGGAAGACTGTTTTCAATTGAATTTTGCTCAATACTGGCTCCCTTTTGTTGTTTATAGTATATATTTTGAGTTAAATGTAGGGGGTATGATTCAGAAGTTTGCAGATGATACAAAAATTGGCCTAGTAGTAGATAGTGAAGAAGAAATTTGTAGACTGCAGGAAGATATCATTGGACTGGTCAGGTGGGCTAAAAAATGGCAAATGGGATTCAATCCAGAGAAATGAGAGGTACTGCATTTGGGAAAGGCAAACATGGCAAGGGAATCTATCCAAACTGTTATAATTTGTCAATTTAAGGGATGCATCAGTTGGTGGGTTTATTTGGTGGGCAGAGTCTGCTGCTTGCTGAGTTGCGGAGTCGTGGAGCGTGGAGGATTGGAGCCTATGACACATTGGCCTTAATTAATGGCACCAATGGTTGGTGGTCATGGCGGCACGGCAGTGGGATGGGGGATGGTGGAGAGGGTTGGCTTGGGAGGGCTGGATGAGATGATGGTATTGGTTAAATATGGCAAAATGGTGCGGACAATTATTTGATACAACTTACTATTTGAAAGCTATTCTTTGTGCTAAAAATTAAGATGTAACAGATTTGAATGAACATGTTTTGGATAAGCTTTCAGATGAATTAAAAGAATACAGCAACATTGAGTCTATAGTTAAAGATTTTAACAGTCTGCACCCCCCAGAGTATCTACACAATCTAATTCCAATGGGCATGTTACTGCATATACTTAGACTCAAGTAATGTTGCTATGAAACTTGAAACCAAAGCAAGGACTTAGTCATGGAATAATATTGGTAGTCAAGAAGTAGATTTAAAGGAAATAGAGTGTTTATTCCTTGAGTAACGTTGACTTTATCAAAAAGTAAACCTGCCTTTTCCTAATTGGATATTCATATTTTGTGACTATAAACAAGGTCAGACTCTTGAAAGGATAACTAGAAATTCCATATTTAAAAAAGTACTGTTGCAAAAAAGATACTCATTGACAGCAAATGTTTTGTGGGACTCTGTTAGTACACAATAAATAATAGGATACTAAGACCTGTAGAGGAACAGAGGGACCTTGGAGTACATGTCCACAGATCCCATAAAGTGGCAGGACAGGTGTTTAAGCTGGTTGAGAAGGCTATTGGAATACTTTCCTTTATCAGCTGAGGCCTAAGAGTATCAAGCAGGGACAATATGCTGGAATTACAGTAAAATCTAAGTTAGATAGCAGCTGAATGTTTTATACAGCCTGGTCACTGCATTACAGGAAAGATGTGATCACAGAAGAAAGGGGGCAGGGGGGATTTATGAGGATGTTGTCAGGACTGAAGAATTTGAGCTCTGAGGAAAGAATTGATCAGCTGGAATTTTGTTTTTGGAATAGAGAAAGAGAGGGGAAATTTAATTGGGTTGTAGAAAATTATGAGGGGCACAGGTAGAGTGGACAGGATGGGTCTATTTCACTTAGCAGCGAGGTCAGTGACGAGGAAGCATAGATTTAAAGTAGTTAGTGGAAGGATTTGAGAAGGAAGTTTTTCACCCGGAGTGTGGTAGGAGATCTGGAACTCACTGTCTGAAAGGTTGGTAGAGGCAGAAACCGTCATTGCATTTACACTTCAATATGCACTTGATGATCTGTAACCTACAGGGCAATGAACCAATGGCTAGAAAGTGGAATTAGACTTGATAGTTCTGTTTTGACTGGAATTGATGTGATTGGCTGAATGGCCTCCATCTGTGCCATGATTTATCTGTTTTCTGTGGTTTTTGTGCTTCTATGGCCGGAGCTTTACAATGCCCCCAAACCCCCGGGATGGGGGTTGGCAGGTGGGGGAGTATAACACCAAACGGCATGCCAACAAGGAATTCAATGCTGGAAATTTGGAAATAAGTGTCGAGAGGCCCTCCCACCCTTGGAGAATTGATGGCCACTTAAGGGCTTCTTCCCATTACCATTGGTATTTTACCAATAGCGAAAATTCCACACATGCCTTGGCAGCATTCCTGCAGGCTCGTACAGGGTGTGGGGAGGTGGGGGGTCGGGGGGGCCTCCTTATTGGGCACCTTCTCGATTGCTGCCCATCCACTTCCCTCACCAGGACTGTCTGACTGGCCCCAGCTAAACCATCCCTCTAAGCTTGACTCCAGCCTCTATATCTTATTGTGGCAGACTACTAGTCACAATAGTGGTCACCATGCAGTGCTGCTGGGATTGGAGAACTCCTGGCCATCTGATTGGTCAGTAACTCTCCTAGGTGGGGCATCTTCCGAGATGCCATTACTGGAGCCACTAAACAGCATGGCGATCATAAAATCCTGTCGTGGATTATTGCCCACTCTGCAGGCTTTTCAAACATGAGGCAGGGCCATTACCTCTGTAAAAAACTCCAGCCTATGTCTCGTGGTGCTCATATTCCCTACCTTAGTGAGTGCTATGCACTTTGAGAGTATTACCAGTCTTTTAGTTTATTCATTCATGGGGTATAATTGTTGCTGCATTGTCCATTTCTAATTGCTCTTGAGATGGTGGTGGTGAGCCACCTCCTTGAAAAGCTACAATTATGTTGTGTAGGTGAACTACAGTGCTGTTAAGAAGGGAGTCCCAGGATTCTGACCCAGCGACAGTGAAGGAATTTGATATATTTCTCAGTCAGGATAGTGTGTGACTTGGAGGGGAACTTGCAGGTAGTGGTGTTCCCATGTATCTGCAGCCCTTGTCCTTCTAGAAGATGTTGTCAAAAAAGCCTTGGTGAGTTGCTGCAGTGCATTTTTTATATAGTACACACTGCTGCCAGTGTGCTTCAATGATGGAGAAAGTGAGTGCATGAGGTGCCAATCAAGCGGATGCTTTGTCTTGGATAATGACAAACTTCTTTAGTGTTGTTAGAGGCGCATTCATCCAGACAAGTGGAGAGGATTTCATCACACCCTTGACCTGTGCCTTGTGATTTGGGGAGTCAGGAGCTGCTGCATAACTCCTGCCATTGACCTGCTCTGAAACCATAGTATTTATATGGCTGGTCAAGTTCAGGGTGTTGATAGTGGGAGGTTCAGCAATGGTAATGCCATTAAATGGCAAGTGGAGATTGTTAGATTCTCTCTTGTTGGAGCTGGTCATTGCTTGGCACTTGTCTGGCATGAATGTTGCTTGCCACTCATCAGCTGAAGCCTGAATAGTATCCAGGCCTTGAAGAATGCAGGCCATGGATTGCTTCAACATCTGAGAAGTTGTTTATGGGACTGAACACTGAGCAATCATGAGCAAACATATTCATTTCTAACTTTGCAATGGAGGGAAGGCCATTGACGAAGATGGTTTAGCCTAGGACACTACCCAGAGGAACTCGTGTAATAATGTCCTAATGTCCAGGGACTGAGATGGTTGACTTCCAACAACCACAACCACCTTCCTTTGTGCTAGATATGACTCCAACCAGTGGAAAGGTTTCCACGTGATTCCCATTGATTTCAACTATGCTAGGGCTCCTTGAAGTCATATTCAGTCAAACATTGCCTTGATGTCAAGGGAAGTCACTCTCACCTCACCTCTGGAGTTCAGCTTTTTGTCCATGCTTGGATCAAGGCTGTGAGGAGATCTGGAGCCAAGTGACCCTAGTGGAACCCAAACCGAGCACCAGTGAGCAGGTTATTGCTGATTAAGTGCCACTTGATAGTATTGTCAACATGATTGAGAGGAGACTGATGGGACAGTAATTGGCCAAATTGGATTTTTCCAGGTGTTTGTTGACAGGAAATGCTATGAATTTTTCAACATTGTCAGGTAGTTGCTGGTGTTGTAGCTGTATTGGAACAGCTTGGCTGGGGGCGCAGCTAATTCTGGAGCACAAGTCCACAGGTATTACTGCTGGATTTTTTTTCTGCATGAAAAGAGTGGCCTGAGGGTTGGAGACGAGTGGCACAGAAAGAGAGAGTCTGAGGATATGAGAGCAGCAGCATAGTGATCTGTGTTTGGACCGTGAGTCTAAATCAAATGAGAGTAAAAAGACAAATTGCAATGCCTCATCACATAAGAAGGAATCATGTAGTATAGTATACCAGTAAGCTTTTAAATGTTAATTGAATATAAATAAATGTCCTGTATAATATAATAAGTGTCCTGCAATCCATTCTTAATTAGCACATTCTCTTAGATAATATCACCACCTTTAACACCTCTTTGTTCCTTTGTCTGTGACATCTTTTGATTATCTGCTCCTATCACTGCTTGCTTGTCCCTACTACCACCCGCCCCCCCCTCCAACTTCTCTGCCCACACCCCCCCCACCTTAAACCAGCTTATATTTCACCCCTCTCCTAACTTTACTCAGTTCTGTTGAAGGGTCATGAGGACTCAAAACGTCAACTCTCTTCTTCTCCGCCGATGCTGCCAGACCTGCTGAATTTTTCCAGGTAATTCTGTTTTTGTTTTGGATTTCCAGCATCTGCAGTAGTTTTTTGTTTTTATCTCTGTGTTTAATTGACTGCCACTCCTCTTCAAGAAATGCCTACCTTGAAGAAGTACTGCTCTGCTCTCCGACAGGATTTTCGTATCTCTCTTCTGCCTTGTTCACCTTCATTGCTTTCCATTTCTCTCCTGGTGTTTGACAAGGTGTTTAATAAAACCCGCTTTCACAGCCATATTTCCTTTCTCAGTGACTGTCTCCATCTCCGACTTACCCCACGTGGATTTCAACTGAAATTCCATCCCTCTTGTTTCGAACCCACCCAGGATTACAGGTATCTCCGGGACATACAACGTTTCTCGGACTGCTGTTCCCGTCACATTCTGAGATCTACACTCAGTGCCATGCGCCGCCATATGAACACACTCGACCTCTCCCTCCAGCAGCACCGCCGCACCCATTTTCAAAGCTGCGCGTGCCCCCAGTTTCATTTTATTCTTCGTCTCATCTGACGCCTCAACAAGAAACTTTTTCTCTTTCTCTCAAGTGCTAAGGAACGCAAGCTCCAACAACTCATCGACACCAACACCCATCTAGGACCCTCCACCCCTGCCTGTCCCTGCGTCCCCACCCCATCTTCCGATCCCAGCCCCAGCCGCGAATTCGCTATACCCCCTGACCTTCCCCTCTCCGATGCTGAACGTTCAGTGCTCAGCAAAGGACTTAGTTTCATACCCTTACGCCCTCCTCTCAATGAATTTTGGGCTCGGCACGATGCTGAACTCTTCTTCTGCCGTCTTCGTCTCCGTGCTCACTTCTCTGGGCAGGAGTCCTCTCCCCGGTCAACGGATCCTTTTACCCACCTCCAATATTCTCCCTCCACCTGGACCCCTCCCTCTGGATTCTTACCTTCTCTTGATCTTTTCATTGAGAACTGTCGGCGTGACATTAGTCGTCTCAATTTCTCTGCTCCTCTCACCCATTCTAATCTGTCTCTCTCTGAACTTACTGCACTCCGTTCTCTCAGATCCAACCCCAACATTGTCATCAAACCCGCTGACAAGGGTAGTGCTGTTGTTGTCTGGCGCACTGACCTCTACCTCGCAGAGGCTGAGCGTCAACTCGCAGACACTTCCTCCTACCTCTCCCTGGACCATGACCCCACCACTGAACATCAAGCCATTGTTTCCAGGACTGTAACTGACCTCATCTCCTCTGGAGATCTTCCTCCCACAATTTCCAACCTGACAGTCGCCCAACCTCGGACGGCCCGCTTCTACCTCCTACCCAAAATCCACAAACAGAACTGTCCCGGCAGACCGATCGTGTCAGCCTGTTCCTGCCCCACGGAACTCATTTCTCATCATCTTGACTCACTTCTCTCTCCCCTTGTCCAGTCCCTTCCCACCTACATCCGTGATTCCTCTGACACCTTACGTCACATTAACAATTTCCAGTTCCCTGGCCCCAACCGCTTCCTCTTCACCATGGACGTCCAATCCCTTTACACCTCCATCCCCCACCAGGATGGTCTGAGGGCCCTTAGCTTCTTCCTCGAACAGAGGCCCGAACAATCCCCATCCACCATACTCTCCACCGTCTTGTTCTCACACTGAACAATTTCTCCTTCAACTCCTCTCACTTCCTCCAAATAAAAGGTGTGGCTATGGGTACCCGCATGGGCCCTAGCTATGCCTGTCTCTTTATGGGGTATGTGGAACATTCCTTGTTCCAGTCCTACTCCGGCCCCCTCCCACAACTCTTTCTCCGGTACATCGATGATTACTTCGGTGCTGCTTCATGCTCTCGTCGGGACCTGGAAAAATTTATTAATTTTGCTTCCAATCTCCACCCCTCCATCATTTTCACATGGTCCATCTCTGACACTTCCCTTCCCTTCCTTGGCCTCTCTGTCTCAATTTCTGATGATAGACTGTCCACTAATATCCATTACAAGCCTACCGACTCCCACAGCTACCTCGACTACAGCTCCTCACACCCCGCTTCCTGTAAAGACTCCATCCCATTCTCTCAGCTCCTTCGCCTCCATCGCATCTGTTCTGATGATGCTACCTTCCAAAACAGTTCCTCTGACATGTCCTCCTTCTTCCTTAACCAAGGTTTTCCACCCACGGTCGTTGACAGGGCCCTCAACCGTGTCCGGCCCATCTCCCGCGCATCCACCCTCACGCCTTCTCCTCCCTCCCAGAAACATGATAGGGTCCCCCTTGTCCTCACTTATCACCCCACCAGCCTCTGCATTCAAAGGATCATCCTCCGCCAACTCCAGCATGATGCCACCACCAAACACATCTTCCCTTCACCCCCCCGACGGCATTCCGTAGGAATCGTTCCCTCCAGGACACCCTGGTCCACTCCTCCATCACCCCTACTCCTCAACCCCCACCTATGGCACCTTCCCATGCCCACGCAGAAGATGCAATACCTGCCCCTTCACTTCCTCTCTCCTCACTGTCCAAGGGCCCAAACACTCCTTTCAAGTGAAGCAGCATTTCACTTGCATTTCCCCTAACTTAGTTTACTGCATTCGTTGCACCCAATGCGGTCTCCTCTACATTGGAGAGACCAAACGTAAACTGGGCGACTGCTTTGCAGAACACCTGCGGTCTGTCCGCAAGAAAGACCCAAACCTCCCTGTCACTTGCCATTTTAACACTCCACCCTGCTCTCTTGCCCACATGTCTGTCCTTGGCTTGCTGCATTGTTCCAGTGAAGCCCAACGCAAACTGGAGGAACAGCACCTCATCTTCCGACTAGGCACTTTACAGCCTTCTGGACTGAATATTGAATTCAACAACTTTAGATCTTGAACTCCCTCCTCCATCCCCACCCTCTTTCCGTTTCTTCCTCCTCCCTTTTGTTTTTTCCAATAATTTATATAGATTTTTCTTTTCCCACCTATTTCCATTATGTTAAAATCTATACCTGTAATGCCCTGTCAGTCTTTCCACCCCACCCCCACTAGAGCTGTACCTTGAGTGTCCTGCCATCCATTCTTAATTAGCACATTCTCTTAGATAATATCATCACCTTTAACACCCATTTGTTCCTTTGTCTGTGACATCTTTTGATTATCTGCTCCTATCACTGCTTGCTTGTCCCTACTACCACCACCCCCCCAACTTCTCTTCCCACCACCCCCCACCCCCCCACCTCCCCACCTTAAACCAGCTTATATTTCACCCTTCTCCTAACTTTATTCAGTTCTGTTGAAGGGTCATGAGGACTCGAAACATCAACTCTCTTCTTCTCCGCCGATGCTGCCAGACCTGCTGAGTTTTTCCAGGTAATTCTGTTTTTGTTTTGGATTTCCAGCATCCGCAGTAGTTTTTTGTTTTTATAAATAAATAAACTCTAAAATAAGACTAGTTCAATTAATTAGTCCAAAAACTATAGCAGATTTGATAATATATCACATTACAATGTTCAATTAATTCATCAGATCTAGGAGGATAAAATTTAAATTAAATAACAAGCAATTGCCACACTAAAGGAAACTGAAATGTTCTGTAAATTAATATCTGAGGAATATGGATAATAAGAATTAAGACATTTAACCCCCTATAAATTAAAGTGTCAGTAGCTCAAAGGGAGCGGCTGATTGGTGAGTATTTATTAAAATCTTGAGTTCAGTTATGTTATATCAGTTAATAGTCCAAAAAAGGAAGACACGGGAAGCTTCTGCCCTGGACAACCACATGTGCAGAAAGTGCCAGATGGAGCAGCTGGATCTCTATGTTTCGGATTAGCCGAGTTTCTCTTGCAGAGAACCAAGGTGGATGGAAATAATGGGCTAACTGGCCTCCTGACCTGTAAGCATTCTATGCTTTCAGAGCCCATAGACATTGCTGTGTTAGATGCTTTCCTTCCTGCCTGTCCTTTTGAAAATTCACATACCCCTGAACATTTAGTTCCAAGCTTTGATCTCCTTGTAACCATGTCTCCATAATGGCTATAAGATCATACCTATTAACCTCTATTTGCACCGTTAATTAACTAATTTTGTTCCGAATACTACATGCATTTAAGTAAAGAGCTATTGGTTTTGCCTTTTTGCTATGTTTTCCCCCTTTGACCCTATTTGCTGCTTTTTTTATGTTTGTACACTCTGTCCCTTCCTGTCCCACTCTGGGTAACATTACCTAATTAGCTGCCCCGCAATGCTGCCATATCCTTTTGCTTTGCAAGCCTACGTATCCCTCTCCAGAACACTCCCCCACTCTATTTAGTTTAAAGCCCTCCCTACAGCCCTAGCTATTCGATTCGCCAGGACACTGGTCCCAGCACGGTATAAGTGAAGCCCATCCTACCAGAACAGCTCCCTTCTGCCAGTGCCAGTGCCCCAAGAACTGAAACCCATTCTTCCCACACCAATCTTTGAGCCATGCATTTAACTCCTTGACTTTATTTACCCTATGCCAGTTTTGACCGTGGTTCTGGTAGTAATCCTGAGATTGTTACCTTGGAGGTTCTGCTTTTTAATTTAGCTCCTAACTGTTCAAATTCTTTTAGCAGAACCTCCTTTCTAGTCCTATCAGTGTCATTGGTACCAACGTGGATGATGACAACTGAATCCCTCCCCTCCCACTCCAAGTTCCTCTCCAGCCCTGAGGAGATGTCCTTAACCCTGGCACCAGGCAGGCAACACAGCCTTCAGGAATCATGCTCACGACTGCAGAGAACAGTATCTATCCCTCTAATTATACTGTCCCCTACCGCTACTACATTCCTATTTCCTCCCTGCACTTGAATGGTTCCCTGTGGTCAGTTTGCTCATCCTTCCTGTAGTCCCTGCTCTCGTTTACACAGCTGGCAAAAACCTCATAACTGTTGCATAATTGCAGGAGCCGAGGCTCCTCAAATGTTACCCCCTAGGTCCCCATAACTGCCTCACCTGCAGTCACACCCTCCTGCCCCTGATCATCGATCAAATTTGAATGACCTAATCTGAGAGGTGTGACCGCCTCCTGGAGCAAAGTGTCCAGGTAACTTTCCCCGTCCCTGATGCGGCGCAATGTCTGCAGCTCGGACTCCAGCTCCTCAACTCGGATCTGAAGTTCATCGAGCTGTAAACAGCAGCCCCCACATGCTGCAGCAGCAACACATCACCCATCTTGCCATCACTATCGTATTTTATTTAAGTTAATAATTAATTACTCTAGTATCCCTGCTCTTTACACTTGACGAATCCCCTGCTCTTGACACTTTATTGTAATTAATTTTTTTACACCAGTATCAATATTATACTTAACAAGCTATTTTTAAGAAAAAGAGAGAAAGAAAGGCTAGAGACCTAAACACAAACTAAAGACCTTACTTCTACTTTTACTTAAAAGACTAGAAATACCAACCAATCCTATTCAATCAGCTGCTTTCCCTGCACTTGTGTCACATTATGGTTCATGATGTCACTCTGCTGCTAGTCTCACTGCAGGTAGGTCCCTCAATTGGTGCCTTTTATCCTCTCCCATTCACCCATTTGAATAGAATAGACCTTAGTCATTTACCAGATACTCACCAATTAACCAGTTTCTCCTGTAGCAGAACAAGAATCCATTCCTGGAGGCTGAAAAAGTTTAGGCAAAAGCAACCAAACACCTCTTTCCCTTCCTCCGCTTAACTTCCTGACGCGCTCAACTCTGGCACTCTATTGTAAGTAGCACTCAAGTGCTAAGTTGCACCAAGTTGGCTACTTATATATGCTTCTAACACAAAAGTCCTAGTTGAGTCACTTGATAAGGATCTACTTTCAACTGGCTCTTAATTAAGCTGGTGTTTCACTTGAACCCTTGAAAAAACCCTGCTCAAGGCTGGCAACTACAGAATTTAAACTGTTGCTTTCAGTTTAATGCCAGCTACAAACTAAATTAGATTTGCACAAAAGGAAAAAAAAATATTGACTCCTTACCCAACAATGTATGCACTCAGTCCTAGCAGGTGATGGCGTTCCCATGTGTCTGTTGCCCTTGTCCTTCTAGATGGTAGAGATCACGGGTTTGGAAGGTGCTGTCGAAGGAGCCTTGGTGAGTTGCCACAGTGCATCTTGTAGATGATACATAAGTGCTGTCACAGTGCATTGGTGATAGATGGGGTGTCAATCAATCAGGCTGCTTTGTCCTGGATGATGTCAAGCTTCTTGAGTCTTGTCAGAGCTGTACTCATCTAGGCAAGTGGGGAGTATCCCACTACATTTCTGACTTGTGCCATGTAAGTGCTGGACAGGCTTTGGGGAGTCAGGAGGTAAGTTACTCTCTACAGAATTCTCAGCCTTTGACCTGCTCTTGTGCCACAGTATTTATATGGCTGATCCAGTTCTGTTCCTGGTCAATGGTAACCCCAGGATGTTGTTGCTGGGGTTTCATTGATGGTAATGCCAATGAATGTTAGGGGGAGATGATTAGATTCTCTCTTGTTGGGGATGGTCAGTGCCTGGCACTTCTGTGGTGCAAATGTTACTTGCCATTTATCAGCCCAAGCCTGAATGGACATGGACTGCTTCAGGATCTGAAAAGTTGTGAATGGTACTGGACATTGCAATCATCAGTGAACATCCCCACTTCTGACATTATGATGGAGGGTGGGTCATTGATGAAGCAGCTGAAGATGGTTGGAACTATAACATTACCCTGAGGAACTCCTGCAGCGATGCCCTGGGACTGAAATGATTGACCTCCATAAACCACAACCATCTTTCATTGTGCTCAGTATGACTCCAACCAGTGGAGGGTTTTGCTCCTGATTCCCAATGACTTCAGTTTTGCTAGGGCTCCTTGAGGCTACACTTGATCAGATTCTGCCTTGATGTCTAGGGCAGTACTCTCACTTCACCTCTTGAGTTCAGATGTTTTGTCCATGTTTGGACCAAGACTGTAATGAGGTCAGGAGCTGAACGGATCTGGCAGAACCCATACTGATCGTTAGTGAGCAGGCATTTGCTGTGTAACTGTCAAAGACACCTTCCATCACTTTGCTGATGACCAAGAGTAGACTCATGGGGTGGTAATTGGTAATTTGTTGGGTTGGTCTTGCCCTGATTTTTGTGCACAGGACATACCTGGGCAATTTTCCACATTGCCGGGTAGATGCCAATGTTGTAGCTGTACTGGAACAGCTTGGCTAGGGACGCGGCAAATGCTGGAGCACAAGTCCTCAGTACTATTGCCGGAATATTGTCAGGGCCCGTAGCCTTTGCAGTATCGAGTGCCTTCAGCCCTTTCTTGAAATCATGTGAATTGAATCAAATTGGCTCAAGACTGACATCTCTTGAGGTCCCCAGCATCATAGGAGGCTGTGATGGATCATCCATTTGGCACTTCTGGCTGAAAGATTGTTGAAAATGTTTCAATCTTGCCTTTTGCACTGATGTGCTGGGCTCCCCAATCATTGAGAATGGGGATATTTGTGGACCCTCCTTCTCCAGTGAGTTGTTTAATTGTCCCACCATCATTCACGACTGGATGTGACAGGACTGCAGAGCTTGGATCTGGTTTTGGATCTGATTTCTTGGTTGTGGGATCGCTTAGCTCTGCCTATCACTTGCTGCTTCCACTGTTTGGCATACAAGTAGTCCTGTGTTGTAGCTTCATCAGGTTGGCACCTCATTTTTAAGCGTGTCTAGTGCTGCTCCAGGCATGCCCTCCTGCACTCTTCATTGAACGAGGGTTATTACCTGGCTTGATATTAATAGCCATGAAATTACAGATTATGGTTGAATAAAATTCTGCTGCTGCTGATGACCTGTAACACCTCATGGATGCCCAGTTTTCAGTTGCTAAATCAGTTTAAAATCATTCCCTTTTGGCTATACTCAATGAGAAGACAGGACTTCATCTCCACAAGGACTGTACGGTGATCACTCCTACCAATACTGTCATGGGCAGATGCGTCTGTGACAGGTATATCAGTGAGATTGAGGTCAAATAGGTTTTCCCTTTTGTTGGTTCCCTCACCATTTGCCACAGCCCCAGTGTTTCAACTATGTCCTTTGTGGCTCGGCCAGTTCAGTCAGTAGTGGTGCTACCAAGCCACTCTTGCTGATGGACATTAAAGTCCCCCACCCAGAGTACATTCTGTGCCCTTGCCACCCTTAGTGCTTCTTCCAATTGTTATTCAACATAGAGGAGCACTGATTCATCAGCTGATGGGAGGTGGGGGTGGGGGGGTGCAGTGCAAGATCAGTGGTAATCAGCAGGAAGCTTACCTGATGCCATGCCACTTGATGGGGTCTGGAGTCAATGCTGAGGAATCACAGGGCAACTCCCTCCCACTGTATACCGCTATGCTGCCACCTCTAATCGATCTGTCATACAAGTGGGACAGGACATACCCAATGTTGGTGATAGTGGGTGTCTGGGACATTGTAAGGTATAACTATTCCAGGTTGTTGCTTGAGTAGTCCTTGAGACAGTTCTCCAAATTTCAGCACAAGCCCCCAGATGTTAGTAAGGAGGACTTTGCAGGGTCGACAGGACTTGGTGTGCCATTGCCTAGGTTGATGCCAGGTCATCCATCCACGTTCGACTTTGAAGCAGTTTGATACTGTCAATTGACTTACTAGGTCATTTTGGAGGCCAGTTAACAGTCAACCACTTTGCTGTCCGGAGTAACATGTAGGCCGGACCAGCTAAGAAAGCAAATTTGCTGCCCTAAAGGTACACCATCACTGAAACTAGCTTAAATTCTACCAGCTGACATGGTGGGATTTGAACCTGTGTCCCTAGAGCATGGCCTCAGCCTTTAGATCACTCATACAGTGACATTACCACTACACCACTGCCTCACCCAGCTGCTCTGCTTTGTATTTAAGTGTGAATCATGGGCAATTGTTTCTTCATTCTTTTGTTGGGTTAAGGAATATTTTTGAGTTGAGTGTGACAAAATTCACTGGTATTTGTTGCTGGAAATTACTGTGTGCAATGGTCACGTTTTCCTGATTAACAATACAAATGACACTGATAAAACAGTGCAAGTAAACAGTGTAAATACTTTACCAGAAAGCATCTTGCACAGCCTATAACCTTTTCAAAGTTACTAAAACTTTGAAGCGTTAAATTGTAATTGTCCAACTAGCATTAAGATTTTTAAGATCTTATTGTATGAATCCACACTTGTTTCCTTTTAGTCTACAGATCAGAAAGTTTTGGAAGATGTGGAAGGAGTTGAGCACTTTGCGCCTACAGCCAGCTCACTCAGCGCTGCTATCACAGTGCTGGTCAGCCTTGCCTTCACATTTGTCATTGTATGGGCATTGGTTATCACCTTATGTAAGTGAGTCCAACAACAAGTAAAACAACACTTGGTTACTCTGCTGGAAGTTGGAATTGAACCAATGGTGGCAGTGCCTTATTTCCACGGTGGGAGCTTTTTTGGAACGTCCGTCAGTCCGGTCTACATAGTGCAGGTATGTTTAAAGTGATCACCTTAATATCAGCTCAATATCACGTCAAATCACAGCAATACAGATTTCTTTTCTATAAAACTTGGCCAAGGTTTTACCTCGATTGTATTAATGAAGCAATTGATAACAAATTAGGTCTCATGGAGTTTAATGGCAAGCTTCATGTGTTCAACTTCTTCTGGACAGTAAAACTAACCTTGTACTTGCAACCACAGGGCAGTGAAAGGATTTGTGGGTAATTGCGCCCTGAGATGCTGTTGTTCCATAGCAGTGAGGTACTTTGTTCGAGGAAAAAGAAAATGCAGAACTTAATTTGCAGAGGGTCAGTCAATGTCACAGGACTGAGGGTCTTTAACATTCAGATTCTGCCAATTAACCTTGGAGTCACCTTGATAATTCCTGGGGCTAAGGGGTTAGTGCTTTGAATTGGTCAGCTCAATATATCAATTAGATGAATGCAAAGATGAGTGAAACTCCTCTTATCACAGCCCTGTAGGACAATCTGGATGGACTAGCTGGTTTTTTCTGCCTGATATGTTCATATGTAAACAGGACTGAACAGGTTTTATTCATGTCAGAAGATTGAGGACATCTGTTTTTTTTTCATTTACAGGATATGGGCGTTGCTGGTGAGGCCAGCATTTATTGCCTATCCCTAATTGCCCTTGAGAAGGTGGTGGTGAGCTGTCTTCTTGAACCGCTGCAGTCCATGTGGTGTAGATACACCCACAATGCTGTTAGGGATTGAGCTCCAGGATTTTGACCCAATGACAGTGAAGGAACAGCGATATATATTCCAAGTCAGGATGGTGAGTGGCTTGCAGGGGGACTTGCAGGTGATGGCATTCTCATGTGCCTGCTGCCCTTGTCCTTCTAGATGGCAGTGGTCATGAGTTTGGAAGGTGCTGCCTATGGAGCCTTGGTGAATTTCTGCGGTGCATTTTGCAGATGGTACACACTACAGCTACTGTTCATCGGTGGTGGAGGAAGTGAATGTTTGCGGAAGGGGTGTCAATCAAGTGGGCTGCTTTGTCCTGGATGGTGCAAAACTTCTTGTGTTGTGGGAGCTGCCCTCATCCAGGCAAGTGGAGAGTATTCCATCACACTCCTGACTTGTGCCTTGTAGATGGTGGACAGACTTTGGGGAGTCAGAAGGCGAGTTACTCACCTCATTTTGATAGCTTCCCTGATTGTTTCATTTTCATTCATCAGTGAGGCTGGAACTATGGAGCAGAATCTGTAACGTCTTCCTCTGTGCTTTGTAACTGTGAGCCCAGGCGTTACTCGATCTGACTGGAGGCATTCGGAAATTTGATAATTGGACATCCTGCTGGTTCATTTGGGTCAGCAGTTGTTGTGGGACAAGTTCAAGAATTAGGAGTTCATCTGTGAGTGGCAGTAGATGGTGGGGGAGGTGGGTGTTAGTGGGGGCGGGTGTTGGTGTGGGGAGGGAAGAGTGGGGTGAAAATCTGATCTGTGGAAAAAGGAGAGAAACTGATGGTGGGGGAGGATTTAAAGAGGCACAACGAGAGGTAGAAGAAACTTAAGTCCTACCAGTAATAAGTAACAAGTGACTGAAGTTAGTCAATTTATACATAGTAATCCCAATATTTTACCTGTAACTAGTAATAATCCTATAATCAACAGTTACTCTGAAATTCACCACAATCTTCTACACTTCACAAGGCCTGGCCAGTCCCCAGGTTTCACTCAGCCCTTTACTGGCTGCTGTTCCCACCCTGCATGTTGCTGGGCTCTGTAGAAATCACACATTCACCCATTTCCCCAACTCCCCTGCTCACTTAACCATGATTCTTGGGCTCTACCTCTGTGCTAAACCTTCCCAGTTCCAGACGAAAATGTAATCCAATTAAATGCTGCGCCGATCCTTTTATCTTTTGGAGTAGCTTTACATTCAGCAAATGTCAATTCAATTTCAAACCTTAGCAAGTGATGCGTCGTTGATGGCGGCTAAAAAGCGGGCATCCCAATAATTCTCTTCTGGGATGGGGATAGTTGTGGGCACCTATGATTCCTATTCTTTTTTTATCCAGGAGAATTGCTATCCATATCCCTTGGCCATAATACAGCACAGTGTGTGAAGCAGCAGCACTACAGTATACTTGAGAAAAGGCTGCCCCTATTGAACCCACATTAATCTGTACAGATAGCGACTATTGTAAGAGGGGGCACAACCAGGAGGTAGTGTTCTGGGAACAAACAGGATTAACCAATCATAAAGATAAACTCATAAAACATAAGTCATTGTGGAAGAACTTTCTCCATTTGAAAATGGAAAAACAAACTTGTCAGGTTATTCACGTAAAGGGGCATACCACTGGTACAGTATACTCAAAAGGGCAATTTTCTTACAGATGAACACTACATGACACTGCCTCAAGAGGGACCTGCAAAACTTAGTGTTATCACTAGGGCAGAAAGGGCAGCTAAGCAGGATGAAGAACTGATTCAGCTATTGGACCCAGCAAAAGAGAATCCAAAAGTACTTTTATTCAGAGATTTCTACTCGCATGGTGCTAATTAAGTTGTCTAAGGGAAACCGAGAAACTGAGAACTGAGTCAGAAACCAGAACAACTTGTAAAGAAAGCTGATAAGGAAAATTATGGTGCCAGAACAGCATTCTACAAATTGACTTCCTTGTATTGGCGGCCAGGCATGGATAAAGTATGTAAAACAAACATGGCCAATTCATGAGCCATGCACACTTATTAAACTGCCACCATTGGTTCCTGTAAAGCCAAATGAACCAGTGCAAAATTATTCATTAATTTTAATGGACCACTTCCCCCATCATTGGAATTGAAAGTTTTTTTTCCAAAAATATATACTTTATTCATAAAATTTGTGGAAGTACATTACAAAACTTTTGAACTTGAAATTTAAAGAAAATGCCACAAAACCCGACTTGTCTCCATACAGTGTGTTCCACTCTTAGGTGCCTCTACACAATTGTAATTCTTTTGATATTTTCAAAAACATTCCAGGTCAGGCACATACCCTGGGGGCAAAACATTTCAAATTGAAAAATTACAAAAAGTGCAATAGATTTCTTTCGTACAGCATGTTCCTCTGAGTTGCCTCAATATAATTTCAATACTTTTGTATTCATATTCAATGTTAGGTATACAGCCCAAGGAGGTTCTACACATTTTCCAGCCCCTTGGTGCTCTATGGCTGAAAGGCATTAGACAACAACCTTTCCCCATTGTGTCTCTGCAGTGGCTGCCCCAAGCTTTAGTGCGCACCTCAGCACCAAGTCCTGGACCTTGGAATGTGCCAGTCTGCAACGCTCGGGCAAGGGCAATTCTTTGCACTTGAAGACCAGTAAGTTTCAGGCAGACCGAAGAGCATCTTTCACCGAGTTGATGATCCTCCAGCCGTAGTTGATGTTTGTCTTAGTGTGTGTCCCTGGGAACAGCCTGTAGAGCAAAGAGTCCTGTGTCAGCTGCTCAGGATGAACCTCAACAAAAACCACTGCATCTTTTCTAGACCTGCTTTGCAAAGGAACATTCCAGAAGAAGGCAAACAATGGTGTCTGCCCCATGACAGCCACATCGAGGGCAATGTGCAGAGGGGGTGGAATTCCAGGCATGTAGAAAAGATCTGATGAGCAGGGCCTTTCTCAACACCAGCCAAGCTGCATCTTAGTGCTTGTTTGAAAGTTCTGGCAATGAGCTTTCTGCCAAATGACTTTGGCAGTCTGCTCGGAGAACCATTCAACAGGATCTACCATCCCCTTTTCCCACAGGGCCTCTAGGGCATTACCTGCAGACCACTGTCTGATGGACTTGTGGTCAAAGGTGCCTTTTTTGCATAAACTTCTCCATGAGGGATAGGTGGTATGCCACACTTCAACTACTTGGAGCATTCCATGGCAACGTGGCCAGACCCATCCTTTGTAACACCGGGGACAGGCAGAACCTCAGCACTTAGTGTTTGTTTACGGAGGGTCTACGCACAGCTTGATGCAGCCACACACAAAGGTGGCCATCAGGATGAGGGAGATGTTGGGCACGATTTTTCCCCCTTCATCTAGAAGTTTGTACATTGTGTCTCTGTGAACATGGTCCATTTTCGACCTCCAGATAAAGCAGAAGATGGCTTGAGTGATCACCACAGCACAGGAGTGAGGAACAGGACAGACCTGCACTCCAAGAATCGAGTATGCTTATTAATTGTTTTATCGAATTAGGAGCAGGAGTAGGCCACTCGGCCCCTCAAGCCTGCTCTGCCATTCAATAAGGTCATGGCAGATCTGAATGTAACCTCAACATCACATTCCTACCTTCCCCCAATAACCTTTCACCTGACCCCTTGGGCTGAATTTTAGATCCCGCAGGCAGGGGTGCATCTGACCCGATTGGGCATAAAATCACGCAAGAAGGCATCGAGCGAGCGTCCAGACGTCATTGTGCTCAGCAGGCATGCATAAAAGTTGGAAGCGTGTCCGCTGACAACTAAGGGGGCAATTAAGCCCATGAATGGCGCAACTGTCTCCGATATTGCGTGGCCCGTTCCAACATTATGGTTGGCGGACGGGCGAATCAGCCAGACGGCCTTTACATTTTTCATCAAACCTCATCCAAGGGCGGGATGAAATTTCCATTGTGAAATTTAAAAAAAAACAAATCTATGGACAGCATTTTTAGCAGGTATATTTTCAGGTGCCTAATTGTGATGCATGGACATTTTCTGTCCGGTTTCAAAAACTTTATTTTAAGGTTTTCAGGTCTGCAGCTCCCTGAGGCAGCTGTCTGCCTTCACGGAGCATTCTCGCAGCGCCCACCCGCACCCGCGGAAATGTCATAGTCCGCCCTCTTCCCGTCCCCCCACCCCGGCAGCGCTGAGCTTTTCAGCGCACTTTTCATACTGGCTGGCAGTTAATTGGCCAGCCAGCGTGAAATCATGGCCAGGGGGCTGATTGCGGTATGAGATCTGTTTCCCGACTGCTCCCGGACCCACCAATAGCACCTGCCCGCCAAGGATAAAATTCAGGCCCTTGTTAATCGAGAATCTATCTAGCTCTGCTTTAAAAATATTCAAAGACTCTGCTTCCACCGCCTTTTGAGGAAGAGAGTTCCAAAGATTAGAAAAAAAAGTTTCTCCTCATCTCTGTCTTAAATGAGCGACCCCTTATTTTTTGACAGTGACCCCTAGCTCTAGATTCTCCCACAAGAGGGGTGAGGGATCAAGCTTGGGTAAAGATAACAATTCAAGGCGTAGGGTCAAGCTAGGAGAGCAAAATAGTAATATGAGAAATGAAGGTCAGAGAATGGCAGGAAGCGACAGAGGCAAAAAAACCTAAGAATATATTAACAGTGAAGACTAGATGTTACAAACATAACAAAAAGACAAAACTGAAGGCTGTCTATCTGAATGCATGTAGCATCACTAACAAAGTAAATGAACTGATGGCTCACATTGAAGTAAATAAATATGATCTGATAGCAATTACGGAGCCATGGCCGCAGGTTGACAAAAGTTGGGTCCTTAAGATTGAGGGGTACATGACATTCAAGAAGAAGAGGAAGCTAGGTAAAGATGGTGGGGTAGCACTGTTAATCAAAGAGGGCATTAGTGCAATAATTAGAGGAGCCTTGGTTCAGGAGGTCAGGATGTAGAATCGGTTTGGGTGGAGATGAGGAATAGTAGGGGAAACAAGTCATTAGTGGCCTACAGGCTCCCTAACAGTAGCCACAGTGCAGGACAAAGTATTCAAGAGGAAATATTGTGTGCTTATGATATAGAGATGGCAATAATCATGGGTGATTTTAATTTACACAAACTGGAAAAATCAGGATGGCAGCAGTAGCCTGGATGAGGAGTTCTTAGAATACCTTTGAGGTACATAGTTTCTGAGAGCAGCATGTTCAGGAACCAACCAGAGAGCAGGTTATCTTAGACTTGGTGTTGTGTAGCGTGACAGGATTAATTAATAACCTCAGAGTAAAGGCACCACTCGGTAGCAGCGACCACAATATGATTGAACTTTATATCCAGTTTGAAAGGGAGAAGAGTGGGTCCAAGACTAGTATCTTAAAGCTAAATAAGAGCAACTATGTGGGGATGAAAACCGAGCTAGCTGAAGTGAACTGGGAAACTAGGCTAGAGGATAGATCAATAGAGAAGCAGTGGCAGACATTTAAGGGGATATTTTAGAATACTCAGAATAAGTACATTCCTACTGTAAAGAAAAATTCTAAGGGTGGTGGGGGGGAGGTGGGGGACCCACCATCCGTGGTTAACTAAAGAAGTTAAGGAAAGCACCTAACTTAAGGAAAAAGCATACAACTCTGCAAAAATGAGTGGCAGGACAGATGATTGGACAGAATATAAAGAATGTCAGAATAGCTAAAAGGTTAATCAGGAGAAAGAAATTAGAGTATGACAGCAAGCTAGCTAGAAATGTAAAAACGGATGGCAAGAGTTTCTACAGGTACTAAAAAAGGAAAAGAGTAAGTAAAGTGAGTGTTGGTCCTCTAGATAGTGACAGTGGAGAGTTAATAGTAGATAATAAGGAAATAGTGGAAGAAATGAACAAATATTTTGCTTCTGTGTTCACTATAGAGGATACAAAAAACATTCCATTAACAGCTGCAGATCAGGAGGTGAATGGGAGAAAGGAGCTTGGTGAAATTGAAATCACTTGGGGAAATATTACTGAGCAAAGCTGTGGGCCGGCAAGTCTCCGGGTCTCGATGGACTACATCCTAGGGTCCTAGAAGAGGCGGCTAATGAGGTAGTCGATGCGCTGGTGTTAATTTTCCAAAACTCGCTATATTCTGGAAAGGTTCCATCAGATTGGAAAGTAGCAAATGTAACCTCTCTATTCAAGAAGGGAGGGAGCTAGAAAACAGGAAACTATAGGCCAGTTAGCTTGACGTCTGTCATAGGGAAGTTATTAGAATCAATCATTAAGGAGGTTATAGCTAGGCACTTAGAAGAGCTCAAGGCAATTCGAAAGAGTTAAACATGATTTTCCTTTCACAAAACCATGCTAACTAATTTATTGGAGTTTTTTGAAGGTTTTTGAAACCATGCGTAGTGGATAAAGGGGAGCCTGTAGACGTACTGTACTTGGATTTCCAGAAGGCATTTGATAAGCTGCCACATCAAAGACTATTATGGAAAATAAAAGCCCATAGTGCAGGGGGTAACATATTAGCATGAATAGAAGATTGGCTGGCTGGCAGAAAGCAGAGAGTATGCATAAATGGGACTTTTTCTGATTGGCAGGATGTCATGAGTAGAGTCCCACAGGAGTCTGTACTGGGGCCTCAACTTTTTACAATTTACATCAATGATTTAGATGAGGGTAATGAAGGCATGGTAGCTAAATTTGCAGATGACACAAAGATAGGTGGGAAAGTATGTTGTGAAGAGGACATAAGGAGGTTGCAGATGGATATAGATAGGTTGAGTGAGTGGGCAAAGATCTAAAAAATGAAGTTTAATGTGGGAAAATGTGAAGTTGTTCACTTTGGCTGGAAGAACAAAAAAGCAGAGTATTCCTTAAATGGAGAACGGCTGCATAATTCGAAAGTGCAGAGGGATCTAGGTGTTCTAGTACATGAGTCACAAAAAGTTATTATGCAGGTACAGCAAGTAATTAAGAAGGCTAATGGAATGCTATCCTTTATTATGAGAAGGATTGACATAAAAGTAAGGATGTTATC
Organism: Cetorhinus maximus; assembly: GCF_964194155.1. Classification (NCBI taxonomy): domain Eukaryota; kingdom Metazoa; phylum Chordata; class Chondrichthyes; order Lamniformes; family Cetorhinidae; genus Cetorhinus; species Cetorhinus maximus. Next base: position 109,010,139 of record NC_135887.1, on the reverse strand, counting down.
CTTCTGTTATAGAGGAAATTGGTGAGACTGCACCTCAAATATTGTGTGCAGTTTTGGTCTCCTTACTTAAGGAAAGATGTAAAAACATTGGAGGCAGTTCAAAGGAGGTTTACTAGATTGATACCTGGAATGAGTTGGTTGTCTTCTAAGGAAAGGCTGGGCAGACTGGGCTTGTTTCCACTGGAGTTTAGAAGAGTGAGGGGTGATTTGATCGAAGTATACAAGATCCTGCTTGGCCTTGACAAGGTAGATGTTGAAAGGATGTTTCCCATTATTTGTGAGTCCAGAACTAGGGGCACTGTTTTAAAATTTGGGGTTGCCCTTTTGGGATAGCGATGAGGAGAAATTTTTTCTGAGGTTTGTGCGACTCTGCCTCAGAAGGTGGTGGAGACGGGGTCATTGAATATTTTTAAGGCAGAGGTAGATAGATTCTTGTTAGGCAAGGGAATAAAAGGTTATTGGGGTTAGATAGGAATGTGGAAATCGAAACACAAGAAGATCATATTGAATGGCGGAGCTGGCTCGAGGAGCCGAATGGTCTACTCCTGTCCCTAATTCTTATGTCCTTAAGAGGAAACATCTTCCCCTGTCAAGACCCCTCACGATCTTAAAGGTTTCAAATAAGTCACCTATTACTCTTCTAAATTCCAGTGGATACAAGCCTAACCTGCCCAGCCTTTCCTCATAGGACCTGGTATTAGCCTAGTGAACCTTCTCTGAACTGCTTCTAATGCATGTGCATCTTTCATTAAATAAGACCAGTACTGTACTCCAGATGTGGTCTTACAAATGCCCTGTACAACTGAAGTATAACCTCCCTACTTTTGTAATCAATTCCCCTCGCAATAAATGATAACACTTTTCAGTCTCTCACCATTTAGATAATAAGCTTTTTTATTCTTCCTGCCAAAATGAACGATTTCACATTTGCCTGCATTATACTCTATTTGCCAAATCTTTGCCCACTCACTTAACCTATCTATGTCACTTTGTAGCCTCCTTACGTCCTCTTCACAGTTTACTTTCCTACCTATCTTTGTGTCATCAGCAAATTTAGCAACCATTCCTTCGGTCCCTTCATCCAAGTCATTTATATAAATTGTAAAAAGTTGTGGTCCCAGCACTGATCCCTGTGGCACATCATTTGTCACATCCTGCAAACCTGAAAAATACCCATTATGCCAACTCCCAGCTTCCTGTTAGCTAGTCAATCTTCTATCCATGCCAACATGCTACCACAACATGAGCTTTTATTTTCTGCAATAACCTTTGATGTGGCACTTTATCAAATGCCTTCTCGAACTCTAAGTATAGTACACCTACCTGTTCCCCTTTGTCCACAGCACATGTGATTCCTTCAAAGAACTCCAATAAATTGGTTAAACATGATTTCTCTTTTACAAAACCATGTTTACTCTGCCTGATTGTCTTGAATTTTTCTAAGCGCCCTGCTATAACATCTTTAATAATAGCTTCTAATATTTTCCCTATGACAGGTGTTAGGCTAACTGGCCTATAGTTTCCTGCTTTCTGACTCCCCCCCTATCACTTTTTGAATAAAAGAGTTAAAGTTGCTATTTTCCAATCTAATGGAAACTTCCCCAAATCTAGGGAATTTTGGAAAATTAAAACTGGTGCATCCGCTATCTCACTAGCTACTTCTTTCCAGACCTTATAGTGAAGTCCATCTGAACCTGGAGATTCATCAGCCTGCAGCCCCAACAATTTGCTCAATACCACTTCCCTGGTGATTGTAATTTTCCGAGTTCCTCCCTGTCATGGTACAGCTGATGGTAAATGCTGAGTTGTTCAAATTGCAGAGGGAAACTTGAGGCAACTGCCACAACCATTTTTTCAATTTGTTTGTTTCGAGATGCGGGCTTTGAATTCAGTAATAATAAGATCACTGAGCCTTATAGGTTTTTTTTTATAAATCTGGATTAAACATTTATTAATAAGAGAAATGATTTAAGCACGTACACATGTCTGCAAATTACTACTATAACAATTTCTAAATCCCCTAAATAATCTAACTCCCAGTTACACTTTTGTTCAGGCAACAGTAAGATACAGGTTTTAAAGGATTCAGGCATAAAAACATGATACCTGAACAATCTAATTCAAAGTGAGTTTACTTCTTCAGTTTGTAAGACCATAAGACATAGGAGCAGAAATTAGGCCATTCGGCCCATTGAGTCTGCTCCGCCATTCAATCATGGCTGATAAGTTTCTCAACCCCATTCTCCCGCCTTCTCCCCGTAACTTTTGATCCCCTTACCAATCAAGAACCTATCTATCTCGGTCTTAAATACACTCAATGACCTGGCCTCCACTGCCTTCTGTGGCAATGAATTCCATAGATTCACCACCCTCTGGCTAAAGAAGTTTCTCCTCATCTCTGTTCTAAAAGGTCTTCCCTTTACCCTGAGGCTGTGCCCTCGGGTCCTAGTCTCTCCTACTAATGGAAACATCTTCCCCACATCCACTCTATCCAAGTCTTTCAGTATTCTGTAAGTTTCAATCAGATCCCCCCTCATCCTTCTAAACTCCATTGAGTATAGACCCAGAGTCCTCAAACGTTCCTCATATGTTAAGCCTTTCATTCCTGGGATCATTCTCGTGAACCTCCTCTGGACTCTCTCCAGGGCCAGAACATCCTTCCTGAGATATGGGGCCCAAAATTGCTCACAATATTCTAAATGTGGTCTGACCAGAGCCTTATAAAACCTCAGCAGCACATCCCTGCTTTTATATTCTAGTCCTCTCGAAATAAATGCCAACATTGCATTTGCCTTCCTAACTACCGACTCAACCTGCAAGTTAACCTGGACTGGACTAGGACTCCCAAGTCCCTTTGCACTCCAGATTTCTGAATTCTCTCCCCATTTAGAAAATAGTCTATGCCTCTATTCTTCCCCACGTTGTATTCCATCTGCCATTTCTTTGCCCATTCTCCTAGCCTGTCCAAATCCTTCTGCAGCCTCCCCGCCTCCTCAATACTACCTGTCCCTCCACCTATCTTTGTATCATCTGCAAACTTAGCCAGGATGCCCTCAGTTCCTTCATCTAGATCATTAATGTATAAAGTGAAAAGTTGTGGACCCAACATTGACCCCTGCGGAACTCCACTAGTCACCGGCTGCTATCCTGAGAAGGACCCCCTTATCCCCACTCTCTGCCTTCTGCCAGACAGCCAATCTTCTATCCATGCTAGTACCTTGCGTCTAACACCATGGGCGCTTATCTTACTGAACAGCCTCCTGTGCGGCACCTTGTCAAAGGCCTTCTGGAAGTCCAAGTAGATAACATCCATTGGCTCTCCTTTGTCTAACCTACTCATTACCTCCTCAAAGAATTCTAATAGATTTGTCAGGCATGACCTCCCCTTGATGAAACCATGCTGACTTTGCCCTATTTTACCATGCACTTCCAAGTATTCTGAAATCTCATCCTTAATAATAGACTCTAAAATCTTACCAATGACCAAGGTCAGGCTAATCGGCCTGTAATTTCCCATCTTTTGCCTCACTCCCTTCTTAAACAGGGGAGTTACATTAGTGATTTTCCAGTCCTCTGGAACCCTCCCTGACTCCAGTGATTGCTGAAAGATCACCACTAACGCCTCCACTATCTCTTCAGCTATTTCCTTCAGAACTCTGGGGTGTAATCCATTTGGTCCAGGTGATTTATCCACCTTCAGACCTTTCAGTTTTCCTAGCACCTTCTCCTTGGTAATGGCCACCATACTCACCTCTGCCCCCCGACTCTCTTGAACTTTGGGGATGTTACTCGTGTCTTCCACCATAAAGACTGTTGCAGATAGCAACTTGAGGCTTAGATGCTGAAGGATTTTCACATTTGTTAGATCTTAAAATGCCTACCCTTGTACACAGCCTTCACTCCTTTATACATATTTTCCCCTTTGAATGTAAATTCCCATTGTTTCACTATGTCTTTGGACTTTACCTTTCTGATAATAAAAATCTCTCATAGTACTAAGTTTTACCAGTAATATTTGAGAAAAATAAACACACTAGCCGAGATTTCTCGGCCCCGTCATGGGCGGGACCCGCCGCGGGCGCAACAGCACCCAGCCAGAAGTCCATTGACTTGCAGCGGGACCGGAAGATCACAGTGGCGAGTGTGTGTGGAAAATCCTGCTGATTGGTTCTGAACTTCACCTGGTTAGGTGACACATTTCACTCCCCCTTTTGAAAACAATATAGTCTGTTTTATTTTAAAATGCAAATGTTCCCTTGACAACTTTGTTTACCTAACTAATATTTCAAAACCAGTTTATCTTTTAACACATCGAAGCCTTCAGACCAGCTGCCTTTAATTCAATTAAGTCTCACAGACACACAGACACATAGACACAGATACCACTATTTTACAATAAATTCCAATAACATTATTATATCTTCCTGACACTCCCACCCTTCCATTTCCTGATTTACAGCTATTTCTGGGATGTTACTTGTGTCCTCTATAGTGAAGACCGAAGCAAAATGCCTGTTTAATTCATCCACCATCTCCCTACTTTCCATTTTCAATTCATTATCAATTCCCCAGGCACACTCTCTCTAGGACCAATGCTCACTTTGTTAACTCTTCTTATTTAAATATCTATATAAACTCTTACTATCCGTCTTGTTACTAGCTAGCTTTCTCTCAGACTCTAATTTTTCCCTCTTAATTGATCTTTTTGTCATTCTTTGCTGTTCTTTATATTCTTTCCAATCTTCTGACCTGCCACCTTTCTTTGCATAATTATATGCTTTTTCTTTAAGTTTGATACTGTCTTTAACTTTTTTAGTTAAATGCGGATAGTGGGCCTTCCCCTTGGAATTTTTCTTTCTCATTGGAATGTATATATCCTGTGTATTTTGAAATATCCCTTTAAATGTCTGCCACTGAACTTCTATTGATATATCCCTTAATCTCATTTGCTAGTTCACTTTAGCTAGCTATGCTTTCATGTCCTCATAATTGCCCTTATTTCAGTTTAAAATACTAATCTTGGACGTACTCGTTTCTCCCTCAAAATGAATGTAAAATTCAATCATATTATGATCGCTGCCACCTAGGGGTGCCTTCACAAGGAGGTTATCAATTAATGCTGTCTCATTGCTCACTACCAGGTCTAGTATAGCCTGCTCCCTGCTTGGCTTCTGAACTTCTCAGAAACTATCCCGAAAACATTCTCTGAGCTCCTCATATACACTACCTTTGCACATCTGATTTTTCCAATTTATATGTAGATTAAAATCTCCAATGATTATTGCTGTACCTTTCTGACAAGCTCCCATTATCTCTTCTTTTATACTCTGTCCTACCATGTAGTTACAATTAGGGGGCCTGTACACCACTCCCACAAATGACTTCTTGCCTTTATCATTCCTCATCTCAACCTAAACCACTTCTACATCCTGGTTTCTTGATCTTAGGTCATCCCTGTCTAATGTGCTAATACCATCATTAATTAACAGAGCCACCCCTGCAACTTTTCCTAACTTAGTCCTTCCTAAATGTCACATACCCTTCAAAATTCAGTCTGTCATTTTGTAGCCATGTCTCTGTAATGGCTATCAGATCATATTTATTTATTTCTATTTGCTCTATCAGTTCATCTGTTTTGTTTCAAATGCAATGTGTGTTTAGATGCAGGGCCTTTAGTTTTGTCCTTTTATTATTTTGTTGTGTCTAGCCTTATCTGCTGATTTACTCTTAAATTTGTACTCTCTGTCCCTTCCTGTCATAGTCTGTTTATCATTTCCCATATTAACACCTGTCCTTCTTGCTTTGTCTCTACTCTTCGGTTCACCACATCTTCCCAAATTTGATCCCTTGCCCCCACTATTCAGTTTAAAACACTATTTAGGTGGCTTGTAAGGACACCAACCCCAGCATGATTCAGGTGTAGACTATCTCAATGGTACAGATCCCACTTTCCCCAATACTGGTGCCAATGCCCCACAAACCAGAACCACTTCTCCCACACCAGGCAGCCTGTGGCATCACACAGACTGCTGCACACCACTGCATCAAGGTCTTCACTGATGCTATATTTTGAAGGGCAGGGAATTACATCTCCTTCACACTGGACAAGCAGAGTAAACTGGATAGAGCCAGAGGGTTAGCGGTGATTGCAGGTTTCCCTAGGGTACAGGGTGCCACTGATTGCACTCATGTCACCATAAACTCTCCTTCTGGACAGCTTTGCACCTTCATCAACAGGAAGGGCTTCCACTGGTTGAACGTCCAGCTGGCCTGTGATCACCATCGTCGGATCATGCAGGTATGTGCCAGGTGCTCAGGCAGCAGCCATGACTCCTTCATTCTTCGAAACTCACAGGTGCCAGGCCTTTTCAGCGGCCCTGAAGCCCTGGATGGATGACTTATAGGTGACAAGAGGTACCCATTGAAGAGATGGCTAATGATGCCTGTGAGGATGCCAGAACAGAAGCAGACAGGGGGTACAATGACAGCCACAAGAGCACCAGGGCTATCGCCGAGCAGACCTTCAACTTATTGAAAAATGAGATTCAGATACCTTGACAGATTTGGAGGGGCATTGCAGTACGTTCCCTCACATGTGTCTCTCATGGTCGTATTGTGCTGCGCCCTCCATAACCTCGCTATCCAAACAGGGAAAATCCTGGAGGATAAAGGCATGGCAGGCAGGGGCTATTCCTCAGAGAATGAGGGTGAGATGGGGGAACAGGGTGACATTCAGGACAAAGGCCCTTGCCATACTCGCATGGATGGCCATGATAGAAGGGATCATTTAATAAGACAGAGGTTTCAATCGTCTCAATAGTCCTGGCGTCAGAGATATGGACAGTATGTCAAAACCTCTGTCCATGTGCAATGTGCAACTCATGTCACCACACTTACCCTTTCCAAACATTGATACACGATAGCTTTCATCTATCTCCCTGTATAAGTCCCACAGCAACAACATAGTATGAAAACATCAGCATAAGGGACTATGGAGTCTGGGTTTATTTACAAATGTACAATGATTATTTACATTCACAGAAATAAGGTACTCACCCATGTGTCCCTCTTTTTCACTACTGTGGAGTTTTTTGACATGTTCAAGTGCTCTGGCGTAGTGCTTCCCCTTCACTTGTGGCTGCACTGAAGAGAGACTGCTGATCTGCACCCCCACTGCCCCCACCACCCCCCAGCTCCCCCATCCCACCCCCCCCCCCCCCCACCCACCCCCACCCCTCCTCCCCCCCCTCCTAATCTTGAATGACTTTTACGGACATCCTCTGTGCAGCAGTGGGCCTTGAGCAGCATACCATGTTAGAAGGCTCCTGCTGAGAGGTAGGAGGGTCATCTCTTGCCGTGGCCCTGCACAAGGACTGTGTCAATGACAGCTGGATGGAAGAGATGCTGCCCCCATCTGAAGTGCTCTGAGAGGTGCTTCCAGATGGTGGCACATGCTGCCCATTTTGCCAGCTCCCCTTGCCCTGGGCCCCTGGCCTCAGAGCCAGGCCGATGGTATGCAGGTCAGAGCGCTTACCTGTGATTGCGTCCTGCCCCTCCAGGACAGTTGCCAGTCCTATCCATGGAGGAAGCTTGGCACTTCAAAGAGTTGGTGATCAGAGTGCACATGGCCTGAATGGACACCTCCACAGTCCAAGCCAGAGCACACACCCCCTCTGGTATACCTGCCAAATCTTCATGGACCTCGTGGTGGACATCCAGAACCTGCCGCCTAACGGACGACTCCAGAAGCTCATCATCCATCTCGGAATCAGTCTCTGGATCACCTCAGACACTCCTCCAACTGCCTGAGGCCTGCTCCACCACACTCTCTGACAGCTGCACATGAGAATGTGAAGCTCCCCAACCAGACTGTGCATGCTCCCAATCCGACATGAAAATCCCTGCCGGAGTGCCAGTACCTGCGCTTGGGATAGAGAGAGGATGTGACACTGCGCCCTCCGAGGGTTCATCCTCCTCCTCGGAGGGGAGTGGCAACATGGCATCCAGAGGAGGGTCCGTGGAAGAGACTTCACCTGTGACAAAGGGACATAGGTCAGGAGGTTAATGGTCATCCCAGACCTTGCCACATCTGCGCAAATTCACTAAGCTCTGCTACAATACTCATGTCCAACATGAGATGAGACTATGCAGACACATTACACACTTGTACACCTGAAGCTTCTGATTATGAAGCTTCCCAGGGTTTCAGTGTCAGAACTATAGTAACGAGTTTCATTGCATCATGCCTAACCTCCATCCACCTCCAACTTGCCCTCCTTCCTTTTCTTCAGCTTGTGCCTTTTGCCATCTCACCAGGCCCCAGGCCTTCCTCCGATCTCACCTCTGCCAATGGTCCCAAGTCTGTGTCTTCGAGCGTCAAAACCTCCTCTACAAATGGAGTCAAGATGACTAGGTTCACCACATCCCTGCCAGTCTGGCCTTGCTTTCACATTCTCCTGAAAAGATGTGTAAGATTGCACTCACGAGCACTGTCAGCTTATTTGAAAGGATGCCGCAGACGCATTATTAGCAAAGTGCCTGGCAGCCTAGGTGCTGTGGACATCCCTCATCTGCACCATCTGCCAAACCCCCACCCTCCAACTGAGCCAAAGCTTTAAGAGCACACTGACATCACCACTGACAGCAATGTCTTTATTGCGCCATGCTGCCTTGGAGCTTCAGTCAAACTCACTTTCCTCCTGCATTCACGACTGTACCCTGTAGCACACTGACACAATCACAAGTTCACACATACTGAGGACATACCCACCTGGCCACCTCCATGAGGTCATTAAGCCTCTTCTAGCATTGAGACCAGGTTCTCCTCACCAGCCCAATGCTGCTGACCTCCTCAGCTGCCTCCTCCCAGGCAGCACGTGTTTTGGTCGGGTTTCTCCTCTGCCCACCGGTTGGCATCAGCTGCTCACGTCGGTTAGAGACTGCACGGAGGAGGGCTCTGAGGGAGTCATCATTAAATCGAGAGCCTGGGGTGGCCCTTCTTCCCTGCCTCTCCCTCACTCCAATGGCTTTGACATCACTGGAGGGAAACATGCAACAACTCTTCTATGCAAAGACGTGGAAAACTTGTTCAGGTTCAGGTTCAAAAATAAAGCCTCCTCCGCTCAGTAGCAATTTTGGAGACAGCAGAACTCAAATAAATGCACACTCACCTTAAAAACCTGCAAAATCACTGAAGTCGCAATGAGCTGCCAAACTCTGAACAATGCCGGTGTTTGTTGGATCCCCTGGCTCTGTCCCCTGCCGGTGGGGAGGGCCTTTAAATTACTGGCTGTGACCTCATTCCGGGACACAACCAACAACCTCGGAGGCTGAACATCCTGGCCTCCAGCACTGACTGGGCGGGATGAATGCCTCAAACCTGCTCTGCGAATTCAAGTGCCCCAATTAGCACTTTATTGGCTGCGTTTCCAAGGCGATCCCTGAGGTTGGAAGGCCACTAACACCACTGTATTATTCAGCCCAAAGAAGGAGCAGCCCTAATGCTGCTATGAAATTTGAATCCAAAACAAGGACTTTGTCATGGAACGAGATTGGTAGTCAGGAAGCTGTTTACTTCAATGATAGATGCTGAAATTATAACAGGTGGATTTAAAGGAAAGAGAGTGTTTATTCCTTGAGAAATATTGAGCTTATCAAATGTAAGCCTGCCTTTCAACTCAGGATAAAACTGTTCCCAGTTAGATTTCCATATTCAATAAGATCATGGATGATCTGTTTGTATCACTAATTCCACATTCCCATCTACCCCACATAACCTTTGATTCCCTTGCCTAACAAGAATCTATCTACCTCCATCTTAAAAATATTCGATGAATCCGCCTCCACTGCCTTCTGAGGCAGAGAGTTCCAAAGTCACACAACCCTCTGAGAGAAAAAAATTCTCCTCATCTCTGTCCTAAAAGGATGACCCCTAGTTCTGGACTCACCCACAAGAAGAAACATCATTTCCATGTCCAGCTTGTCATGACCGTTCAGGATCTTGTATACTTCAATCAAGTCACCCCTCACCCTTCTAAACTCCAATGGAAACAAGCCCAGTCTGTCTAACCTTTCCTCATAAGACAACCCACTCATTCCAGGTATCAATCTAGTAAACCTCTGAAACACTTCGAATGCATTTACATCCTTCCTTAAATAAGGAGACCAAAACTGCACACAGTATTCGAGATGTGGTCTCACAAATGTCATGTATAACTGAAGCATAACATCCTTACTTTTATGTTCAATTCCTCTTGTAATGAAGGATAGCATTTCATTAGCCTTCTTAAATACTTGTTGTATCTGCATACTAACTTTTTGTGGCTCATGCATGAGAACACCTAAACCACCCTGCACCTTGGAATTCTGCAGTCGTTCTCCTATTTAAATCATAGTCTGCTTTTTTATTCTTCCTGCCTAAGTGAGCAACTTCACATTTTCCCACATTGTAATCCATCTGCCAGGTTTTTGCCCACTCACTCAACCTATCTATATCTGAATGCAATCTCCTCATGTCCTCTTCACAACATACTTTTCTACCTATCTTTGTGTCATCTGCAAATTTAGCTACCATGCCTTCACTCCCCTCATCTAAGTCATTGACATAAATTGTAAAATGAGAATGGTAATACCAAAGGGATCTGAATTTTTCTGTAAATTAATATTTGAGGAATTTAGGTAGTAAAAGTTAAGGAAACACATTTAATGCCCTATAAAATAGTGACAATAGCTCAAAGGAAGCAGGTGATAGTGTGTCTTTATTTAATTAAATGTTAAGTAAATTTCTGTTATGTCCGTTAATAGTCTAATAACAAAGACATGGGAAGCATCTATTGTCTTGGATGACCACGTGCAGAAAATGTCGACAGTTGTCACAGCTGGTGCTCCATGTTTGGGATTGACCAAGTTTCTCCCACAGAGGGCCTGCATGGAAATGATGGGCCGAATGACCTCCTGTGCTGTAACCATTCTATGTTGTCAGTGCACATTGACATTGCTGGGACAAGTGCTTTCAGCCACTTCTTGATACCATGTGGAGTGAATGGAATTGGCTAAAGAATCAGTGGTGTTGGGGACCATCCGCTGAACATTTCCAGATGGTTATGTTATATAATTGACCTTTGTTTCCAGGATAAAGACATTCTATGCTTGAATTACCTGCCTCTACAATATTACCTGTCTCTGGGGGGATTATAGGCTTTATCAGTTGGGCTGTTGGGGTTGGTTCAACTATTCCATTCTTTCCTTTATTTTAAAAGTAAAGTAACTCATTCCAATTACCAACAACTGCAGAGAGGAATATATCACCTAGCAAATGACTTCTGAGACAGTCACTGATTTTTTTTTTGAAAAATATACTTTATTCATAAAATATCTGGAAGAATATTCCAAACCATTTCGAAATCACAATCACATAAGTACAATCAGATTCAACTTTTACACATTTATCACAAGGTACATCAATACAATCAATGAATATTACAATCATTTCAGTATGGTCAATGCAGACAATCAGACAAAGGCAAAGATGAGTGGCAGGACAGATGATTGGTCAGAGTCCAGGAAGAGTGTCCTGCAGTTAGCATAATGGTGAAGCAGTCTGGGAAGAGTGTCCTGCAGTCAGCATCGCAGTGAAGCAGTCTGGGAAGAGTGTCCTGCGGTCAGTTCTTGACAGTACACGGGAGAGTCTGGACAAACTGCTAACTCCTGATGAACTGACTAAGTCCTTCGTGAAAAGTAAAACTCCAGGAAGTGACGGCTTACTGGCTGAGTTGTATTGGGCTCTGTGGGACTGGATCAGCCCAGACCTACTAGAAGTGTCAGGATTCATGAGGAAAGGCATCATCACCCTCATCTACAAGCACAAGGGGGAAAGGGAGGAAATTAGAAATTGGCGACCCATTTCACTGTTGAATGTGGACTATAAGATTCTGTCCAAGGTCATCGCCAATCGGGTCAAGTCCGCTCTGGAATTGGTGATCCACCCTGACCAGACCTGCACTGTGCCGGGCAGGAAGATCTCTGACAGCCTCGCGCTGCTCAGGGATGCGATTGCCTATGTGCAGGACAGGGGTGTGGATACCTGCCTCATCAGCCTGGATCAGGAGAAGGCCTTTGACAGAATATCGCACACCTACATGGTGGATGTGCTCTCCAAAATGGGGTTTGGGGAGGGAATTCGCAATTGGATCCAACTGCTCTACACTAACATCAGTAGCGCAGTCTCAATCAATGGGTGGGAATCAGATAGCTTTCCTATTAAATCTGAAGTCAGGCAGGGCTGCCCTCTCTCCCCTGTCCTTTTTGTGTGTTGCATAGAACCCTTTGCTGAGCCCATCAGGAAGGATCCGGGCATAAGAGGAGTGACAATCCCAGGCAGTGGAGGCACTCAGGTCAAAGCCTCCCTGTACATGGACGATGTCGCCGTCTTCTGCTCGGATCCACTGTCGGTGCGCAGACTGATCCACATCTGCGACCAGTTCGAACTGGCCTCGGGAGCCAAGGTAAATCGTGGGAAGAGCGAAGCCATGTTCTTTGGGAACTGGGCTGACTGATCCTTTGTCCCCTTCACCATCAGGGCTGACGGCCTGAAGGTGCTGGGGATATGGTTCGGAGGGACTGGGGCCTGCATTAGAAACTGGAAGGAGCAAGTGTCTATGGTGAAAAGAAAACTGGGCATAAAAACAAAAAAATAAAAACAAAAAAACTGTGGATGCTGGAAATCCAAAACAAAAACAGAAATACCTGGAAAAACTCAGCAGGTCTGGCAGCATCGGTGGAGAAGAGCAAAGTTGACGTTTCAAGAACACTGTTGAAGGGTCATGAGGACTCGAAATGTCAACTTTGCTCTTCTCTGCCGATGCTGCCACACCTACTGAGTTTTTCCAGAAAACTGGGCATGTGGGGGCGATGCTCCCTCTCCATTGTGGGTAGGAACCTGGTCATCAGCTGTGAGGCACTCTCACTGTTGCTGTACGTGGCGCAGGTCTGGCCCATTCCAGACTCCTGCGCGATGGTGATCACCCGAGCCACCTTTCGCTTTATCTGGAGGTCGAAAATGGATCGTGTCCGCAGGGACGCGATGTACAAGCCTCTAGATAAAGGGGGGAAAAACGTGCCCAACATCGCCCTCATACTGATGGCCAACTTTGTGTGCGGCTGCATCAAGCTGTGCATAGACCCTTGATACGCAAACACCAAGTGTCACTACGTGCTGAGGTTCTACCTGTCCCTGGTGTTGCGAAGGATGGGTCTGGCCACGCTGCCGTGGTACGCTCCAAGTAGTTGGACCGTGCCGCACCACCTGTCCCTGGTGGAAATATTTATGCAGAGAAACACCTTTGACCACAAGTGCATCAGGCAGTGCTCAGCACGTAACGCCTTAGATGCCCTGCGGGAAAAGGAGAGGGTGGATCCTGTGGGATGGTTCCCCGAGCAGACTGTCAAAGTCATTGGGCAGAATGCCTCATCGCCAGAACTTTCCAACAAGCACCAAGATGTAGCTTGGCTGGTGGTGAGAAAGGCCCTCCCCGTCAGATCCTTCCAACACGCCAGGAGTCTCACCCCCTCGGCACGTTGCCCTCGAGGTGGCTGTGGTGGGGACGAGACCGTTGTTCACCTCCTTGTGGATTGTGCCTTTGCAAAGAAGGTCTGGAGAGAGATGCAGTGGTTTCTGTCGAGGTTCATCCCGAGCAGTTCTGTGACACAGGATTCTGTGCTCTACGGGCTGTTCCCAGGGACACACACCGACACAAATATCAACTGCAGCTGGGGGATCATCAACTCGGTGAAAGACGCTCTTTGGTCTGCCCGAAACTTGCTGGTCTTCCAGCGCAAAGAGTTGTCCCCGACCGAGTGTTGCAGACTGGCACATTCCAAAGTCCAGGACTACATGCTGAGGGTCGCACTAAAGTTTGGGGCAGCCACCGCAAAGGCGCAATGGGGAAAGGTCGCTGTCTAAGACCTTTCTGCCACAGTGCACCGAGGGGCTGGGAACTGTTGAGAGCCCCTCGGGCTGTACAGCTCAAAATGAATGTATGCAGTGAATACTAAGTGTATTATAAATGTATTGAAGCACCTCAGAGTGCAACATGATGTATGTTGATAACTCCAATGCCTTTGTCTGATTGTCTGCATTGACCATATTGAAATGATTGTAATATTCATTGATTGTATTGATGCACCTTGTGATACATGTGTAAAGGTTGAATCTGATTGTACTTATGTGATTGTGATTTTGAAATGGTTTGGAATGTTCTTCCAGATATTTTATGAATAAAGTATTTTTTTTTTAAAAATCAGTGACTGTTTCAGAAGTCATTTGCTAGGTGATATATTTCTCTCTGCAGTTGTTGGTAATTGGAATGAGTTACTTTACTTTTAAAATAAAGGAAAGAATGGAATAGTTGCTTATGCCCTTAAAACTATGTAGGCCTCATGCAAAAGATTGCAAAGTACTAATACAATAGATTACAAAATAGGTAGTACTTTAAAGTTATACATTGTGCATAAAATATAAGCGCAGTAATCAGTGTTTAAAATGTAAGGTAATAAAGTTTCCTTATACATTCAGTGAATACATAGTCTTGAGTGATAAAAGTCTCGAAGGATTATACTGTTACAAAACTGATGATACACTGTTACAAAAATTAACTCTAATACAAAGAATACATTAAGCCTTTTTCTAAAACACTACGAATTAAAACTAACTTAAAACTAAATTAAAACTAACACAGCTGTTGTTATTCTTTCCTCCTCTCTAAAAAATAAATCCCTTTTAACTTCCCTGTGCTGATAACTCTGGGTTTCAATAAGGATTTAATGATGTGAAAGGATATAATTCACCCGTTCAACCTTGAAGGTGGCAGGTTCTCACAATATGGCTCTGTGAAGCGCTGTCATAAGTACAGCAGAGGCCTCTCCAGCAGTTGTTCTGTAATTAACCTCTATACTGTCTAAAATTAAATGGTGCCTTTCTCTGTCAAATGAAGCTAAGCAGAGTCATATTAAATGCTGAAGTCCTCTATTGGTTACAGTTTAAACAGAATAATATACTATAAGGTTAATCTATTAATATACTTTGATTGCGTGATTGAAACTGAAACTAATCATTAAGCATCAATTTCCCTACCGAAACTGGCAGCTATGAGGGCCTCCTGAGTGCATTTGCCTCATCTGGCCAGTGCGATGGCCTCAACACCATCATCCTCGCTTTTGAGCAACTCCTCACCTTCAACCTCATCGACATCCTCCTCATTTGATAAGACATCCAGCTCCTCTATCTCCTCCTTAGCCAGCACCTCTCCCCATTGCAATGCCAGATTGTGAAGGGCACAGCAGGCCACTACGATGTGTGACACCCTCTGTGGATTATATTGCAGGGCTCCACCAGACCGGTCCAGGCACTGGAACATAATTTTCAGCGAACTGATGGTTTGCTTCACCAAGGTGAAAGTTGCAGCTTGAGCCTTGTTGTACCATCGCTCTGCTGCAGTCTGAGGCCGCCACACGGGTGTCATCAGCCACTTCCTCTGTGGGTAGCTCTTGTTACCGAGGAGCCAGCCCTGCAGCTCCTGTGGACCCTGGAAGACGTCAGGGATCTGAGACTGCGAATGTAGGAGTCATGGACACTTCCTGGGAACTGTGCGCAGACATGCAGGATGTATTTTTGGTAGTCGCGCGCCAGCTGAACATTCAGTCCTTGCGGTTGCCATAGTTCACTGCTTGTTGCCACGGAGATCAGAGCGCCATGTGAGTGCAATCAATGGCAGCCTTCACCTGGGCAAAATCTGAGATCTCGGCAAATCTGAGCGCTCTTGCCTCCAGGTTTTCCTGGTCCCAGGCAAAACGCACAAAGTTGTGTGCCTTTGTGAAGATGGTGTCCAAGAACTCATGGATGCATTTGTGGGTGGAGGCTTGTGATATGCCACAGAGGTCACCTGTGGAGCCCTGAAAGGAACCACTGGTGTAGAAATTGAGTGTCGCAGTCACATTTATGGCCACTGGCAGTGGATGCCTTTCATATCCCCGTGGCACCAAATCCTGCAACAGCTGGCACATGTGACCGACCAGTTCCCTGGACATGCACAGTCTTTGGTGACACTGGTTCTCAGTCATCTGCAGGAATGAAAGGCGGCGTCTATAGACCCTGAGTCTAGCTAATTGCCGACCAGCGACGGCTCACCATGGCTCGTCAGCGTGTGCGGGAGCCCCGGCCATCCCTTCTTCCAGAGGGTGCTGTTCCTGCCTCTGCCCAGTCAGGCACCTTGGTCGCTCTCTTCTCCTTCGTCTTCACTCTCTGTACGCCATGAGGCATACAGCTAGTACACCAAGCTCCATGATCCTGATGTGCTCATCCTGCAGGATGAAAGAGAGTGACATGTGGGTTAACATAGGTCTTCCAAGAACCTCTCCTGGTTAAGTCTGAAGGCCCCTTATCACATCCCAGAGAGTGCTGGCCACCACTTGGATGGCCAGAGCTTAGTGCGCTGCATGTCTGCCTGAGACCCCACCCCACTCCAGCTAACCGATTGGCGGCAGCTTTGCACATTGGACTGCATGCTGTGCTCTCAGCTCAGGTGCAGGCATTCTCCTAACCTGCAATGCAAAGCTGCACTGTTAGCTTCACCCATGTGGGAGACTGGTCCAAACCTGAATGAAGACATTGCAAGAGGCTGTGAGCGCCTCCACCAGTCACTGCTCCATGGCCAGCATTCACAAGGAAATTATACAACATGCACATGCATCTGACTGTTCCACAGTCCACTAAAATGCTCATTAGTTTGCAGTCTGTGCCCGAGGGGTGAAAAGCTCTGGAGCACTTGGTGGTATTTTCATGCCTCTTCGTTGCTTGAGTGGGCAGATAAGTTAAAGGACCGACTCCACACATGTCAATATGGCTGCATCTGAACTGTCTCAGCTGCAGGGGAATGGTCACTTTATATAAGGTTTCCCTAATGTGTGACCACTTCCCTCCACCCTCACCCCTCATGTGCTTGTTCAACACCATCAACCGTAGTGCAGCGCTTGCACCACCCCCCCTAACTTGCCTCAACCACAGGGCAACCCTTGACCTGGCACCGCACTGATAGCCAGCCGAGAAAAAGTGACTTGCCTGAATGCGCGGCGCCCCAACCTTGAAGTCCAACAGGCAACACTCGCGAATGGTGCACAATATTATTGTGCACTCACCTCTGAGTTCTCCTTGAAGTGCAGTTCACCAGGTGCATGCCTTGCATATGCTGTTGTGAAACATGTCGGTGTGCAATCACACCAACGTGCTTGGATGATCCAACATGGAGGGATGATTCCAGTGAGCTGGGCTTATAATGATGTGCAGATGTAATACAATGAGGTTTTTGATGTCCAATGGCGGGATGGCCAGAGTGAATGTGGGTATTGGCAATTTGGTGCACAGTGGGAATTTGGTGCAGAGGGGAAGAGGTGCTCTTTGCATTTTTTCTTTGCTATCCAACTTCTTAAATCTTTAGAGAGTGATCTTTCCCTGCTGCAGCAGTAGAGGCTACAAGGGAAAGGAATGACTGGTAAGTAGTGGATAAGGTCAGGTAAGTATTTACTACTTTTATCGCTTATGGTTTAAGGTCTTTTTGTGGTCTATAGTTTGTATATTCTGTAGTAATGAGGATCAGGAAAGAAGGGCCCTAGAGTAATTTATTTTAAAGGTTTAATTTAAAGGGATAAGTCATGGCAGGAGAGCTCAAAGCTATGGTGTGCTCCTCATGTTCCATGTGGGAAGCTGGGAACATTTCTAGTGCCTGGGACCAGCAGGTGTGCAGGAAGTGTGTCCAGCTGCAGCTCCTGGAAGCTTGGGTTTCAGAGCTGGAACGGCGGCTGGAGACACTGTGGAGCATCTGCGAGTCTGAGCATTGTGGATAATACGTTTAGAGAGGTGGTCACACCGCAGCTGAAGGGACTTGAGGGAGGAAGGAAGGGATGGGTGACCACCAGGCAGTCCAAGAGAAACAGGCAGGTAGTTCAGGAGTCCCCTGGGGTCCAGCTCGCAAATCGGTATTCCATTTTGGAGGCTGATTCCTCCAGGGAGTGCAGACAGAGCGAAGCTTCTGGCACCACAAGCAGCCTGTCTGTACAGGAGGGGAGGAAGAGAGGAAGAGCAATAGTAATAAAGGATTCTATAGTCAGGGGAACAGATAGGCACTACTGTGGCTGTCAACGTGACTCCAGGATGGTGTGTTGCCTCCCTGGTGCCAGGGTCTGGGATGTCACTGAACAGCTGTATAGCATCCTGAAAGGGGAGGGTGATAAGGCAGAGGTCATGGTACATGTTGGTACCAATGACATAGGTAGAAAGAGGGATGAGGTCTTGCATCAAGAATTCAGGGAGTTAGGCAGTAGACTAAAAAGCAAGACCACTCGGGTTGTAATCTCTGGATTACTCCCAGTTCCATGTGCTAGCAAGCTCAGAAATAGGAAAATAGCACAGATGAATACGTGGCTTAAGAATTGGTGCAGGAGGGAGGGTTTTAGATTCCTGGATCACTGGGACCGTTTCTGGGGAAGGTGGTACCTGTACAAGCGGGGAGGGGACACAGAATGTTAGCAGAATAGGGGCACATCATAATACAGTAAAATAATCAAGTCAGAGGGAGTACAGCTGCAATAAGTTTCAAGGGAGTAAGGCAAGGCTGGATGGCCTCTACTTTATTGCCAGGTAAAATGGATGCGTTAAGGGTGAGGATTGACATGTGGAATTGTGATATAGTAGCCATCACTGAGATGTGGCTGAGGGAGGGACAATATTGGCAGCTCAACATTCCGGGATATAGAATCTTCAGGCGAGACAGGGGAGGGGGTAATAGAGGAGGAGGCATTGCATTATTCGTTAAGGAGTCAGTTACTGCAGTAAGGAGAGATGGTATCTTGGAGGGGGCATCGAATGAAGCTTTGTGGGTAGGGCTTAGGAATAAAAAAGGGGCAGCATTGTTAGGTGTTTATTATAGACCCCAGATAGTCAGCAGGAAATTGAGGAGCAAATATGTGCACAATTTGCGGAGGTGTGTAAAAACAATAACAATATGGTAATTATATTAGGTGATTTCTACTTTCCCAACATTAATTGGGATAGACATAGTGTTAAGGGCTTGGATGGAGAGGATTTCTTGAAATGTGTACAGGAGAACTTTTTAAGGTCAATATGTAGAGGGTCCAACAAGGGACGGCGCAGTGCTGGACCTAATTCTGGGGGATGAAGCCGGACAGTTGGCTGAGGTGGTGGTGGGGGAGCATTTTAGTGATATTGACCACAACATGGTACAATTTAAGCTTGTTATGGACAAAGAAATAGACAAGTTGCAAAAAAAATGTTTTGGATTGGGGGAGAGTGGATTTTAATAAAATAAGGCAGGATCTGTCCAAGGTAGACTGGGAACAGCTACTTGTGGGGAAATCTACAGAGGAGCAGTGGGGGGCGTTCAAAAAGGAAATGGGCAGGGTACAAGCTCAACATGTTCTCTCTAGGGTGATAGGAAGCTGTAACAAGCCCAAGAAACCATGGATGACCAGAGATATTCAGGATACGATGAGAAGGAAAAGAGAGGTTTTTAGCAGGTACAAGGGAAACAAATCAGTGAAGGCATTAGTGGAGTACAGACAGTACAGGCTGGGGCTTAAGAAAGCAAGTAGGAGAGAAAAGAGGAGATATGAGAAAGCTCTGGCTGGTAAAAGTAGGGGAAATCCCAAGATATTCTATAAGTATATCAATGGGAAGAGGATAAGAAAGAGTAGGGCCCATTAGGGACCAAGGGGGCAATCTATGGGTGGAGCCAGAGGAGATCGGTAGAGTGTTGAATGAATACTTCACATCTGTGTTCACCCAGCAGAATGAGGATGAAGGTATGGAACTCAGGGAGAGAAACTGTGAGGTTCTTGAGCAAATTGTTATAGGGAGTGACAAGGTATTGGGGGTGTTGGCAGGCTTTAAAGTGGACAAATCTCCAGGTCTGGATTATTTGTGTCCCAGACTGCTGAGGGTGGCAAGGGAGGAGATCATAGGGGCTCTGAACCAAATTTTTAATTCCTCTCTGGCCATGGGGGAGGTGCCAGAGGACTGGAGAACAGCTAATGTGGTTCCGCTATTTAAGAAGGGTTGTAGAGATAAGCCAGGGAACTGCAGACCAGTGAGTGTCACTTCAGTGGTAGGGAAACTATTGGAGAAAATTCTGAAGGAGAGAATCTATCTCCACTTGGAGAGGCAAGGTTTGATCAGGGATAGTCAGCATGGCTTTGTCAGAGGGAGGTCATGCCTAACAAATTTGATTGAATTTTTTGAGGAGGTGACTCGGTGTATAGATGAGGGTAGTGCAGTTGATGTAGTTTATATGGATTTCAGCAAAGACTTTGACAAGGTCTCAAATGGGAGACTTGTAAAGAAGGCAAATGCACATGGGATACATTTAAGTTATGAAGAGAGGCTGGATAGACTTGGGTTGTTTTCATTGGAACAGAGAAAACTGAGGGGTGACCTGATCGAGGTGTACAAGATTATGAGGGGCATGGACAGGGTGGATACGGAGGAGCTGTTCCCCTTAGTTGATGGGTCAATCACGAGTGGACATAAGTTCAAGGTGAGGGGCAGGAGGTTTATGGGGGATGTGAGGAAAATCTTTTTTACCCAGAGGGTGGTGACAGTCTGGAATGCGCTGCCTGGGAGGGTGGTGGAGGCTGGCTGCCTCACATCCTTTAAAAAGTACCTGGATGAGCAATTGGCACGTCATAACATTCAAGGCTATGGGCCAAGTGCTGGTAAATGGGGTTAGGTAGGTAGGTCAGGTGTTTCTCACGTGTTGGTGCAGACTCAATGGGCCAAAGGGCCTCTTCTGCACTGTGTGGTTCTGTGATTCTGTAAAATGCAGCTCGCCATTGACAGGCAGAGCGGATGACTACAAACTCGTTTCCTGATGTTACAAACTGATTTTTGGCCTTCCAGCTACATTTTCTGCTCACGCCCGCCATGATGCCCGACGCCAGTGGACACGGAAAATTCCCAATGAAGTGGGACTTGGTGTGTTGCTCTTTCAGAGAAACAACACAGACACAAAAGCCTAAATTGCCTCCTTTTGTGTTATAACCGCTCTACGATTCTATGATAATCTGCGCTCCCTCTGTATTGATCCTCCAACAGTTCATTACTCCCTCAGAGCCTTACTGGTGTGCTAAGCTAGATTTTTGTGCTCAGGTCCTGGAGTTCTGAGTCATAGTCTGGAGAGCTAGCAATGCAACCTCTGCCAAATGAGAGAGATAGCTGAAAAAATCTTAGTCTGAGAATAAATGTCACTGGTAGTCATATCTTATCATGAAGGATTCCAGCTAAGAATTTATTCATATAGTTCTCATCTGGAGTAAACCTGAAAGATGCCAGCTAAGACTTTATTGCAAACAAGAACTATATGAATAAACCTAATACATGGTAAGATGTAGCTTTCCAGGTTACTTGAGGTTCACGGGGTTTCACTGAATTATATGCAATACATTCGATATTTGCATTTTCTTGGCTGTATATCTGTAAACTTCACCAATCCCCTCCCCCCTGGGTCCCCTGTCAGACAATTTCATCCTTCAATAGAGTCTCCCACATACACTGTAGAGTAGCACTGGGATGCTTCTGACCTTTCAAAACAAGAACACAATAAGTGTTTCTTTCTTATATTGTAGGAGATTTCTGAAATGCGTTAGTTCTACGCCAGTAGAATAATCACTGAATGCCTGTCTGTGTAATTCTTACCAATGACCCTCCAACATCCATAATCCAGCATTTTGCCAGCACAGTTTTTAAATTAATCATTTTGTGATAAATTCACTTGTATTACCACCTTAATATTATTGAATGATTTGGATTGTCGATGCTTCCCAATCGCCAAAACTGAATTCCCTTTGAAGGTGGCGGTAGAAATATGTCCCTGGGTTTTTGAGAAACAACTTCCTTCCTTCAGAAGATGTTTAAACACATTTTGGTCTGTCTCAATGTCAGATTTCATAAGAAAGGATAATTGTTTAGTGCCTTTCACACATGTGGCATGTCCCAAAGCATTTTATAATCAACCAATTACAGATGAAGTGTAGTTGATTTCATGTATGCAGATGTAGTAAGGAAAATATGCAAAACAAAATCCCAGAATTAGTAATGAAATAAGTGACCAAGCTGTTTCAGTGTTGTTGCAGAGGGGGCAAACATTTCTTCATTCCTTTGCTGGATTAAGAAATATTTTTGAGTTGAGTGTTAAAAAATCCACTGGTATTGTTACTGGAAATTATTGCGTTCAATTTTCAAATGTTTTCCTAATTAAGAACCCAAATGAAACTGACAAGACCGTGTCAGCTCGAATAGTGTAAATGTTCCTTTACTGGAAAACACCTTGCACAGACTATAAACTTTTCAAAGTTACCAGAACTTCAAGCACTGAATTTTAGTGTCCAGCTAACATTCAGATTTTTAAATCTTATTGTATGAATTCACACTTGTTTTCTTTTAGTCTAGAGATCGGAAAGTTGTGAGAGATGTGGAAGGAGTCAGCACTATGCATCCGCAGCCCGCGCACTCAATATTACAATCACAGTGCTGGCCATCCTTGCCTTAATAATCATCGTTGTGTTGATATTGGTTGTCAGGTTCAATGTGAAATGACAAAAAAAAAACACGTGATTACTCCGGAGGTTGGAATTGAAACAATCGTGGCAGCACCTAATTTCGATGGTGGGAACGTTTTTGGGACTAACTCTTTTCAACATCTTGATGCACTCTTTGTCTATTATTGTTTCTTTCTACCTATAATGTCCATGTAGTGCTGGCAGGTATAAAGCGGTCATCTCACAGCAACACAGATTTCTTTTCTATAAAACTTGGCCAAGGTTTTGCCCTGAATGTATTAATGAAGCAATTGATGAACAAATTGGGTCTCTGGGAGTAAAATGACAAGTTTCCTGTGTTCAACTATAAATGCTTCCTCAAGACAGTAAAAACAACCTTGTACTTGCAACCACATTGCATTGTATCAGTTTGTGGTTAATTGCGCCCTGAGATGCTGTTGTTCCATGACAGTGATGTACTTTGTTCTGGGAAAGAGAAAATGCAGAACTTCATTTGCTGAATTCACAGTACTGAGAATCTTTAAAATTCAGGCTCTGCTAATTAAACTTTGGCGTAGCCTTGATATGTCCTGGGGTAAGAGATTAGAGCTTTGAATTGGTCTGCTCAATAAATCCATTAGTTGAGTGTAGAGATGAGAGAAGCTTCTCCCCAGGTAGGTACAGAATGCCTGAATTGTGAGGGGAAGTTATAACTGCCATGGACCAGCTGGTCTTTTCTGTCTGATATTCATAAGTGAACTGGACTGGACAGATTTTTATTAGTGCAAGAAGGTTAAGGAGATCTGATTGGAGGGCTCACAATGTAGCTAAGATAGTTTCCTTGATTGACTCATATCCACTCAGCAGTGAGGTCGTAACCAGTGAGCAGAATCAGTGATGGCCTCCTTCTGTGCTTTGTAACTGTGAGACCCAGCATTGCCTGATCTGATTTAAAGTATTCCTGGACGTTTGATAATTCAATGTCTTGCTCATGGATTTGTGTCAGCAACTGTTGTGTGACAAGTTCAAGAAATTGTAGGTCATCTGTGAGTGGCGGTAGTGGTGGTGGGTGGGGTGGAAGAGAGTTGTGAGAAACTGGGGGGTGGGGTGGGGTGGGAAGAGAAGGAGAATCTGAGTCTGGGGATGGATTTGCAGAGGCACAACCGGGGTGGGAGGAATTTAAGTTCTACTAGTAACATGAAACAAGTGACTGAAATTACACGTTCAACTCATAGTAATAATCCCCAATATCTTACCTGTAACTAATAATAATCTTATAACCCACGATACCCAGACACTCAGCCACAATCACCTACTTTGCACAAGGCTGGGCCAGTCCCAGGTTTCACTTAGTCCTTTATTAGCTGCTGCTCCCACTCTGCATGTTGCTGGGCTCTGCAGAAATTATTGGTCCCATATCCACCTCATTTCCCCATCTCCCTTGGTCACTGACTTATGATTCCTGGGCTCTCTCTCCATCCCAAATCTCCCCAGTTCCCAACACAATGCAATCCAATTAAACACTGTGATTTTCATAGGCAAAAGAATTGTGCAGCACCTTTTATCTTTTAGATTACTTTTACATTCAGTAAATGTCAATTCAATTTCAAACCTTAGCAAGTGATATTCGAAGTAGAATCTGTTAAAGTCTGCTGTCATGTCCCCACAGCATGAAAGGGATCATAAACTTTTCAAAATCAAACTTACTTAAAATGAACTGCTGAACCAAAAGATGGCTGCCACAGGTCACTTGACTCAAAAGGTTGGCCAGAGCTCCTGGAAATTTCCAAACAGCAGTTAGAAGACAATCAGTGTAGAGTCTCACACCTCTTTTTGTGAGGACATTACAATAAATGAAAGCAGGGTGGCAGGTTGTTCTTTCCAGTCTAAACTATAACAAAGGGAGAGCCATCAAAATTCGTTATCCATGCAAGAGGCACTAAAAACCATTATTTATCTCATAAGGTAGACAATGGATTTGACCAGAGGCACAGAAACCACTCATTAACCTGCAATTGCCTCATTAATGGGCCACATCACATGATCCAAGCTTCTGGCTTTTGGCAGACTTCTAGTATTACATTTCGAGACTTATAACTCAGTCTGCTGTTTTACCTCCAACCTGCAAGATTCAACAGCAGGACTCCAGGTTGAAAAAGTAACTTGAAACATGTCTTGGCCCCCCCAAAGCCTGTTTATCTGGGAGCCTCAGATCATTGCCTGCCAAGCAGACCAAGTCAATATAAAGCAATCTCATCTCACTGCATCACCATCCATTTTAAAGAAACTCTGTGCTGCTGTCTTTAGCCAAGAACTCACTAGAACTGGAACTTCTCCAAGAAACCTGGACTCTGGAAATCACGTGAACTGATATCTATTTCTGTGATTCTTTTACTGTTTTTGTTCATAGTTATAAAACTCCTCTTTCCTATCCCTCTTACTATATATTTGTGTGTGTGTGTGTATATGAAGTTGCAATCATTGCACCCCTCCCACCCCCGCCAACCCCACTAACCCCTGTTTTAATGTGTGCAAAACTAACCTTCTGTTTTGATCATTAGAAGGGTTTGCTGCAGGTCACAAAAAAATTGGATTTAAAGTTATTTTGCCAAGGTGAAAGTCACCTATTTGGGATACGTCATGTGGCTAGGTCCAGTGTTACCCAGAAAAGTTGAAATTCAAGCAATTATGGACTTTCCTGTCCCTAAAACAAAATGAGAAATATTATGATTCCTCGGAATGTATGAGTTCTACAGGAAGTTTATCCTGAATTTCAGCATGGTAGTTACTCTACTAACAAACTTGTTTAAAAAAAAAATGTAAGAATTAACGGGACAGAGACTTGACCTTTGAGAGGTTAACGGTCATATTAATAAATAAACCTGTTTTGACTGCTCTAAATTTCAATAAACCATTCAAAATTACTATTAATACTAGGCTCAGGAGCACTGTTGCTACAAGATGATACTGCTATGGTGCATCCAGTCAGCTATTTCTCAAGAAAGCTTAATACACATTGATGAAAATACTTCATAATTGAGAATGAAACTTTATTCTTGTCAGAGCTCTTCAACAATTTTATGTATATGCTTAGAATTATCATGAAGAGACATTCATTAAGACTGATCATAATCCACTGGTGTTTTGGAAAAGTTCTGCATGAATAATCTTCAGTTGTTTCACTGGAGTTTGATGCTATAGCCCTTCAACTAAAAAAATGAGCATGTTGGATTTGCTAATGCCCTGTCTAGAGTTTAAAGAAGGGACATAGGAGAGAAAGCAGACTCTGAGTTATAATGGGCCATAACTTCTGAGCTTCCCAGCATTGGATTTGGGGGATACCCCAAAAAATGCACTGGGGAACTCCTCTCAGAACTTCAAAGGTAAAGGTTTGCATGGCAATTACCCAGAAGTGCAAACTTACTTTGGGCGATTACCCTGCACTGGGAACCATCTGAAAATGTGATTTAAATCGCAAAATTCAGATGATTCCGGCTGTGTTACACAAATAGTTACTCAGAAAAAGTTAGAAGAATTAAAACCTCTTCTAACTTCTAGGTAACTATTGTAAGGACACAGACCACTTCACCCAACGGGACTCCTCCCACACCCCTGACCACACACCCCCTCCCCCCCCACCCCCCCAGGGTCTCCCCTCACTCCCCAAGTACCCTTCAGACAGTATTCCCCACCCTCCCCAACTCCCCATGGTATACTCCCTGACCCAACCCAACTCAATCCCCTCCACAGCCCCCAGAGGCTTGACCCACCCCAATCCAATCCCCTTCTGACCTGATCTGACCCCCGACTCCCTCGCAGAACCGACCCTTCCCACCCTCACAGCAGCAACTCACCCTACCACCCCCCCGTGACCCAACCAGATATCCACCTCTCCCCCTCCCCCCCCCCCACCCCACATGACCATCTCCCAACTGGGCTGGACCTCCCCCTCACCTCCGACAACCCCCCACCCCCGATGTCTAAACTCCCCACACCTCCCTGATGCCTGACCCTCTCACCGACTTTCAAAACTTCAACTCTCCCACCCCCAACTCCCAATGTCCAACCCTCCAACATCACCCCTAACTCCCAATGTCCAACCCTCCAACATCACCCCAACCCTGATATCCGACACCCTCCACACCTCCGATATATGACTCCCCTTCACCCCCCTGATGTCCATACCCACGATGTATGACCACCCCCACCCCCACGATGTCCAATACCTCTCCAAACCTCCTGATGTCTGACTCTCTGCCCTCCCCATGTCCCACTCCCACCACCCCTGATGTCCAACCCCCCTGATTCCCAACCACGCTCAACCCCCCCAGATGTCTGACCCCCCACTGATGTCCAACCCCCCCCTCAATGTCCGACTCCCCCTCAATTCCCCTGATGTCCAACCCCCTCACCCCACCTGATGTCTGACACTCCAGATATCCAAACCATCCCCTCCGATGTCTGAACCCCTCACCTCATTGGTATCTGACCGCCCAACCCCTGATCCCTCACAACCTCCAAATCCTATCCACTTACCTTAGAGCCTTACCTTCTCTCTACCCTGTAATTTTCAATGGAACCTTTAAACTTACCTGGTTTATGGCAGCTAGTGCCTTAAAAAAGGGGTGTGTCTTTCTTCAATCCAACTCTGCTGGGCTGCGACACTGGGCTACGGAGACAGCTGTGCTGCCTGGATCTCGCCAGCCTGAGTTGGAAAGCCGGGTGAGACAGGCAAGAAAGAGATTTCCCTTAAGTGATTGGGCACTGTGTGGCAAACCGTGCTGATTGTCACTCCAAGAAGTTATGGCTCATTATATTTCTCTGATGTTTGAATGCTGCTAATCCTAACTGTTACATTTACTTACTCTTGCTTTCCATAAAACCCTTTTAATTTTGTAAGTACGAAATGTATAATTGTGAAATATGAAAAGGTTTACTGTACAGTTATGCTATGTGTTAAAATGTTTATGATAAAATAAGTACTTATTTCAAAACTGTTGTAAGGAAACCTTTATTACAGTAAAGCTTACTTTTTCCCAAGAATAAAAATGTGAAGGAACCCGTAGTTGCAAAGCTTGTATTTTTTCAGATTGGCCCTAACTGAAAAGGGAAGCTGAGAAAGGAAATTGACCCGCCCCCGCACACCCCACCCCGCCCCCTAGTTTCAAAGGAAATTAAAACTGAAACTAATAGAAACCAAAACTTCTGAAAGAGATGGAAACTGAGTGAAACACATAAAAGGAGACAGAGCCTTTTGAGTTCAGTGGATGATGATAATTCCAGTGGTGCAGTACAGGCAGGCTGGATCCAGAAGCTGACAATAAGCTAAGATACAGTTGCTGCAGTTGTTTCTGTTAGTTAAAAGTAACATTAGTGGATCTACACCATCCAGACCCAGTTGATGAGGTTTTGCAGATGTGTGCCATTTTTGGTGAAGACTGTGTCCGTGGAACTCACGTTGGTTGGCTGGGGATCAGGCTAAACCCTAGAAGAAGAGAAGCTGAAATTCTTTGTGAGGAAGAAAGAATTTTGAAGAACTTTGCGATTAGATTGATGACATTATGCTGAGTGGACTGCAGAGTCAATTCATAACATTTGTCTCAGTTGTAGCTTAATGTGTAATTTATAGTTTATAATGAACCACAATTTGCTTTTAGTTCATGTTTAAGCTATGTTGATTCTGGGATTCAGACTACAGCAGGTTATCTAAAGTAGTATTTACTGTTTGCTTTGTTTGACTCCTGTATAATAAAAATTCTTCTGTTTTAACCTGTGAAATCTTGTGGCTTCATTCTTTCAGTAAATAACTGGGATTTTGGATTTCTTCTTTGTTTTGTTTAAAGTTACTGGTCTCGACTGAGATCACGTCAATAAATAAATTAACTCTAAGGTAAGACTAGATCAATTAATTAGTATAAAACAGCCAATTTTATATTACAATGTTCAATTAATCAGATTTGGAGAATAAAATTTAAATTAAATAACAAGGGATGGTAACTCTAAAGGGGACTGAAATTTCCTGTAAATTAACATGTGACAAATATAGATATTAAGGGTTAAGTAAACATATTTAAGTTAACTCCCTATAAAATAGTGACAATAGTTGATTGGTGAGTTCTAATTTCTTTAGTCTTAAGTTAATTTCTGTTATATCAGTTAATAGTCTAATAAAGAAAGAAAGGCACAGGAAGTTCCCGGTGTCCAGGACAACCACATGTGCAGAAAGTGTGGCCAGATGGAGCAGCTCGAGCTCCAGGTTTTGAATTTGCTGGGCGGCCATGGACATGATGGGCCGAATGGCCTCCTCCTGTGCGATAACCATTCTATCATTCTATGTTATCAGGGCCCGTAGTCATCGCTGCATCAAGTGCGTTCAGCAACTCCTGAATACCATGTGGAATGAATCAAAGAGGCTGAGATAGGCTTGTGCTGTTGGAGCCCTCGGGAGGAGGTCCTGATGGATCATCCGCTCGACATTTCTATGTGGTCATACTTCAGCCTTGACCTTTGCCTCTGGGAGTGTTACATACTGTGGGTGCATGACCTGCCTCTGGGTGGATTAACTCTTTCTCGAAATATTACTTGTCCCTGAGTCAATTCCCACTCACTGGGGAGATTGCAAACTCAATTAGTTGGGTTGTTGAGGGTGGTTCAAGTCCCTCTCTCCGGCCCGCTCTATAAATTGCGGAGTCCAGAGCGGTTTACAGTCAGTTTACTTTCACTGAGGCTGGGTCTGAGATGGCGTACAGAGCCGATCAAGTGATTATGAATCCCGGCGCTTACCCGTACCAAGGACCAAAGCAGGACGGCCAGTTGGTCCAAACCACCGTCGTTAACGTGGCCCCGAATGTGCGGTCGGTCCGGGACCACCTGCCCTGGTCCATCTTCAACTTCTTCTACATGAATTTCTGCTGCCTCGGATTCGTGGCGCTGGTCTACTCGGTCAAAGTGAGTGCGGGACTCGGGGGCAAAGACCAGGGGAGGGGGACAGAGAGTCCCGAGAGGTCGGGGAAAACATTTGCAGGGTTATGGGGAAACAGCAATAAGTGGAACTAGGTGTGTTGCTCTTGCAGAGAGACGCCACGGACACGAGGGTCCCAATGAGTTTTATACTGTAACCATTTTATGATGGTACTGTGTTCCTTTAGTACTGATCCTACAAGAGGTCAGCATTCCCTCAGAACTGTACTGGTATGCCAGGCTAGATCTTTGTGCTCAAGTCCTGCAGTGGGACATGAACCTTCTTAGACAGAGTGTAGAGTCGCTGCTGAATGAGAGGTAGGTGAAAAAAATCTTCGCCTGAACATTAATATCCCAGGTAGCCATATATTATCACAAAACATTCCAGCTAAAACTTTATTCAGATAGTTCTCAACTGTAATAAACCAAATAGAGGTAAGAATTAGCTTTCCAGATTATTTGAAATGTGTGGGATTTCACTGAATCATTTGTAATACATTCTACGTTTGTATTTTCTTGGCTGAATCGCTGGTAACTTCACTAATCTTCTTTCCGCCCCCCATTGGGTTCCCTGTCAGACAATTTGCTCCTTTAATGGAGTCTCCCACATACACTGTGGAGTAGGACTGGGATGTTTCTGATTTTTTAAAACAAGAACCAATAAATGTTCCTTTCTTTTATTGTAAGAGATTTCTGAAATGTGTTAGTTCTACACCAGTACAATAATCTCTGAGATTCTGTGTAAACCTTGTCAAGGAGCATCCAACATTTACAGCCCAGCATTTTACCTCCACAGTTTTTAAATTGAGATTTTTGACGGTAAATTCACTTGCATTACCACCATAGTTTTTTGAAAGCTTTGAGTCACTGCAAACACTTTCAAATTGTGCAAACTGATTCCCTTTAGCGGTAGCAATGGAAATGTGGCCTTAGAGGTTTGAGAAACAGTTTCCTTCCTTTGTCTGACTCAATGCCAGATTTTGCAAGAGAAAACTCATTGTTTAGTTCTTTTCACAGACATGGCATGTGCCAAACCAGTTACAGATTAAAAGTAGTTGATGTCGTAACTAAGTTATACAAAACAAGATCCCAGAAACAGTAATGAAATAAATGACCAATCTGTTTAAGTGTTGTTGCAGGGGGGTAAATGGACACAGGAAAAAATCTGTGCTCTGCTTTCAGTCGTATCATGAGATCTTTTATATCCTCCTGGAAGATCACACCTCTGTCAATACAACACTCCCTCATTAAATGTCAGATCAGATTAAGTTCCAAGTCCTGGGTGGAACCTGAAGCCTTGTTCTTGGAACAGCTGAGAGAGATTGAAGTTAGCCAAGCTGACGCTTGAAAAACTATTTATTTCAGTTTTAGATTTATAGCAAAGACAAACCAAATTTTCACTTTAATATCGCTGTAATAAGGGTTATTTTAAAGAACCAGTTATTTTGCTCTGTTTTGTCTTTGGATGTAAATTGTTTCTTCATTCCTTTGCTAGATTAAGGAATATTTTTGAGTTGAGTGTGACAAAATCCACTGGTATATGTTGCTGGAAATTACTGCGTTCAATATTCAAATGTTTTCCTGATTAAGAACACACATGAAACTAACAAGAGTGTGCCAACTTGAACAGTGTAAATGTTCCTTTATTGGAAAGCACCTTGCACAGACTATAACCTTTTCAAAGTTACCAGAACTTCAAGCACTGAATTGTAGTGTCCAGCTAGCATTAAGATTTTAAAATCTTATTGTATGAATCCACACTTGTTTTCTTTTAGTCTAGAGATCGGAAAGTTGTGGGAGATGTGGAAGGAGCTCGGCAATATGCGTCTACAGCCCGAGCACTCAACATTGCTATTGCAGTGCTGGCCAGCCTTGCCTTTGCAATTTGCATTGTGTCGACACTCGTTATCGTGATAAATGCGAAGTGAATCCAACAACAAGAACAACAATTCGTGATTACTCCGGAGGTTGGAATTGAACCAATGAGTAGAAGCATCTCATTTCAATGGTGGGAGCCTTTTTGTGTCTGAACTCTTTTCAACGTCTTGATCCACTATTATTGCTTCTTTCTATCTATAATGCCTATCCAGTGTTGGCATGTTTAAAGTGATCACCTAGCAGCAATACAGATTTCTTAAACTTGGCCAGAGTGTGGCCTTGATTGTATCAATAAAGAAATTGATGACAAATTGGGTCTCTTGGAGTTTAATGACAAGCTTCCTGTGTTCCTCAGGACAGTAAAAATAACCTTGTACTTGCAACCACAGGGCATCAAATGGGCTTGTAGTTAATTGCACTCTGAAATTCTGTTCTTCAGTGAGAGTAGTGTACTTTGTCTGGCAAAGAGCAAATGTGAAACTTAATTTATAGTGTGTCAGTCAGTATCACAGGTCTGAGGGTCCTCAACATTCAGATTCTGCTAATTACGCTTTGGAGTTGCTTTGATACGTCCTGGCATTAGTGCTTTGAATTGGTCTGCTCAATAAATCAATTGAGTGCAGAGATGAGAGAAACTTTTCTCCTTGAAGGTTACAGGGCTCCAGGTAGGTACAGTGTCTGAATTGTGAGAAGAAATGCGTGGAACTATCTGGATTTGGACCAGTTGGTCCTTTTCTATTTGATATGTTCATTTATCAACTGGGCTGAACAGATTTTATCAGTGTCAGAGGTTGAGGAGATCTGATTGAGGTGCTCGCAATGTAAGGGATTTTGATAGCTGCTCTGACTCATGCCTACTCATCAGTGAGGCTGGAACCAAGGAGCTGAATCTGTAATGTCCTCCTTCCGTACTTTGTAACTGTGAGAGCGAGTTGTCCAATCTGACTGGAGGCATTTGGAGATTTGATAATTGGGCATCCTGCTCATGGATTTGCATCAGCAGCTGACCTCAAGAATCAGGAGATCACCTGGGAGTGGCTGTGAGCGGGGTGGAAGGAAGTGATGAGAATCTGAGGTGTGGGACAGGGAGAGATTCTGTGGGTGGGGAAGGATTCACAGAGGCACAACCAGAGGTAGGAGGAAAATTCTCCCAGTTATAATTAGTAAGTGATTGAAATCATACCATTAACTCATAGCAATAATCCCCCATATCTTACCTGTTACTAGTAAAATCCTATAACCCACTGCTACCCAAAAACTCAGCAACAATCCCCAACATTACATAAGGCCTGGCCAGTCCTCAATTTTCACTCAGCCCTTTACTGGCTTCTGCTCCCACTCTGCATGTTTCTGTTGCTGGGCTCTGCAGAAATTATTGATCCCACATCCACCTCATTTCCCCATCTCCCTGTTCACTGAACCATGATTCCTGGGCTCTCCCTCTATCTCAAATTTCCTCAGTTCCTGACACAAATGTAATCCAATTAAATGTTGTGCCTTTTATAGGCAAAAGAATCCTGTGGTGCCTTTTATCTATCAGAGTAGTTTTACACTCAGAAAATGTCAATTCAGTTTCAAACCTTTGCCAGTGACATTTGAAGTAAAATCTGTTACAGAGCTTCATAAGGCAAAGTATACCTGAGTGAAACGCTTTCAGTATTGAGTAGGACAGCGATTCATTTCTTTTTAAACACAACCTGAATTGCTTACAGTTCATTCCCTTCTGATCTACCCCAGATTCACCTGCTGGGGTGGGTGGGTAGGGGGATGTGGTTATTAAACAAAATAAGAAATATTTGAGGTGGGGGGTGTTTGCTGACGACTGTAAAAGCAAGTTGCGGGGGTGGTTGTTGTGGTGGGCATAAGAGCAGGCTGGGGCAGGAGGTGTTTCTGGTGACTATAAAAGCAGATGTGTGGAGTTGTTAGTACCGAAAAGTGACACCTCAAATTTCTGGGGTGACAATTGAACCCCAGAAAATTTGTTCCAACGTCTCTTCATTACCTTTTGTCCAAACATCTATCTAATGTATTCATAAAGCTTGATATTGTTGCTGCATCAGTAACAGAAAGAACTAACTCAGGCAGTACATTCTGCAGCCTCATAACTCTCTGTGCAAAGAGGCTTATCTTGCTCTCTGTCCTAGTTTTCTTACAATTAATCTTAACTCAATGTCCTCTTATTCTACACCCCCGACTCATCATCAGTTGGAACCCAACTAGGAAACATGCTGTTCTAGATTTAATGTTATGTAACAAAAAAGGACTAATTAATAATCTGGTTGTAAAAGAGCCTTTAGGGAAGAGTGACCATAATATGATGGAATTTTCCATTAAGTTTGTAAATGATGTAACTAGGGTTGTAAATCTAAATAAAGGAAATTATGAGGGGAAAGTTGGCTGTGGTGGGTGTGAAAATACATTAAAAGATATGATGGTAGACAGTCAATGGCTAGTATTTAAGGAATTAATACATGGTTTACAACAGAAATACAACCCTTTGAGGCACAAAAACCCAACAGGAAAAATGAGTCAATCGTGTCTAACAAAGGAAGTTAAAAGATTGGATTAGATCAAAGAAAGAGGCCTATAAAGTTGCCAAAAAAGTAGTAAGCCTGAGAATTGGGAGCATTTTGGAATTCTCAATAGTTTAGAAGAATCAGAGGTGATCGCATTGAAACCTATGACATTCTTAAGCGGCTCGACAGGGTATATGCAGAAAGGATGTTTCCCCTGACTGGGGGTCCAGAAACAGGGGACACTGTCTCAGTATAAGGGGTAAGCCATTTAGGACTGAGATGAGGAGCAATTTGTTTATTCAGAGGTTAGTGAATCATTGGAATTCTCTACACAAGAGGGCTGTGAAAATGCAGTCATTGAGTATGTTCAAGACAGAGATCGATAGATTTCAAGATACTAATGACATCAAGCAGGTAGATGATCAGCCAACCATCTTCAGCTGCTTCATCAATGACCTTCCCTCCATCATAAGGTCAGAAATGGGGATGTTTGCTGATGATTCAGTATGTTCAGTACCATTCGTAGCTCCTCAGATACTGAAGCAGTCCATGTCCAAATGTGGCAAGACCTGTACAATATTCAGGCTTGGGCTGATGAGTGGCAAGTGACATTCATGCCACAGAAGTGCCAGGAAATGATTAACATCAACAAGAGAGAATCCAACCATCTTCCTTAACATTCAATGGCATTACCATCACTGAATCCCCCACTATCAACATCTGGGTTACCATTGACCAGAAACTGAGCTAGATCAGTCACATAAATATTGTGGCTACAAGAGCAGGCCATAGACTAGGAATTTTGTGAGTAACTCACCTCCTGACTCCCCAGAGTCTGACTACCACCTACAAGGCACAAGTGTGATGGGATACTTTCCACTTGCCTGGATGAGTGCAGCTCCAACAATACAGTCAACATTCAAGAATTGAGATGCTCAACCAGGACAAAGTAGTCCACTTGATTGGCACCCTATCCTCCAAGTTAAATATCCACAACCTCTACCACCGATGCACAGTGGCAGCAGTGTATACTATATACAAGATGCATTGCAGCAACTCACCAAGAAACCTTCAATAGCACCCATCAAATCCTTGACCTCTACCACCATGAAGGACAAGAGTGGCAGGTGCATGGGAACACCACCACCTGCAATTCCACGCAGAATCCTGACTTGGAGCTATATCATTGTTCATAATCCTGGATTAAAATTCTGGAACTTCCTTCCTAACAGTACTGTAGGGTACCTGCACCAGATGAATTGTAACAGTTCAAGAAGGCAGCACACCACCGCCTTCTCAAGGGTAATTAGGAATGAGCAATAAATGCTGGCCTAGCCAGTGATGTGCAAATCCCAATAAAGAACTGAGGTTGTGACTGGTCCACGTTGCTGGGTTACAATAGGGTGAAATTTAATCCTCATTTTACCCATGTTCTGGATGATTCCGGTCTATTTCATGCTGACAGTGGATGCCTGAGATGTGTGTTTGTGTGTGTGCACATATAGGTTCCTGTATTAACATTCCTCACCTTGACCACATAATACATTACAAAATAAGGTGCCAAATCTCTGAGTGCTGTTCCAATGACCCACCAGTGAGAGTTCAGCAAAGATATGGTCCAAACAGCCATTTATTATTATTACTAGCCATTGAGATAAGATCTCCTCTACGCTTGAGAGTGGAAGAGCTCCTGTGAAAATTTTAATTTTGGTCCTAAGTTTTACAGAAATTGATCCATAGGAAATAATAAATAATATTAACTGATGAATGTATTAGTACTGTGGTTCCACTCCACCTCTGCTGTACTGTGATCTGTATCTCTCTCCCTCTCACAGTCTGCAGTCAGCATTGTGTGGGTTTTAGTGTTGCCTTTGATTGTTCTCTCACTATGAACACAAAGGGCAGAATCATACCCACCATGTGGTGGCAGCATTGATGGTGGGCAGGACAGGGGGTGTTAGCCAGAATCCATGCAATTAGAAACTAAAGTTGGATTTAAAGCAGCAAGTTGGGCTGCCTTGGGGCTCCAAAGCCACCTTGCGGTTGACAGCTGCTCAAATAACAAAGCAACATGGCCGGGTGCAAGATGAAACTCCACTCCAGAAAGTTTCCCAGATCACCTTGGAAATCACAGAAATACGGGACCAAAGCCACCCCAGGAGGAAACAGTACAGGACGCGGGACAGTCAACTACATTACGGACAAACCCGTAAAAAATGGGACTGCTGCTTGGTCACCAGGGTCTCACCTGTCTCTGAAACAAAAACAGAAAATGCTGGAAAAACTCAGCAGATCTTACAGCATCTGTGGAGGGAAAGACAAAGTTAACATTTCAAGTCCATATGGCTCTTCTTCAGAGCTAAAGAGAAGTAAAAATGTGATGAAATATATACTGTTGAAGAGGGGTGAAGCAGGTGAAGCTGGATAGAAGGCCAGTGATAGGTGGAGGCAAAGGAGAGATTGACAAAGATGTTATGAACAAAAAGACAAAGGGGTGTTAATGGTAGCGGTACTGGCTAAAGGAGGTGCTGATGGTGGCATTAAGGTCAGAGAGCAGATTGTGATAATAGCCCATCTCGCTCTCTGTTTCTGTATTGCCTCCCAGCCTCCTACACTCGGACTCAAGGAGCCGCTGCCCAAACCCCTAGGGATCAGCTGACCAACCTTTCAATCTCCCCGTCCACAAGGAAATAACTTGAAACAAAGCAAGTTCATCTCCCGAGGAAGTATTGTCCAGAAATATAGCAGCAGGAGGATCGGGAATGGCCGGGATTTTCCGGCCCCACCGCAGCGTGTCCCCGGCGGTGGATGCAGTGAGCCATTCAAATCTCAGAAAACCTCAGTAGGGTCATACGGACTCGAAACGTTAACCCTGTTTCTTTCCCCACAGATGCTGTCAGACCTGCTGAGTTTTTTCCAGCATTTTCTGTTTTTGTTTCAGATTTCCCGCATCCGCAGTATTTTGCTTTTAACCATTCAAAAGGGGAGGTGGTGGCATAATGGTATTGTCACTGGACTAGTATTCCAGAGACCCAGGGCAATGCTCTGGGGACCCATCTGCCATGGTGGGATTCGAATCAGGGGGATTGGAATCAAACACAGGTTCAACCACAACCGGAACATTTGCAAACAATTCTGGGCCCCACGCTTTAGGGAATATGTCAAGGTCTTGGGGAGGATAGGAGGTTTACCAGAAGAGATGAGGGACTTCTTTACATGGAGACACATGAGAATCAATGAACATTCTGAGAGAAGAGATTAAGGGGCGATTTCACAGAACCATAGTGCAGTATTTTATGGCCCCATTGTAGGAGGGGCGGAGCCGTAAAATGCAGCGGGCCATTCAAAAGTCCATTGGCTACAGCAGGACCGGAACATCCAATCAGCAGGAGGGACCGTAAAATTACACTCATAGAATAGTTACAGCAAAGGAGGAAGCCATTTGGTCTGTTCTGTTCATGTGGACTCTCTGCCAGAGCAACTCAACAGTCCTGCTCCCTCATCGTTTGCCCATAACACTGCAAATTGTTTCTCTACTGGTGCTCATCCAATTCCCTGTTGAAGGCCACAATTGAATCTGTCTCCAGCACCCCCTCAGGCAGTACAACACAGGTCCTAATCACTTGCTGTTTAAAAAATATCTTCACCCAGTGACTTTTGGTTCTCTGGCTTCTCTTTCCACCAATAGGAACAGTTTCTCCCTATCTACTTTGTCTAGACCCTTCATGATTTTGGACACCTCCATCAAACCTCCTCTCAGCCTTTTCTTCTCTAAGGAGAAAAGCCCCAGTTTCCCCAATCTATCCACATAACTGAAGTCCCACATCCATGGGATTATTTTTGTAAATCTTTTCTGCACCCGCTTTTAAGCTTTCACATCCTTCCTAAAGTACTGTGCCCAGATTTGGACACAATACTCCAGTTGAGGCAGAATCAGTGTTTTATAAAGGCTCAGCATACTCTATGCCTCTATTTTTAGAATAGAGGACCCATATGCCATTTTAAGAACATTCTCCACCTGTCCTGCCATCTTCAATAGATTGTGCATAAATATGTCCAGACATCTCTCTTCCTGCTCCTTCTTTAGAATTGTATCCTGTATTTTATATTACCTCTCCCTATTCTTCCTCCCAAAATGTATCACTTTACTCTTCTTTCACCACCTGTCTATGTCCTCTTGAAGTCTAAAACTATCATACAATCAGTCATAATAGTGCAGAG
Source organism: Cetorhinus maximus (assembly GCF_964194155.1). Lineage (NCBI taxonomy): Eukaryota > Metazoa > Chordata > Chondrichthyes > Lamniformes > Cetorhinidae > Cetorhinus > Cetorhinus maximus. Next base: position 108,971,965 of record NC_135887.1, on the reverse strand, counting down.
GAGGTCATTCAGTCCAGTGTGTCCATGCCAGCTCTCTATCGAACCATCGGTTGAGCCTGTAGCCCTGCAAGTTTATTGCCTCAAGTGCCAATCCAAGTTCCTTTTGAAATCATTGATCAACTCTGCTTTTACTACCCTCATAGGAAGCGAGATCCAAGTAAATACTTGCTGCATTAAAAAGTCTTTCCTTCATTCCACTTCATCTCTTGCCCCAACCTCAAATCTGTGTCCTATAATCCTTGTACCATCAGCTAATGGGAATGGATTTTCTTTGTCTATCTTTTCTAAACCTCTTATAATCTTATACCCCTCAATCAAATTACCCTTAAGTTCTTTTGCTCTGAAGAGAACAACCCTAGATACTCCAAACTAACTTTGTAGCTAAAATCCTACATCATTGGAACCTTGTGGTACAACTGTTCCCTGGTGCATTCCCCAGGGCAATGCCTCAACCAATCAGAGTTAACTTGGTTTTTTTGAATTTAAACAAAAGTTTTGGCATAATGGTTCCCTGATTCATTCTCCATGGCAACATCTTGACCAATCAGAGTCCACTTGCCAAACAATCAGTACCCTTTATCTCATGCAATAAAGATTGTTATCCCCTTTGAAATTTGGTATTCTTGTGACTGTACTGATGGGTTCAAGATGAAATGCTTCGACAGCATGTCCATATTTCAGCATATCCTGGGAGATCTCCTCTACACCCTCTCAGAACCTCACAACCTCCCTAAAATGTGGTGATCAGAATTGGATACAGTATGTTAGCTGTGGCCTAACCAGAGTTTTATAAAGGTTCAGCATAACTTCCCTGCTTTTGTACCTAATGGCTCTATTTATGAAGCACACAGTGCCATATAGTTTCTACTTCCTCAATATGTTCTGTTGCTTTTAAAATTCTATGCACAGGAACTTCCAGGTCCCTCACAATCCACACACTCTTAGAACTATGTCATTGAGTTTATATTGCCTATCTCTATTTCTTCTGCCAAATGCAGCACTTCACACTTCTCTGTATTAAATTCCATTTGCCACTTGTCTGCCCATTCTGTTAGCCTATCTATGCCATGTTGCAGTTGAGTGGTATCACCCTCACTGTTTGCCACACCCACAAAGTTGGTAACATTTGCACATTTTGAAATTTTATGCCGTATTTCAATATTGATGACATTTAAATGTAAAAAAAAAAGCAGTGGTCCTAATACTGACTCTTGGAGAACACCAGTGTCTACCATCCTCCGGTCTGAAAAATACCCATTTATCACGACTTCACTGTTTTCTGTCCTTAAGTCCATTTTTTTTTAATCAAAGCTGACACTGACCTTCCCATTTCCATGAACCTCACTTTTGTTAACCAACGTTTTATGTGATACTTTGTCAAACGCCTTCTTAAAATCCATATACACTGCATCCATTGCTTTCACTTCATCAATCATCTGTTTGTTTTCATCAAACAATTCAATTATATTAGTCAAACCTGAGTTGCCTTTTGCAAATTCATGTTGTCTCTCCTTAATTAAGTTAAACCTCTCCAAGTGCCTTTGATTTTTTTCCCCTGATTATTATTTCTTCAACCTTACCTACAGTAATGATGAACTGACCAGCCTATAGTTACTAGGAATGTCTTTACACCCATTCTTGAATAAGAGCGTCACATTTTCCACTCTACAATCCTCTGGCAGCCCTCCCCTTTCTAAAAATGATTGGAAAATTATGGCAAGCTTTTATGCTATTGCCACCCCCATTTTCTTTAATAAGCTGGGATACAAGCTATTCAAACCAGGTGACTGTCCACTCTAAACATGGCCGACCTTTCTACTACTTCCCACCTATCAACTTCCACCCCACCCTTTACCCCAAACATTTCCACTTCTACCAATATTTTGTCAGCATCGTCATACTTAGTAAACACCAATGCAAAAGGCTCATTAAGTGTTTTAGATATTCCCTGCACCTCTAAGTATACATCACCCTCATTGTCCCTAACAGATCCCACCCCACCCCACCCTGCCTGTTTCCTATTTATATGCTGGTAGAATATTTTTGGGTTCCCTTTTATGTTAACTACCATTTTGTTCTCAAATTCTCTCTTTATCAGTCTCATTTTCCTCTTCAATTCCCCTCTCAAATTAATGTTATTGACCTGGTTCTCAGGTCAAATATTTACCTGACATGTAAAATACATTCGCCATTTTTGTTTAATCATATTGCCTATCTCCCTCATCATCAAAAAGCCCTGACTTTGTTTTTTAATTCAATCATGGGATGTGGGTGTTGCTGGCTAGGCAAGCATTTATTGCCCATCCGTAATTGCCCTTGAGAAGGTGGCGGTAAGCTTCTTGAACTGCCGCAGTCCATGGATTTTTTTATTCATTCACGGGATGTGGGCTTCGCTAGCTGGGCCAGCATTTATTATCTATTCCTAGTTGCCCTTGAGAAGGTGGTGGTGAGCTGCCTTCTTGAACCGCTGCAGTCCATGTGGTGTAGGTACACCCGCAGTGGTGTTAGGAAGGGAGCTCCTGGATTTTGACTCAATGACAATGAAGGAACGACGATATATTTCCAAGTCAGGATGGTGAGAGACTTAGAGGGGAACTCCCAGGTGGTGGTGTTCCCATCTGTCTGCTGCCCTTGTCCTCCTAGATGGTAGTGGTCATGGGTTTGGAAGGTGTTGTCCAAGGACCCTTGATGAGATCCTGCAGTGCATCTTGTAGATGGTATACACTGCTGCCACTGTGCGTCGGTGGTGGAGAGAGTGAATGTTTGTGGATGTGGTGCCAAACAAGTGGACTGCTTTGTCCTGGATGGTGTCAAGTGTTGTTGGAACTGCACTCATCCAGGCAAGTGGAAAGTATTCCATCACACTTCTAATTGTGCCTTGTCGATGGTGGACAGGCTTTGGGGAATCAGAAGGTGAGTTATACGCCACAGGATTTCCAGCCTCTACTCTGCTTTTGTAGCCCTACTATCTCAGTCTCCTCCTCAGGTCCTCAGCATCACAGATGCCAGTCTTTAGCCAATTCAATTCACTCCATGTGATATCATGAAATGGCTGAAGGCACTTGATATAGCAAAAGCTATGGGCCCTGAAAACATCCCAGCAATAGTACTGAAGACTTGTGCTCCAGAATGAGCCACACCCATAGCCTAGCTGCTCCAGTACAGCTACTTCAGTGGCATCTACCTGACAATGTGGACAATTGCTCAGGTATGTTCTCAAAAAGTGGGACAAATGCAACCTGGCCCATTACTGGCCCATCAGTATACTCTCAATCATCAGCAAAGTGGTGAAAGGTGTTGAAAACAGTGCTATCAAGTGAAGCTTACACAGTGATAACCTGCTCACTGATGCTCAGTTTGGGTTCCGCAAGGCTCCTGATTTAATTACAGCCTTGGTCCAAATGGACAAAAGAGATGAACTCAAGAGGTGAGATGAGAGTGACTGACCTTGACACGAAGGAAACATTTGACTTAGTGCACATTAAGGAGCCCTAGCAAAATTAAAGTCAATTCGAATCAGGGAAAAAACTCTCCACCTGGTGCAGTAATACTCATGTTACTGAAGGACCGTCATGAACAATCCCGGGGTGTGGTTAACATAAATTGCTGGAAACAAAGCTCTAGGAACTTCAAACGTTTATTGAATATATAAAAAAATATGTACAAGGATAGGTAAGCGCAAGGCTCCTTCCAGAACCTTCTCTCTCTGAGCTCTAGTCACATGTGTTCTGACATCACTAATGATGTCTATTAGCTATTAGCATAATTGCTATTAACCCTTTATGTTACAGTTACTTTCCACTTATCAGTTCAAGCCTGGATGTTGTCCAGATCTCGCTGCATATGGACACCGACTGTTTCAGTATCTGAGGAGTCTTGGATGATATTGGACACTGTGCAATCATCAGCCCAACTTCTGACATTATGATAGAGGGATGGTCATTGGTGAATCAGCTGAAGATAGTTGGGCTTAGGACAATACTGTAAAGAATTCCTGTAGCGATATCCTGGAGACTTGAACAAACACAACCATCTTCCTTTTTGCTAGGTATGACTCCAACTAGTGACAATTGCCCCCTCCCTACCCCCCACATTGACTTCAATTTTGCTGCGCTCCTAGATACCACACTCAGTTAAATGTTGCCTTAATGTCAAGGACAGTCACTCTCACCTCACCTCTGGAATTTAGTTCTTCGGTCCATGTTTAGGCCAAGGTTGTAGTGAGGCCAGGAGTTGAGTTGCTCTGACAGAACCCAAACTGAGCAGATTATTGTTGAGTAAGAGCTTCTTGATAGCATTGTTGGCGGAAACCTACCATTGTTTTGCTGATGATCGAGAGTACACTTGTGGATCATTAATTGGCCAAATTTAATTTGTCCTGCTTTTCTTGGACAGGACTATCTGGGTAATTTTCTATGTTGTTGGATAGATGCCAGTGTTATAGCATAGTTGGGCTAGGGATGCAGTTAATTCTGGAGAACAAGTCTTCATTACTACAGCCGGGGTACTTGCCAGGCAAAAGGAGGCCCAGGGATCAGAGTGGAGCAGAACAGAAGGAGAGGCCTAGGGATCGGAGTGGAGCAGCACAGAAGGAAAGGCCTGGGGATTGGAGTGGAGCAGCACAGAAGAAGAGGCCTGGGGATCGGAGAGGAGCAGTACAGAAGGAAAGGCCTGGGGATTGGAGTGGAGCAGCACAGAAGGAGTGTTCAGTTACAGGGTTCAATTAATTAATCAGATATAAGTGGATAAAGTTTAAATTCATAGAATTATAGAATGGTTACAGCACAGAAGGAGGCCATTCAGGCCATCATGTCTGTGCTGGCCCTCTGAAGGAACAATTCACATAGTACCTCACTCCTAGCTTTCGCCTGTAGTCCTGCACATTTTTTCTTTCCAGAAAATAATCCAATTCCTTTTTCAATGCCTCAATTGAATCTGCCTCCACCACACTCTCAGGTAGTGCATTCCAGTTCTTAAACACTCGCTGAGCGAAAAAGTTTCTCTTCATTTGCCATTGCTTCTTTTGGCAATTACCTTAAATCTGTGACCTCTGATTCTCTATCCTTCCACCAATGAGAACAGTTTCTCTCTATCTACTTTGTCCCAACCTCATGATTTAGAATACCTCCAGCAAATCTCCTTTCACCATTCTCTCCTCTAAGGAGAACAGAACCAACTTCTCCAATATATCTACATAATGGAAGTTCACCATTCCTAGTACCATTCTTGTGAATCTTCTCTGCACCCTCTCCAATGTCTTCCTAAAATGTGGTGCCCAGAACTGAACGCAATACTCCACTTGAGGCCGAACCAGCCATTTTTTGATATCATGTGGAGTGAATTGAATTGGCTGAACACTGGGAACTGTGATGCTGGGGATCTCAGGAAGAGGCCAAGATGGATCATCCACTTGGCACTTCTGGCTGAAGATGGTTGCAAATGTTAAGCCTTGTCTTTTGCTCTGATGTGCTGGGCCAGCTTATCATTGAGGATGGGGATATTTGTGGAGACTGCTCCTCTGGTTAGCTGTTTAATTGCCCACCACTATTCACAACTGGATGAGGCAGGACTGCAGAGCTTAGATCTGATCCGTTGGCTATGGGACCGCTTAGCTCTGTCTATCTCATCCTGCTTCCATTGTTTGACACACAAGTAGCCCTGTGTTGTAGCTTCACCAGGTTCACACGTGATATCAAGAAATGGCTGAAGGCACTGGATACTGAAAAGGCTCTGGGCCCTGACAATATTCCGGCAATACTACTGAAGACTTGTGCTCCAGAACTTTCCGTGCCCCTAGCCAAGCTGTTCCGGTACAGCTACAACACTGGCATCTAACCAGCAATTTGGAAAATTGCCCATGTAGGTCCTATACACAAAAAGCAGGACAAACCCAACCCGGCCAATTACTGCCTCATCAGTACCCTCTCGATCATCAGTAAAGTGATGGAAGGGGTCATCAACAGTGATATCAAGTGGCATTGTTCAGCAATAACCTGCTCACAAATGCTCAGTTTGGGTTCTGTCAGGGCCACTCAGCTCCTGACCTCATTACAGGCTTCCTTCAAACATGGATAAAAAGACTGAACTCCTGAGGTGAGGTGAGGTGACAGTGACTGCCCTTGGCATCAAGGTAGCATTTGACCGTGTGGCATCAATCACGCAAGCAAAACTGGAGTTAATTGGAATCAGGGAGAAACTCTCCACTGGTTGGGGTCATACCTAGCACAAATGAAGATGATTGTGATTGTTGGAGGTCAATCATCTCAGTTACAGGACATCCTCAGGGTAGTGTCCTCGGCCCAATCATCTTCATCTGCTTCATCAATGACCTTCCTCCCATCATAAAGTCAGAGTTGGGGACATTCGCTGATGATTTCACAATGTTCAGCACCACTCGTGACTCCTCAGATACTGAAGCAGTCCATGTCCATATGCAGCAAGACCTAGACAATATCCAGGCTTGGGCTGACATGTGGCAAGTAACATTCACGCAACACAAGTGCCAGGCAACAAGAAAGAACTTAACCATCGCCCCTTGACATTCAATAGCATTACCATTGCTAAATCCCCCACTATCAACATCCTGGGGATTACTATTGACCAGAAACTGAACTGGACTAGCCATGTAGCCGTGGCTACAAGAGCAGGTCAGAATCTCGGAATCCTGCAGTTGAAGGCACTGCATGCATCAAAGGCTATGGGCCCTGACAACATTCCGGCAATAGTATTGAAGACTTGAGCTCCAGAATTAGCTGCACCCCTAACCAAACTGTTCAGGTACAGCTACAATTCTGGCATCTATCTGGCAATGTGGAAAATTGTCCAGGTATGCCTGTCCACAAAAAACAGGACAAATCCAACCCAACCAATTACTGTCTCAGTCTACTCTTAATCAGAAGCAAGTGATGGAATAGGTTGTTGACAGTTCTATCGAGCAGCATGAACTCAGCAATAACCTTGTTACTGACACTGAGTGTTGGTTCCATCAGGGCCACTCAGTTCCTGATATCATTACAGCCTTGGTACAAACATGGGCAAAAAAGAGTTGAACTCCAGAGATGAGGTGAGAGTGACTGCCCTTGACATCAAGGCAACATTTGACCAAGTGTGGCATAAAGGAGCCATAGCAAAACTAGAGTCAATGGGAATCAGGGAAAAACTCAGGTGTCATACCGAGCACAAAAGAAAATGGTTGTGGTTGTTGGAGGTCAATCATCTCAGCTCCAGGATATCAGTGCAGGAGTTCCTCAGGTTTGTGTCCTCGGCCCAACCATCTTCAACTGCTTCATCAATGACCTTCCTACCATCATTGCATCAGAAGGGGGATGTTCAATGATGATTGCACAATGTTCATTATTATTCGTGACTCCTCAGATACTGAAGGAGTCTGTGTCCATATGCAGCAAGACCTGGAAAATATCCAGGCTTGGGTTGACCAATGGCAAGTAACATTTGTGCCACACAAATGTCAGGCAATGATCATCTCCAACAAGAGAGAATCCAACCACCTTGCCTTGACATTCAATGGCATTACCATCACTGAATCCCCCACTATCAACATCCTGGGGGCTACCATTGACCAGAAATTGAACAGGACCAGCCATATAAATACCATGGTTACAAGAGCAGTTTATAGGCTTGGAATTCTGCAGCGAGTAACTCACCTCCTGGCTCCCGAAAGCCTGTCCACCATCTACAAGGCACGAGTCAGGAGTGCGGGTACAGCTCCAATAACACTCAAGATGCTTGACACCATCCAGGACAAAGTGGCCCGCTTGATTGGCACCACATCCACAAACATTCACTCCCTCCACCACCAACATACAGTGACAGCAGTGTGTACCATCTACAAGATGCACTGCAAGAACTCACCAAGGATCCTTAGACAGCACCTTCCAAACCCACGACCACTACCATCTAGAAGCACAAGGGCAGCAAATACATGGGAACACCACCAACTGCAAGCTCCCCTCCAAGCCACTCACCATCTTGACTTGGATATATATCACCATTCCTTCACTGTCACTGGTTCGCCAGCAGGCATGCACTCTGACCACCCCTGGCCCTGGAGGACCACCGAGCTTCTGTTGCACCTGCGTCACACCCGCTCTCTGAAGCAGGCACCAGTGCAGATACCAGCACCTCAGCATTCATTATATCAGTGGCTAGTATCTCGGTGCACATTGGTGAGGGCACGTCACACTCACTTGAGGTGCAGGCAAAGGAAGAGAGCGCCCAGGGCGCCGACAGTTGGAGGGCTGCTGGGGACCAGGGCGATGCTCAGTCAAAGGCTGGTGATGAGCCTCTGGAGTTGTCCATTAGGCGGCAGATGCTGGATGGCCAGCAAGATGTGTGGGAGGATATGGCGGAGATCCATGAGGGTATGTGTGCCATGGTCTCTGTGATGGAGGAGCCCATGCGGAGCATCAGCATTGCGTTGACCCTCATGGCCGAGCGCACTGCCTCCTCCATTGAGATTCTGGCGACTCTCATTGAGAGGCAGCTCCAGGGACAGAATCAGGGGTTCCTGGGGTTGCGCTCAGACCTGCAAGCCCTCACACAGGCAATGACCTCATGTGGTCAGTGCCCATGTGGGAGATGGATGAGGCACCCAGTATCCCAGCTAGGTGCCCGTTCATCAATGGTGAGTGGGGAGGTCCAGAGCGATCTCACATTGGTGCACGAGCTGCCTGTCGCCTCTGTGGGCTCCCCTCAGGTCTCCTCCATCCCTCTGCTGGTGACCAGGCTGCAGCAACTGGGGAGATCCCAGCCGTGGCATTGGCTGCTCCCTCCCAGGCGGGGCCAGCACAGGCTCCACTGGCCAGAGGACGACCGCCAAGGTCATCGAGGCCAACAAGACAGCAGAGTCAGCAGGCTGTCTGCAATGCCAGTGCCAGCAAGGAGGGAGCACCTAGACGTAGCACTCACAAATGTAAGTTAAAGGCACCATGAGTACAAGAGGGACAGGTCACGGGTGATTTTATGTTCATTTATGTTTATTTTATGTATACTGATCTGGGGTTGAAGACCAGAAATGTTTATGTAAATATTATTGAACTGTCAGAATGAGATAAATTGTGTTTTTGTCATCATGGCCTCAGTATGCTTCACCTTTTTATTTCATTGGTGTGGGGAATGCCAGTATGTAATGCTGGATGTAGGTTGCTCTGAACTTTATTGCACAGGCACTGAGTGTTCTTTGTGTTCAAATGAAAGGGTCATTTCAGACATCCGGGATGGAGGCAGCAGCCCTGGCATGTGGTTGAAGCTGATCTTTGGTAGCCTAGCTGAAGGAGCGTTGGATCAAGGCATCCCTGGTGCCCCTGCCTCCCTGCAGGTTACCAAGGTCTGGCTCCATGCCCTCAGCATTCTCCTCACAGTGCTTATCTTTGGACTCACTACTGGACTCATCATCTGTGGCCTGTGCAGCTGCATCAAGTTCTCTTCCTCTAGTGGGTCCCCCCTTGCCAGTGCCAAATTGTGGAGAGTGCAGCATGAAACCACTATCAGTGACAGTGTTGTAGTGCTCCCCCTGAATGGTCGTCTTCAGTGCATCTTGAGAAGACCTACAGTCCTCTCTACCATCGTCCTTGTGGAAGCATGACTCGTATTGTAGCGCTGCTCTGCCTCTGTTCTTGGGTGGCGGAGAGGCATCATGAGCCATCTCTTCAGCAGATAGTCCTTGTCATCAGCAGCCATCCATCCAGTTGGGCTGGAGCACTGAAGATCCTCAGCAACTGGGTGTGTCTCAGGATGTAAGTGTCATGGGAGCTGCCAGGGTACCTTGCACAGACTTGAAGAATCAGCATCCTGTGATCACACACTATCTGCACGTTCATGAAGTGAAATCCCTTCCTGTTGACGAAGGCACCTGGCTGACCCGCTGGTGTCTTGATGGCCACATGTGTGCAGTCGATTGCACTCTGGATGCGGGGGAACCCAGCAATAGCTGCGAAGCCTCTGGCTCGCAGAATAAAGGTCAGGACCCACCTGAACAGAGCTTCTGTCACCAGCTTGATGCAGCTGTGGACAGCTGATTGGGACACTCCGCACAGATACCCCACTGACCCCTGGAAAGAGCCAGAGGCATCAAACCTAAGGGCCACTGTGACCTTCGGAGCCACTGGCATAGGGTGTCCACCCACACAGTTGGAGCTGATCTCAGGCCCAATCATCTGGTAAATGGAAGTCATGGTCTCCCTTGAGAGGTGGAGCCTCCTTCAGCATTGCACTTCAGACATATTGAGGTAGCTGCATCGCCGCCTGTAAACCCTGGCAGCAGAATAGTGGCATCTTCTGCGGCCCCTTCTGCCTTGGACTTCCTGCTGGCCTTGCACCCCTTGTACCTGAGCCCCTCCTCCCACAGGTCCATCCCTGGAATTTGCATTGGGATGCCTGCCTCTCTCTTCCTCCTCAGAGGAGGCGCCTCCAGCAGAGACCATAATCCCCATTACCAGGGTAACAGAAGGCTGTCTGATACCTGGAAGCGTCCACGAGGTCTGAATCCTCCCGGGGCCTTGCAGGCACCAACAAGTCCTGAAATGAATCTTGGAAATGCTAAGAATGAAGCCCCAGACAAAGATGAGGCTGCCAAGTACCACTAAGCAACCAGCAGCAAACTATCTCCAAAGCTCCTCACCACTCACACTGGCGATGATGCTGACCCTTTTTATCCTGCCCATGGATGAGGTTTTTGAAAATGTCGCTTGGCCGTCTGCCTGTTTACCCATGCAATGAGCGCAAAATCACACGGGCAAGGAAAAATCACCGTCAGTTGGACTGTTAAGGGCCTTAAGTGTCCCCTTAAATTAATGGCGTGCGCAGCTCTGGCACCCGTGCGTACCCGCTGACTGAAATATCGCATGAATGCGCAATGACATCGGGACGTTCAGCCCGGTTGGGTTGAGCGCGTGCCCACCCGTGGAACGTAAAATTCTGCCCACAGTTATCCATGATGTGGGAAGCGTGCTGCAGTCCCCACATGGAACAGGATGAGCACTCCAGAGATCATAAGAACACAAAAATTAGGAGCAGGAATAGCCTATTCAGCCCCACGATGCTGCTCCACCACTCAATAAGATCATGGCTGACCTCATTCTGGCCTCAACTCTACTTCCCTGTCTGGCCCATGTAACCCTTGACTCCCTTGTCAACCAAAAATGGATCTAACTTAGCCTTGAATATATTCAATGACTCAGCCTCCACTTCCCGCTGAGGAGGGGAAATTCTACAGAGAATTTTGAGAGAAAAAAATTCTCCTCATCTGAGTCTTAAATGGGAGACCTCGAATTTTTAAACTGTGTCCCCTTGTTCTAGCCTCCACCACAAGGGGAAACATCCTCTTTGCATCCACCCTATTATGTTCCCTCAGGCTCTTATATTTTTCAATAAAATCGCCTCTCATTCTTCTAAATTCCAGTGGGTGCAGGCCCAACCTGCTCAACCTTTCTTCATAAGATAACTCTGTTGTATTTTATGCTTTCAAGGGATTGCAACATTCCATCACTTTAAGGGAAGTGTGTCATGTGATCCAGCCTCAATTTCACTTCGCCTAGAGCTGAACACAGCTGACACAACCCTGCTCCTGATGTCTTCAAGCTTCCTGTCCATGTACATCCATACACATGTGCCTCGAATTAATAAATGAACCCACAACCTGTTTGCACAATCCCTTATGGTGCTTTTATATCATTATAACACACACGGCATGGTGTGCAACAGTGGTTCCTTCTAAACAACATAGTACTCAGCCTGGCAGCAAGATTCAGGACAGGTACGACATGGTGAACAGTTTTAGAGCATGTTACATGGCAGAAGATGACCCTTGACCTCCTGGTCAGTCTACAACGAAGCTGCAGTGTTGGAGAATATTGAAACCGCAGTGTAGTGTCAGCACAGAAAAGCTTTGAAGACACATTTCAGAGATGGTGCTCAAATAAAAAGCTGGTAAGCAGATGGATCCCTTGGTGGTGAGTATGACAGCGCATCAAGGGTACAAGCACCAGGTTGGCTCAGTGGGGAATGGCGAGTGACCAGGGCATGAGCAGGATTGATAGCAATCTTGGGAGAATTAAAAAAAGAAAAGTCATAAAAATCAGGCCAGAGAAGGTTGCGATTATAATGGACAGAGCTTTGGAAAAGCATGCGAAAGCAGCTACAGCGACACTCATCCCAGGTACTATAGGAGAAGGAAGGTCAACGGTATGTTGTCAGAATGTCCACGAAGTTTCCTAGTCTGAATTGGGATGCAGTTGATGCATTATCTGAATTCAGTATGTTAAAACAGCACACAGGCCCATTGTTCCCTGATTCAGGTGTATCTGAACCAGAAAAGCAAGGCATAAAAATTCACCTAGCAATTGGAAATGAAGGTCTACACAGGTTGAATATGTCAGATTTAACAGCAAAAGAGCTAAAGGATCCCCAAACGATATGGACTACATTGGAAGATCAGTTCAGTATCAAGTTAAACGTTCGTATTCATTGACTAGAGTTCATGGCCAGAATTTTTCTCTTATCGCCCGCCCCAAATGAACATAAAATGACGCATGGTGACGGCAGGTGACCATCCCTATGTCATCGTGCACCTCCGCACGATATTTCAGTCGATGGGTGCGTGGTAGTTGGCAACCTATCCAACCTTATGGTTGGCAGGCAAGCGGAAAGACCAAGTGACCTTTGGATTTTTTAGGAAACCTCACCATGGGCGGGATGAGGTTTCCAGCAGCAAATAAAAATTAAATAAAAGTGTTTAAATTTCATTCATAACATGTCCCTGCTCATGTGACAGAATAACCTGACAGGACATGTTTTTTAACATTTTAAAATTCTTTATTTTTAATTTTTTAAATCTTCAGCTCAGCGCACGTTTCACGCTGGGTGGGCCTTAATTGGCCCACCAGCATGAACTTGTGGTTGCAGCCCAATCCCAGGCAGCAGTCAGCTTCCCGACCGCTCCCGCTCGCCCCCGCCGAGCCCACCCAACGAGGACAAAATCCTGGCCCATGTCCTTTTGACAAAAGCCAACTACTGTGAAACTCTCAGTGTATAATTGTTTACTAATTCCATGTACATGTTCCATAGTCCTGGAGTGTAAGTGTAATCAATCCTCCTGGGTGCCACAGATATTCTACATCATGGAGACTGAAGGCCTGGTGATCGCAGGTCTACCGGCTTACCATGACCTCACAGTAACAATCCATGGAATTGGTCAAACCTTACGAGGCAGATCAACCTCGGAAACTAATCCTATTACTTCAGTTCATGACCTAACATTGAAATATCCAGAATGTTTTGACAAAATTGGCAGTTTCAATGAAGGTGCAACATTACAATAGCAGGGGAATGCAAGTCCATCATTTAATCCATCAAATGAGTGCAACATCCGCTTACAAGACAAATTGGAGGTCAAACTAGACAAAATGGAGAAAGATGGAATCATTAGAATACTACAAGAGCACACAGATTGGTGCAGCTCAATTATGTATGTTATAAAGAAGGATAGATCATTGAAAGTATGCCTCGATCCATAATGTTTAAACGCAGCTTTGAGACTTTGTCCTTACAAAATACCCACATTAGAAGAGTTAAGTCCAAGATTTGCATGTGCAAAATTCTTCTCAAAGCTTGATGCCAAGTATGGCTACTGTTCAGTACATTTCGCAAAGAAGTCCCAAGAGCTTATTACAATTCGTAGCCCATTCGGATGATACTGTTTTCAATGGCTTCCTTTTGGGCTACCTCTTAGCCAGGATCTCTTTCAAACTCACACGGACTGCATTACGTGCACTGCGCCCGGATGCACCTGTATCGCCGATGACATTGCCATTGTGGGCAGAACAAAGTGAGAATATGACCACAACCTGCATTTATTGAAGCAAGTGGCACGTCATGAAGGTATTCAACAGCCTGAAATGTGCCATCAATGTGCAGCAGGTTAATTCTTTGGTTCTATCTATTCCAGTGCTGGCATACATCCCGATTCAAGCAAAATAGAGGATATTAAAGCCTGGTCAACTCCTCAGGATAAGGGCGATCTCTGAAGATGTCTAGGTCTCTTTTATTCCTTGTCTCCATAAATTCCCAATTTCACTCAAAAATCATGATCACGAAGGGAATTGTTGAGAAAGGATGTGCCTTTCCTATGACACAAAGACTACCAATACCTCTTTGAAGCACTGAAACTGTCATTATCAGAAACATTGACATTGCAATTTCACGACTGCAAAGAGACAACTACCCTGGAGATAGATGCCTCATGGAAAGGTCTGGGAGCATACTACAAAAAGGCAAACTGATTGCATTCACTTCAAAATCTCTGTCCATAATGCAATCCAACTACTCCAACATCCAGTGGGAAACATTGGCTGGAATGTTCCCCTCTCGCCAACGGCACGTTTCCCGACAGTGAGAAATGATGGCAGATGCTTGCAGTCCCACCTGTCATGGCGGGATAATGGCGGTCCGCCATTCCCACCAAAGGTCATTGGGAATCAGATTAGCATGTCATTAATGTTATGGAAATAAGCAGCTGAGTACAATGATCACCCCGCCAGCATTTCCTTTGCCCTATCAGTGGGAATTCACACCAGTCCGATTCACGACCAGACCATGATGATGGGGACATATGGCAATAGAGCATTTACCTGAAAAGCCATGGCCTGGATCGTCGGAGGACCACACGGAGGTAAGGTATGCAACATCTGGGCAGTGGTGGGGGTTTGGAAGATAAAGGGAGTGCTGGAAGACAAAGTGGGGTTGGGAAGACAAAGGTGGGGAGTTGGAAGACAAGGGGAATAGAAACCAGGGATCCTTGAAGGGCTGGGGGAAGAAACCAGGGATCCTTGCAGGGGTAGGGGGGTGGTGGCGGGAGACCAGGGAGCATTGAAGGGGGGAGTGATCAGAAGGAGGGCTATGTGCTGTCGATGCTGGAATCTTGGGGCACAAACAAGGGCATTGGGGGTGGAATGGCACTGTAATTGTGAGAGGGGGCAGTGGGATATAGTAAGGTGGGCGGGTGAGGGTCCATCTGTGGTGTTGGAGGGGACAAGAAGTTTAACACAGATCTTGGGAGTGGGCAGGATCAGGGTGGGCATCGGGACTGTGACAGGCGTGGGCTCATTGGGGAGGGAAGGTATTAGAAAAGTGACGGTGATGGGCTCTAAGGTGATGAGGGGATGTTCAATGGTGACAGATGGGAGGGTGAAGGTAACACTGGTGGGGGGGAAGGTGTGGGTTATAAGAGGAGGGTAGAAGGTGTTTGGAGACAGTTTGGAATGTCGCACGCACCATCCTCATGCGAAGGTAGATCAGGGTGTTGACATGTCCAACTGAAAAATGGTAGGTGGGAGAAGGGTCATTGGGTGGGCGGAGCTGAAGGTCAGCTCAACTGGACAACTGAAGGAGAAGCCTGATAATCTATCCTGACATGGCAAAGTCTCTCTATAGACTCCAAAGGGCAGTGGAGGGAAAGGGAACAGTGTGACTAGGAGATTTTCACACATGGCTGGCAAGAGCCTTGGCAAAGAGCGACACCTGCACGCGCAGGCTTGATCCAAGGGGACATAGACCCAACCTGGGTCCCCCCCCTGAAAGGTGGCGGGTGGGGGAGAGTGTGATGCTCACAGGCAACAAGCAGCAGCAAGAAAAAGCAAGCAGGAGACCCCCATCAAGTGCAATGATTAATATATTTACAAAGGTGCAATAACTATTTACAATGATTGTCCACCCGTGCCGCCATTGTGAACTTAATGCTACTTAATTTATCTTACTGCACCACCACTACAAGGCGCTTCCCCGACATTTGCAGCAGAGGTGAAGGCAGCTTCCTGACTGACATTCCCTGTTGTCTCTGATGATTTTGGTGGGCGTCATCTGGGAGCCTGGGGCTGGAGGGCCCTGACCTTCTTTGGGTCTCCTGCTTTGGAGCAGGTGTACCCTCAGCAGTCTCAGAGATTGGAGCTGATGGGGTCACAGGCAGAAGGGACTCGGAATGCATGGATACTCTTGGAGAGTCCTGGGTGGAAGCCCCAGGCATGAATTCCTGATGCTCCTCCTCCCTTTGGGTGCCCAAGTGCCCCTTCCTGGCCCCTTGAGGAGAAGAGGCACCTGGAGAAAGGTTGAGGTGCCCCCATCCCCCTCTTGTGTAGCCACTGCAAAAGCTCACCCATGGCTACAAAGATGGAGTGCTGGTCTGAGCGCATCTATGGCAGAAGCTGGGCATTCTGCTGGACGAGGTTCTCCATGGTTGAGGGCGTCTGACACCTCTACCTGATGTTCCCCTGCGTCTCGTTGATACTCCAGCATCTTCTCCATGACTGCTCCCAGAGGGCTCACCATCTGTCTCAGACTTAGAAGGGTCCTCTTCTCCAGCAGTCCTCCGCGTGCTGAAGACCTTGGCTGTCACTGCCTCCTCCTGCTGTGGACACGTGTTTGTGAGCTGACCACCAGAGTGTGAGCCTGAGCCTAGTTACTCTTTTCTTTTTTAAATACCTGTAGAAAATCTTAATATCTGTTCTTATGGGCGGAAATTTCCCAGATTTGCAATAAGTACGGTAGCAGGTGGGCAAAATGGCGTCCTACCCGCCGATGGCAATGGCAAGTTTTTGCATTGTATTGTCCCAAATCCACCTCATTATTTATGAATTCCTGGGAAACATGCCATTTCTACGGTGCGCGGGCTCTCATCTAGCCCTCCCACTATCATCCCGCTGTTGCATCACTCCAGCTGCCATGTTCAAAAGGCAGCCGCCAGCACAGCGCTCATCGCTACCAGTTCACCACCGCTGACACGGAGACATGGCCAGCAAAGGAAAAAAGACTGCAGCCTCCACTTCAACAACGGGTCCCTTAAGCGACTGCTGGATGCCGTGGAGGCCCGCCGGGTGTCCTGTAGCGTGCTGTGGCCAGAGGATGGGCAGCAACATCACCAACCCAGCTTGGGAGGTGGTGGCAGTGGTGGTCAGCGCAAACGCCCTTCAGAAGAGGACAGCCACCCAGTGCCGCAAGAGGATGAATGATCTCCTCCGTTCCACAAGGATAAGTCACTCTTTTCATCACTCTCAACTCACACACTCACAAACCCATCACACATCCACAGGGCCCTCACTCACTGCCAGTTCAAGGGACATCACCATTTACTCTCTCACACACACCTGCATTGTTCTCAGCCCGTCCATGGGACCACTCACCACCCGCACAGGCCAGGCACATGTATCATCTGGCCCAGTAGGCATCCTGATACACTCTCCCCACCTCTATCCATGCAGGATAAACTGGCACACAACAGGAGGGGAAGGTTGCAGACAGGTGGAGGAATGTCAGATTTCAAAGTCCTTATGGAATTTGAGGACAGAGTCATCCAGCTGGCCGGCGATGACCGGGACCGGTCCTGTGCTGACGGTGAGGTCGGCGATGCTTTACCAAGTGAGGATCCAGCAGTGCAACATCCATCAGACAACCATGCTGTGAGTGGTGTGTCCTCTTTCACAGGCCACTACCATGCACTAATTATCTCCTCTTGCTTCCGCAGACCCATCACTCCAAGAGACGAAGGAGTCCATGACCCAGGGCCCCCAAGCCAGTTAGGAAGGGACATCTGAAGGGGAACCAGAATGCCCCCCCCTACAAGTTCCATCATAGCATTCACCCACGCCCTCCACCAATGCAGAGACACACACCTCGGTGTGACCTAGCTCTAGAATAGGCACAGGACCACATACTGGTGAGCAGAGTGCACAGTCTGATCCACAGCAGGTGGCTACAGGAATTTCCCAAGTCCCCGGAATTCAGAGGGCTGCTGGAGGCCAGGAACCTGTTGAGTCTGAGCCAGATGACAAGTCTTTGGACTCGGTCATGTCACAGTTGCTGGAGCTGCAAAGGCAAGCTCGGGAACATCAGGAAGGGATGTCTGCTGCACTCCTCAGTGTGCAAGGCATGAAGGGGGAGGCCATCCATCTTCAGGTTGAGGTGATAGACCCAGCATTGCAATGCACCAAGGTCAACACTGGCAGGATGGCAGCCGCCATGGAGACCTTGGTCCAGGACGTTGTTCCTGCACTGCTATGATGCCATAGTCGGCCTCTACCAGTGTGTACGCAAGAGGGATGCTGGGCAGCTCGATCTCATTCCAGCTACCCCTTCCACTCACGGAGTCAGCCAGGGACCCTCGGGCACCCATAGGGAGGAGGATCAGCAGGCGGACGCTCCGTGGCCATCCACCCAGGCGACTCCGGGAGTGTCCAGTCAATCCAAATCTGCTCTTCCTGTGACCTCCACAGCTCCAGCTCCACAGGCTGAGGAGGGTGCCACTGCCACACAACAAGACCCCAAAAGCAGGTTGGGGCCCTCCAAGTCCCAGCCCTCCAGAGCACACCCGCTGAAGTTATCACAGACAGGGCGTCACAGACAGTAGGCTGCCTCCACCTCTGTTGTGGACGTCAGGGGAGCACCAAGACTTAGTGGCAGGGTTAGGACAGCTGAAGAAAAGTAGTTGCACAGCCTGTGCACGGGTGTTGTTCACTTGTACATAATGTTCACTATTGTCAATAAACTCCTAAGAATGTCTCCCTACCTTGCTCCTTGTCCTGATGAGCAGTGTTCTTGTCACTCAGATGTGAAACCTTTCTGCACAAGATAAAAGGCAGGTGTCTCAGTCCAGGGCCTCTTCTCTGTGCAGCCTTCAGACCACAGTAATGGTGCAGCCTCACACGCCATGGAAACATGCCTGTTCCTCGGCGGTGCTGGTCATTGCTGCCAGAATGTAGTGGGCAGATGCCACATAGTTCTCGCATTCTCTCTGTGTGCTGTCTGGACATTTAAGATGGGGCTGGCCCCCATCACACTAGCATCTGTGACCAGTGATGCTGTGCACCAGCTCCTGAAGGGCTGAGGTGTTGAAGGCAGATACAGGATCAGATGCATCTAAAATTTCATCTCTGAGATGGCCCTGACCATGGAGCACAAGCGAGCTGCCCTCGGCCAGACAGGAGTCACCTTAAACACATCTTTGTCCTTTTGTCTGTGACATCTTTTGGTTATCTCCACCTATCACTGGCCCTCTATCCAGCTCTACCTGTCCCACCTAGCCCCCCCACCCCTCCCCACCCGTAAACCAGCTTATATTTCACCTTTCTTCTATTTTCACTTAGTACTGCTGAAGTCATACGGACTCGAAATGTTAACTGTGTTCCTCTCCGCAGGTGTTGCCATACCTGCTGAGTTTTTCCAGGTATTTTTATTTTTATTACAATCACAGTGCTGCCCATCCTTGCCTTAGTAATCGTGATTGCGTCAGTATTGGTTGTCAGGTTCAATGTGAAATGACGAAAAAAAACAACACGTGATTACTCCGGACACGTGATTACTCCGGACACGTGATTACTCTGGAGGTTGGAATTGAAACAATCGTAGCAGCACTTAATTTCGATGGTGGGAGCGTTTTTGGGACTAAGTCTTTTCAACATCGTGATGCACTCTCTGTCTATTATTGTTTCTTTCTATCTATAATGTCCATGTAGTGCTGGCAGGTATAAAGCGGTCACCTCACAGCAACACAGATTTCTTTTCTATAAAACTTGGCCAAGGTTTTGCCTTGAATGTATTAATGAAGCAATTGATGAACAAGTTGGGTCTCTGGGAGTAAAATGACAAGTTTCCTGTGTTCAACTATTAACGCTTCCTCAAGACAGTAAAAACAACCTTGTACTTGCAACCACATTGCATTGTATCAGTTTGTGGTTAATTGGGGCCCTGAGGTGCTGTTGTTCCATGACAGTGATGTACTTTGTTCTGGGAAAGAGAAAATGTAGAACTTCATTTGCTGAATTCACAGGACTGAGAGTCTTTAAAATTCAGGCTCTGCTAATTAAACTTTGGAGTAGCCTTGATATGTCCTGGGGTAAGAGATTAGAGCTTTGAATTGGTCTGCTCAATAAATCAATTAGTTGAGTGTAGAGATGAGAGAAACTTCTCTCCTTGGAGGTTACAGGGCTCCAGGTAGGTATAGAGTGTCTGAATTGTGAGAGGAAGTTATCACTGCCAAGTGGGACAATCTGGATGGACCAGCTGGTCTTTTCCTGACTGATACATTCATATGTAAACTGGAATGAACAGATTTTGCTTGTTTAAGAAGGTTGATGAGATCTGACTGAGGTGTTCGACATGTAAGGGCTTTTGAGAGCTTCCTTCATTGACTCATATCCGCTCATCAGTATGGCTAGAACCAAGAAGCAGAATCAGTGATGGCTTCCTTCAGCGCTTTGTAACTGTGAGACCCAGAGTTGCCTATTCTGATTGAAGACATTCCTGGACATTTGATAATTCAATGTCCTGCTTGTGGATTTGTGTCAGCAGCTGTTGTGTGACAAGTTCAAGAAACAGTCGGTCATCTGTGAGTGGCGGCAGTGTTGCTGGGTGGGGTGGAAGACGTGGGTGAGAATCCGAGGGTGGGGAAGGATTCGAAGGGGTATAAGCAGAGGGGGAGGAATTTACGTTCTACCAGTAACAAGTAACAAGTGACTGAAATTATACAATTAACTCATCATACTAATCCCCAATATCTTACCTGTAACTAGTAACAATCCAATAACCCACTGATACCCAGAAACTCAGCCACAATCCCTTACACTGCACAAGGCCAGGCCAGTCCCTAAGTTTCACTCAGCCCTTTACCAGCTGCTGCTCCCACTCCACATGTTGCTGTTGCTGGGATCTGCAAAATTTTTGATCCCTCATCCATCTCGTTCTGCCGTCTCCCTTGCTCAATCGTGATTCCTGGACTCTCCCTCTATCCCAAGTTTCTTCAATTGCTGACACAAATGTAACCCAATTAAACAGTGTGCTTTTCATAGGCAAAAGGATCCTGCAGCGCCCTTTATCTTTCAGAGTAGCTTTACATTCAGAAAATGTCAATTTAACTTCAAATCTTAGCAAGTGATATTCAAAGTAGAATCTGTTATAGAGCTTGTGAAATGCTTTCATTGTTGTTGAGTATGGCAATTGTTTCTCCTTAGACACAATCTGAATTGCTTACATCCCCATTCTCCTCAGAGCTACCTGGTTCTCTATACGGCCTCAGCCTTGTTCACCTGGACTTAAAGAACCTCTCCCTCCAAGACAATCCGTTAAACCTCTGCATCCCTAAGATTCTTTTCTTTTATTCATTCATGGGATGTGCGCATCGCCAGTTAGGTCAGCATTTATTGTCCATCCCAAATTGCCTTTGAGAAGGTGGTGGTGTGCTGCCTTCTTAAACTGCTGCAGTCCATGTGTTGTAGGAATGCACGTGGTACTGTTAGGAAGGGAGTTCCAGGATTTTGACCCAGTGACAGCAAAGGAACTGCGATATATTTCCAGTTCAGGATGATGACTGACTTGGAGGGAAACTTCCAGGTGGTGGTATTCCCATCTATCTGAGGCCCTTGCCCTTCTAGATGGTAATGGTCATAGGTTTGGAAGGTGCTGTCGTATGAACCTTGGTGAATTCCTGCAGTGCATCTTGTAGATGGTACACACTGCTGCTACTGTGCGTCGGTGGTGAAAGGAGTGAATGTTTGTGGATGTGGTGCCAATCAAGCGGGCTGCTTTGTCCTGGATGGTGTCCAGCTTCTTGAGTGTTGTAGGAGCTGCATTCATCCAGGCAAGTGGGGAGTATTCCATCACACTCGGGAATTGTGCCTTGTAGTTAGTGGACAGGCTTTGGGGAGTCAGGAGGTGAGTTACTTGTGGCAAGATTCCTAGCCTCTGACTTGCTCTTGTAGTCATGCTTTTTAAATGGCTAGTCCAGTTCAGTTTCTGGTCAATGGCAAGCCCCAGGATGTGGGTAGTGGGGGATTCCGTGATGGTAATGCCATTGAACATCAAGGGGCGATGGTTGGATACTCTCTTGTTGGAGATGGTCATTGCCTGACACTTGTGTGATGCAAATGTTACTTGCCACTTGTCAGTCCAAGCCTGGATATTGTCCAGGTCTTGCTGCATTTGGACATGGGCTGCTTCAGTATCTGAGGGGTCATGAATGGTGCTCAACATTGTGCAATCATCAGCGAACATCCCCACTTCCGACATTATGAAGGAAGGAAGGTCATTGATGAAGCAGCTGAAGATGGTTGGGCCAAGGACATTACCCTGAGGAACTCATGCAGTGATGTCCTGGAGCTGAGATGACTGACCTCCAACAACCACAACCATCTTCCTTTGTGCTAGGTATGACTCCACCAATGGAGAGTTTTCCCTCGATTCCCATCAACTCCAGTTTTGCTAGGGCTCCTTGATGTCACACTCGGTCAAACGTGGCCTTGATGTCAAGGGCTGTCACTCACACCTCACCTCTGGAGTTCATCTCTTTTGTCCATGTTTGAATCAAGGCTTAATGAGGTCAGGAACTGAGTGGCCCTGGTGGAACTCAAACTGGACGTCAGTGAGCAGGTTATTGCTGAGCAAGTACCTCTTGATAACACTGTTGGTAACACTGTTGATGACCCCTTCCATTACTTTACTGATGATGGAGAGTAGACTGATGAGATGATAATTGGCTGGGTTGGATTTGTCCAGCTTTTTATGTACAGGACATACCTGGGCAATTTTGCACATAGCCAGGTAGATGCCAGTGTTGTAGCTGTACTGGAACAGCTTGGCTAGGGGCGTGGCAAGTTGTGGAGCACAAGTCTTCAGTACTATTGCCAGAATATTGTCAGGGCCCATAGCCTTTGCAGTATCCAGTGTCTTCAGCCATTTCTTGTTATCACGTGGAGTGAATTGAATTGGCTGAAGACTGGTATCTGTGATGCTAGTGACCTCTGGAAGAAGCCGAGATGGATCATCCACTTGGCACTTCTGGCTGAAGATTGTTGCGAATGCTTATGCCTTATCTTTTGCACTGATGTGCTGGGCTCCTCCATCATTGAAGATGGGGATATTTGTGGAGCCTCTTCCTTCAGTGAGTTGCTTAATTGTCCACCACCATTCATGACTGAATGTGGCAGGACTGCAGAGCTTAGATCTGATCTGTTGGTTGTGGGATCGCTTAGCTCTGTCTATCACTTGCTGCTTATGCAGTTTGGCACACAAGCAGCCCTGTATTATAGCTTCACCGGGCTGGCACCTCATTTTTAGGTATGTCTGGTGCTGCTCCTGAAATGCCCTCCTGCACTCTTCATTGAACCAGGGTTGATCCTGTCTTGTCATGGTGTCATGAAGCTATTAATATACATAATATTTTAGAAAATGTTTTTCTTTTAAAATAGAGATTTAGTCTGTGGGTGTGTCTTAACTGGATTAAAGCCAGCTGGTCTGGTGCTTTGATGGGTACTAGTTTTGATATGTAAGGGAGATAGTGTGCATTTGCATTTTTTTAATAGACCATTCAAAAAGTGGGGTGAAAATTGATGCCTATCTAGCAGATACCAAGTCATATGTTTGTATTACTAATATAGTTGGTACTATGAAAGGGGTTTTGTTGTTAGAGAGGTTTAGTTCAGAGGTTGTTGATACAATGAGAATTAACATTAAATGGGAGTGGTAGGTATAACAAGACAACCGTTTTGGGTGTGCAGAGTAGAGGCAATGCGAGATTGAAAAGGCAGCTGTAAGACTCCAACTGGCTCCACAGCAACCAATGTGAAAGGAACCTCATTTTAAATTTGTAAGGTGAAAATGCTTTGCCTGGTATCTGGTTAAGTCTGTGGGTTGCTGTTGCCTTAATGGGGATTAGTTTGGGAATTTGTTAAAAGTTATGATAGTAGTAATTTGTAGCCATGTGTATATATAACTTTAACCTGCGTAAATTAATAAAATGTTTCATTTAGTTTAATGTAAAACCTCGAGAACTGGTGGTCTGATTCCTGAATTTAGAGTCGCACCTCAAACATAACACTTAAAATTATAGGTTATGACAGTTGTTTAAAGTTTCCCTCTGGGACTTTTAAACTCCGCTTTACCAACTGCATCAGTCATAACAGATGGCTCTTCAACAATTTTAAGTATATATTTTGAATAATCACGAAGAGACAGCCATTCACACTGATCATAATCCACTGGTATTTTGGAAAAGTTCTGCATGAATAAAAGTGTGAATGAAGCTATGGTTGCAAAGCTTGTATTTTTTGAGATCACGAAGAAATTTTGCTAGATTTGTTCATTGAGTTGGGATAAGATTCCACTTTTACCAATTCCTGCTCCATTGTAATTTGAATTATCTTCATCTAAATCACTTGTTCACTTTGTCATCCTTCTTGATGATGCTACTAACAAATGCAACTGGCTCAAATCAAAATCTAGAGCAAAATAAAGGAGGTTTCTGCTTTGCTGTTGGATTTTCACCATTGTCATAAATGGATCTTTTGTTCATTGTGCTGCCAGGTATTAACTCATATGATCCTATGTTTCCTTCAGCCATTCGAAAAGCCTTTCTTTCAGCCCCCAACTGAAAAGAGAGACCAAAACAAAGGGAAACTGATAAACGACATTGAACTTCCCAGTTTTTAATGAAACTAAGACTGAAATGGAGAATGGAAACCTAAACTTCTGGAGGAGACTGAAACTGGTTGAAACACATAAAAGGAGACAGGGCCTTCTGAGTTCATTAGATGATGATAATTCCAGTGGAGCAGTACAGGCAGGCTGAAGATGACAGAGGCTGGAACCAGAAGCTGTGAATAAGCAAAGGTACAGTTGTTGCAGCTGTTTCAGTTACTTAAAGATAACATTAGTGGATTTATGCCATCCAGTCTACATTGAAGAGGTTTTGCAGATATGTGTTATTTTTGGTGAAGACAGTGCCCATGAAACTTGTTCTGCACCACTGTTGGCTGGGGATCAGGCTAAACCCTGGAAGGTGAGGAGCTGAAATTCTTTGTGAGGAGGACAAGATTTTGAAGGATTTTGTGCCTGAGATCGATAACATATATGCTGAGTGGACTGCAGAGTCAATTCATAAGATCTATCACAGTTGTATCTGCCATTTAATGTGTAATTTATAGTTTATAATGGACTGCAATTTGCCTGTTAGTCCATGTTTAACTTAGTTTAATTTTTGGGTTGAGACTATAGAAGGTTGCCTAAGATTGTATTTACTGTTTGCTTTGTTTGACTCCTGTATAGCAAAAGTTCTTGTTTTAAACTGTGGAATCTTGTGACTTCATTCTGTCAGCAACTAACTGGGATTTTGGATTTCTTCTTTGTTTAAACAAAAGTTACTGGTCTCGACTGAGATCACAACAATAAATAAATCAACTCTGAGGTAAGACTAGATAAATTAATTATTATAAAAACAATAGTCAATTTGATAATTTATCACAAAATTGCAATGTTTAATTAATCGGATCTAGGAGAATAAAATTTAAATTAAATAACAAGGGATGGTAACACTAAAGGGAACTGAAATTTCCTGTAAATTAACATGTGATGAAAATAGATATTGAGTTAAGTAAACACATTTAAGTTAACTCCCTATAAAACAGTGACAATAGCTGAAAGGAAGTAGCTGATTAGTGAGTTCTAATTTATTTAGTCTTAAATTCATTTCTGTTATATCAGTTAATAGTCTAATAAAGAAAGAAAGGCACAGGGAGTTTCCGGTGTCCAGGACAACCACATGTGCAAAAAGTGTGGTCAGATGGAGCAGCTCGAGCTCCAGGTTTTGAATTTGCTGGGCGGCCATGGACATGATGGGCCGAATGGTCTCCTTCTGTCCGGAACCATTCTATCATTCTATGTTGTCAGGGCCCGTAGTCATCGCTGCATCAAGTGCGTTCAGCCACTTCTTGGTACTCTCTTGAGTGAACCAAATTGGCTGAAGACAAGTCGGGGTTGCTGGAGGCTTCAAGAGGAGGTCCAACTGGATCATCTGTTCGACCTTTTTGCTTGAAGATTGTTGAACCTTGCAAAGGCTTCAGCCTTGACCTTTGTCACTGGGCATATTACACACTGAGCGTCTAGCCTGCCTCTGGGTGTAGCCTTCCTCTGGGAAGATTACCAGCTTTCAGTTGGGCTGCTGGAGGTGGTTCCAGTCTCTCGCTCCGCCCCGCTCTATAAGTTGCGGAGTCCCCAAAGCAGTTCACAAGTCAGTTCGCTCTCACTGACACCAGGACGAAGATGGAGTCCAGAGCCGATCAAGTGGCGATGAATTCCCGTAGTTACCCGTACCAGGGACAGCAGCAGGTCCAGACCACCGTCGTTACCATGGCCCCGAATGTGCTGCCGGTCCGGGACCACCTGCTCTGGTCCATCTTCAACTTCTTCTACCTGAATTTCTGCTGCCTCGGATTCGTGGCGTTGGTCTTCTCGGTCAAAGTGAGTGCGGGACTCGGGGACAAAGCCCCGGGGAGGGATTCAAGGACTGGGCACGGGGACTGAGCTCGGGGAGGGGGACAGATACTTTTTCAGCGATTGTGCAAAATGCGAACCTGCCAGAATATCCTGCCGCATCTGTTAAAGTGCACAGAGCTGTGATGTCCCGGGTCTAATGTTCTGTGTTTAATGATTGGAAAATCTCGCTGGGGAAGCTCTGCGTCTGGTCAATAATTTGTGTCTGTTTCTTACTCAGGAAACTGTTACAGACTGAACAGGTGTAATCTACAAAGTGTTACAGACTATCGTAGAAATTTACAGCACAGAAATAGACTGTTTGGCCCGTCGAGTCTGTGCTGGCTCTTTGAAAGAGCAGTCAAACTTAGTCCCCTACTTCTGCTTTACTGTCGGTAACTCTGTAATTTCCTCATTCTCAAGTTCCTGACCCAAATTATTCATGGAATCAGCTTCCAGCAGCTTTTCAGGTCGAATGTTCCAGATCGCAACAATTGAGTGAAAACATTTTTTCTCATCTCCCCTCAATGTTTGGCCTTAATGATTTTAAATCTCTGACCTCTGGTTATTGACCAACTCACCAGAGGGAATAGTTTTTCTCTATCGAGTTTATCAAAACTTTCACCATCTTGAAAACCTTTTATTCAGTCACTTCTTAAATGTCTCTGCTCCAAGGAGAACAGTCCTAACTTTTCCAAACTCTCCTCATAACTGAAATCCCTGACAACATCCTTGATCAACCTTCTCTGTTACTTCATCAAATAACCCAATCAAATTAGACAGGATTTGTCTTTAACAATCCAATCTGGCTTTCCTTCATTGACCCAGGTCTGTACATCTGTTTACACCTGTAAGCAACAAAGTGTTACAGATTGAGTACGTGTAATCTACAAACTGATAGCAGTTAAAAATATGAAAGGGTTTGATAGGTTAGACATGGAAAAGATGTTTCCACTTTTGGGAGAGACCAAAAAGATGAGCTGGCTCCTAATAAATCTAATGGAAGAAAGAGAGACTGGCATTCTATCACGCTTCTCGTGACCAGCAGATGTCTCCATGCGCTTTACAGCCAATTAAATACAGTCACTGTTGAAATATAAGAATGTAGGGAAGTCAGTTAAAATGTCTTTTTCGAGAAAATGAAACTCTACCATAGGAAGTAAGATAAGCACATTTAGGAGGAATGATATGCTGATAGAATGAGGTGTAGAAGGGTGTGAGAATTCTTGTGCCGTGTATGAAAGTTGGCACAGAATATTTCGGCTGAAACCTCTGTTTTCAGTGTGGATGAAATTGAGTTCTATGTCCTGGAGTGAGGCTTGAACCTCTGTCCTTACAACAGCTGTGAGAGCTTCCAGTGTACTAAGCTGAGACTTACACAGCCATTCATTTTAGTTTGAGTTACATGACATGACATGATCCACTGGTAAAGTCCAGTCCACCTGGTCTACTCTCAGGGCGGACAACCTCTCACATTCTAGTGATAACAACAGAGCAGCATTTCTCCTGAACACGTCCAGACTGATTTTGTAGAAATCAACAGTTTTAAGGATGAATAAATAAACCAACCTTTCACTTTAACATCACTGTAATATGGGTTATTTTAAAGAACCAGTTATTTTGTGCCGTTTTGTCTTTGAATATAAATCATGAGCAATTCTTTTTTAGTGCATTAAGCAATATTACTGTATGACAAAATCTACTGGCATTTGTTACTGGAAATTATTATGTGCAACATTGAAGTTTTTTTTAACAACACAAACTAAACTGGAGAACACAGTAACTCGAACAGTGTAAATGCCCTTTTACTACAAGCACCTTGCACTGCCCTTTTCAGTTAGAAAACTTCAAGCACTGAATTATATTGTCCAGCTCGCATTGAGATTTTCAAGTCTGGTTCTATGCATTCACAGTTGTTTTCCTTTAGTCTAGAGATCGGAAAGTTGTGGGAGATGCAGAAGGAGCTCGGCAATATGCGTCTACAGCCCGAGCACTCAACATTGCAACCACAACGCTGAGTATCCTGGTCTTCGTAATCTTCTTCGCGTTGCTATTCGCTGGCATTATTAGCCTGGGGAACGCTTATCAACATGGACATTCCTATAGAGCTGGGAAATGAAGCAGATGTGGCAGCACCTCATTTTCCCCGGCGGAAGCTGTTTTGTGACCAAACTCTTTTCCTGCTCTCCCTTTATATCATTGCTTCCATAATAATGTCTATGTAGTGGCATGTTTAAAGTAATCACCTCGCAGCAGTACAGATTTCTTTTCTATAAAACGGTTTGGCTTTGATTGTATTAATAAAGTGATTGATAACAGGTTTAGGGACTCTTGGAGTTTAATGACAAGCTTCCCATGTTCAATTGTAAACATTTGTTCTCTATCCTAATTTTTTTAAACCCTGGTACTTGCAACCACATTACATCGAATGTGTTCGGGGTTGAGTCCATGGTGAAGTGCTGTTATTCCATGACAGTGATGTACTTTGTTCTGGGAAAGAGCAAATGGGAAATGTTTGATTATACAGTTGCCAGTAATTGCACTTTGGAGTTGCCCTTGATATGTCCTGGGGGTAAGGGGTTAGCTCTTTGAATTGGTCTGCTCAATAAATCAATTAGTTTAGTGTAGAGATGAGTGAAACTTCTCCCCTTGGAGCTTACAGGGCTCCAGGTAGGCACAGAATGCCTGAATTGTCCAGAGGAAGTTATCATTGCCATGTGGGACAATGTGGATGGAGCAGCTGGTCTTTTCCTGTCTGATATGTTCATATGTAAACTGGACTGAACAGATTTTATTAGTGCCAAAAGGCTGAGGAGAACTGATTGAGGTGTTCACAATGTAAGGGGTTTTGATAGCTTCCCTGATTAATTCACTCATCAGTGAGGCTGGAACTAGAAAGCAGAATCTGTAATGTCCTCCTGTGCTGTAACACTGTGAGACCCTGAATTCCCCAATCTGATTGACGACATTGTTAGAGGCTTGATAATTGGATGTTGTGTGATTGTTGGGGAGGGGGGAGAAACCGATGCGGGGAGGAAAAGGGAGAGAAACAGGGGAGGTAGAGGGGAGAAACTGTGGGGAAGAGGTGGGAGAAACCTGGGGAACCTGGTGGAAGAGGGTGAGAAATTGAAGGTAGAAATGGGTGAAGAGGGGAGAAATTGAGTGGAAACAGAGGGAAAGAGATAGAAAAAATGGGAGGAACTAGGGGGAAGGGGGAGAAACTGGGGAGGTGGAGAGTAATGGGGGCCAAGAGTGGAAGAAATTGAAGGTGGGAAGAGGGTGAAACTTGAGGGGAAGAAATTAGGGAGAGGAAATTAGCCAAAGATGGGAAAAATGGAGGTAAGAGGAGGCAAAACTGAAGGAAATGTGGGGGAGGAAGGGAGAAAAACTTAGGAGGGAAGTTGGGGGGAACTGAGGGTAAATACTGGGAGGGAAGAGGGGGAGGAACTGCGAGGTAAAGAATGAGTGAAACTGAGGGAGAAAATTGGAAGCAAGAGGGGAGAAACTGGGAGAAGAAGAGAAACTGGAGCAAAGGGGTTGAGAAACTCAGGGGGGAGGGGTGGCCACGAAGGAGTGAGAGGACCTTCCACCACAGAAAAAAGCGGGTGAAAAGAGGACCCAGAGAGAGTAATCACCACCTAGAGTAGCAAGTGAAAAGAGGAACTGGAGACAGTAACCGTCACCTAGAAGAGCGAGAGGACCCGGAGACAGTAACCACTACCTAGAAGAGCAAGAGAACCCGGAGAAAGTAACCACCAGAAGAGCGGGTGAAAAGAGGACCCAGAGACTCAGTTAGTCCCTTAGTTTAGGATATATAAATTGAGACATTCTCAGTGCCAGCACTGCGTGTGTGACCTCAACGGAGTGTGGGAGTTTGGTGAGCTGAGGGAGTTCAGTGTGGAGGGTAGGGAGGTGCTCCTTTGCTCTTTCTAACTCTTTCACCCCACAGGTAGTGATTCTTGCCCTGCTATGGGGAAGAAACTAGCTGTTTGGTGAGTACCTGGTAAGTGGTCAAGATCTATTCTATTCCTAAGGTTTTAAATAGTACAGGAATTTGTGATAAGATTAATAAATATATAAAATAAAATAAATAATTGAGTAAAATAATTAAGTATATTAATTAAAGCACATGTATGGCAGAACAGGTGATGTGTCATGCCTGCAGCATGTGGGAGGTCCTGGATAGCAGCGTTACCCCGGGCAAGCACATGCAGTAACTGCCTGTGGCTTGAAGAGCTTCAGCTCAGAGTCATTGAGCTGGAGGCTGGGCTGCAGACATTGCAACACGTTATCTGGATGCTTTGCATCAGGAGGTGGTCACATCCATTAGGACAGGATCTTCTGATGTGGAAGGTGGCCAGGGAGAGGAGTGTGTGACTGTGGCTGAGGGAGGTAAGAGGACCCAGAGGGCAGGTGTGCAGGAGTGTCAGCCTCTGCAATTGTCCAACAGGTTTGAGTTTCCTTCAGCTTGTTTAGATGAAAGTGGGGGCTGCAGGGTGGATGAGCTGACTAACCATGGCACTGTAGCACTGGAAGCCATTCAAGTGGGGGGAGCACAAAGGAATGTAGTGGTAGTAAGGGACAGTATAGTGATGGGGATTGACATTGTTCTCTGCAGCAAAAAGCAAGAGCCCTGGCGGCTATGTTGCCTGCCTGCTGCCAGGGTTCAGGACATTTGCTCAGGGTTGGAGAGGAACTTGCAATGAGAGGTGAAGGATCCAGTGGTCATGGTCCATGTAGGTAACAACAACATAGGCAGAATGAGGAAGGTGGCCCTGCATTATCAGAATGAGAAACTAGTCACCAAATTAAGAAGCAGAATCTCAAAGGTAATAATTCCCAGATTATTACCTGAGCCATGTGCAAATTGACATAGGACAAATAAGATTAGAGAAATGAATGTGTGGCTCAAAGACTGACGCAGGAGAAATGGGTTCTGGTTCACGGGACACTGGCACCAGCATTGGGGAAAGTGGGATCTGTACCATTGAGACGGTCTACATCTGAACCATGCTAGGGCTGGTGTCCACTTGAGCCACATAATTAGGGAATTAGAGAGGGTTTTAAACTGAATAGTGGAGGCAAGGGATCACATTTGGGAAGATGTAGTAAAACAAACAGTGGAGACAATAGAAGAGAGACAGGTACTATTATGGGAAATGATAAAGAGACTGTGACAGGAAGGGACAGAGAGTAAAAATCTAAGAGTAAATCAGCAGGTAAGGCTACACGCTACAAAAATAATAAAGGGACAAAACTAAAGGCTCTGTATCTAGAGATATGTAGCATTCAAAACAAAACAGATGAACTGATAGAGCAAATAGAAATAAATAAGTACAATCTGATAGCCATGACAGAGACATAGTTACAGGATGACATAGATTGGGGCCTGAATATTGAAGGATATGTGATATTTAAGAAGGACAGGAAATTAGGAAAAGGCAAAGGGGTGGCTCTGTTAATTAATGATGGTATTAGCACATTAGAGAGGGATGACCTAAGCTTAGGAAACCAGGATGTAGAAGCGGTTTGGATTGAGGAGGAATGATAAAGGCAGGAAGTCACTTGTGGGAGTGGTGTACAGGCCCTCTAATTGTAACTACATAGTAGGACCGAGTATAAAAGAAGAGATAATGGGAGCTTGTCAGAAAGGTACAGCAATAATCAGGGGGGATTTTAAGCTACGCCTAGACTGGAAACATCAGATGGGCAAAAGGAGCATAGATGAGGAGTCCAGGGAATGTTTTAAGAATAGCTTCTTAGAACAACACATTCTGGAACCAACCAGAAAGCAGGCTATACTAAGCCTGGTATTGAGCAATGAGATAGGATTAATTGATAACTTCATGGTGAAGGCACTGTTATGACACTGCAGTTTGGTAAAGCTGAGTTATTTAAAAATCCCAGAGGGAAACTTTAAACAACTGTCATAACCTATAATTTTAAGTGGTATGTTGGAGATGCAACTCTGAATTCAGTAATAAGACCATCAGTTCTCGAGAGGTTTTTATACTAAACTAAACAAAACATTTTATTAAGTTACAGCACATTAAACACATACACACATGGCTACAAATTACTCCTATCATAACTTTTAACAAATTCCCAAACTAATCTCCATTAAGGCAACAGAAAACCATAAACTTTAAGCAGACACCGGGCAAAGCATTTTCACCTTACAAATTCAAAATGAGGTTCCTTTCACTTTGGTTTCTTTGGCAGACACAGTGGTAGGCTTACAGGCTTTGATGTTACATTGCCTCTGCCCTACACACGCAAAACTGCTATCGTTTATATCCTGCACATCTCATTGAATGTAAATTCTCATTGTATCACCAGCCCCATTGAACTCCACCTCTTCTAACAATAAAACCCCTTTCATAGTGCCAATTTTATTAGTAATATAAACATTGTTTGGTCTCTGCTAGCTAGGTGCCAGATTTCACTCCACTTCTTGAATGCTCTATTCAACAAAATGCAAATACACTCTAACTCTCTTGCATCTCAAAACTAATATACATCAAAGCACCCAGACCAGCTGATGTTAATCCAATTTAGACACACCCACAGACTAAACCTCTGTTTTAAAAGAAAAATGATTCCCAATAGTATACATTAATAGCTTCATGACATCCCTCTCCCTATCGAAAAATGAACTGTCATAATTCTAAAAGTTGGCTTAATTTTAATAACCCATCTCACACTATCTCCTATACTTAGTAAACTATTACCTTGCCAGTTGCATGCATTAACATAGTATATATATACACAAGTCCTTGGTATTAACAGAAATCACTCCAGTTCAGTATCCAGGTTTTTTTTTAAAATGTCCAATTTTCCTTTAGGCTTCAACACTTGATAATGCATCTGCGAACAGATTTTCTCTTCCAGCAATATGTATAATCTGTAGATTAAATGGTTGTAATAATAGATTCCATCTGAAAAGTCTTGCACTTTTGTCTCAACATTTGCCCAAAAAGTTCAAAGGATTATGGTTTATATAAACAATTGTTTCTGATGAATTGTTTGCAGCTAAATTTCAAAATGCTGCAATGCTAACACCAAACCCAAAGTCTCTTTCTCGATCATTAAATATCTTCTCTGTTGTACATTCAGCTTAGGTGAAAAATACCCTATCGGTTTTTCAATTCCAGTGTCATCCCTTTGTAACAGTACAGCCTCAATGTCCATATCGCTTGCATCAATGGCCAACTTGAATTGCTTGGCATAATTGGGTACTGCCAAAACTGGTGTAGTAATTAATACAGTTTTAAAACTACCGAATTACTTCTGACATTCCAGTGTCCATTGAAACTTCTTGTTCATCTTTAATAGTTCACTCAGTGTAGCAATCACTTGGCTAAATTTTGGTACAAATTTCCGGTAAAACCCACTCATGCCCAGAAATCTCAAAACTTCTCGTTTTGTTGTAGGCACTGGGAAATCCATGATAGCCTTAACTTTTGCATCTCTCAGAGTCACCTTACCATGTCCAATGGTATGGCCTAGATACGCCACTTACACTTTTGCAAATTCACTTTTAGCCAAGTTCATCACCAATTAGCTTCTTGTGGTTGAGTAAATAATTATTCCAGATGCTGTAAATGTTCCACGTCTGACTGAAAAGAATTAGATCATCAATATAAACAGCACAATCGCTTAGACCTACAATTACTTTGTCAGTCTTTCAAATGTCGCAGATGCATCCTTCATACCAAATGGCATGACTTTAAACTAATATAGTCCATTTGGCATTACAAAAGCTGATATCTCCTTTACTCTCTCTGACGATAGTACCTGCCAATATCTTTTTAGCAAATCAATTTTCATGATAAATTCCGATTGTCCCACTTTCTCAATGCAATTTTCCAACCGTGGTATGGGATATGAATCCGCCTTTGTCACCACATTCACCTTTTGATAGTCCACACACAGTCTTTGTGTTCCATTCAGTTTTGGTACCAATACAATAGGCGAACTCCAGTTACTGCAACTAGACTCAATAATATAATTTTGAAGCATGAAATCAATTTTTTTTTGTACTTGTGATAACTTTGCCGGATTTAATCTATAAGAGTGTTGCCTTATTGAAGATAATATTTCTATACATATATTATGTAATGCAGAATGTGTCTTTCCCAACTTATTTCCACAAATAGTTTTGTGTGACTGCAAAGCTTTTCCAAATCATTTTGACACTTGCTTGGAAGGCAACTCAATATTTCATTTAAATTTTCATGCACCCCCTCATTATCCAGTTTGATTAGAGGGAAATCAATTTCAGAGTCCTGCATTTCTACCTCTTTCTCATTCTCCGCCATCACAAATACTTTTTTTTCCTCTTCCCTGTCAAAGTACATTTTGAGCATATTTGCATGACACACTCTCTGCTTCTTTCTTCTATCGGGAGTATTTATTATATAATTTACCTCATTCAATTTCTTTTCAATCCTGTAAGGCCCACTAAATCTTGCATTTAATGAATCACCCAATACTGTTAACCAAACTAATACTTTCTCTCCAGAAACAAAACTGCAAGTTTTAGTTTTCTTATCTGCTTTCACTTTCATCGCTTACTGTGATGTCTTCAAATGTTCCCTAGCCAACTCACGTGCTCTGTTCAATCTTTCCAAGAAATTTGATATGTAATCCAAATGAATAGTTTCTGAATTTTGAATCACCAATTTCTCATGAATCAATTTCAGTTGTCCCCTTACCTCATGCCCATAAATTAGTTCAAAAGGGCTAAAACCAGTCAATGCATTAGGAACGTCTCTATAATAGCAAATAACAAAAATGGAATTCCTGTATCCCAAACATGTGTGTAATCCTGACAGTATGCTCTTATCATAGTTTTTAAAGTTTGATGCCATATTTCCAAAGCTCCTTGTGACTCCGAATGATAAGCTGTTGACTTAAACCGTTTTATCCCCAAACTGTTCATTACTTCTTTAAACAGTTGTGACATGAAATTTGACACTGATCTGATTGTATTTGCTTAGGTAAACCATATCTTGTAAAAAATGTTAATTAGCTCCTCCACAATCTTCTCAGTTGTAATATTTCTTGAAGTTATCGCATCAGGAAACTTGGTAGACACATGCATTATTGTCAGTAAATACTGATTTCCACTTTTATTCTTAGGGAGGGGCCCTACACAATCAATAATGACCCTGGTAAAAGGTTCTTCAAATGCTGGTATTGGAATTAAAGGCGCTAGCTTAATCAATGCTTATGACTTTCCTGTTACTTGACATGTATGACTGGTTCTACAGAACTTGACTACGTCCCTATGCAATCCTGGCCAAAAAAAATACCTTTGTATCTTTTCCTGTGTTTTCCTAATTCCTAAATGTCCCCCCATTGGAATTTCATGTGCAATCCTCAGAATCTAATTTCTATACCCTAATGAGATAACAATCTGATGCAGCTCCCTCCAGCTTTCATTTGCTGAGACATGGGCCGACCATCACTTTCTCATCAAATATCTCCTCGAAGATAAAAATATACTGGAATATATTTTGCTTCTGTTTCTGAATAAGCTTTCTGATATAACTGTTTTAATTGCAAATCATTTTTCTGTAACTCCACTAACCTCTTTGAGTTAAACACTTCAGCAGAACTGTCTTGTATTCCTTCCTCCTGAACAATGTTATCAAACACCGTGCCAGCTAATTGGATTTCGACACCCTCTTCTTGCCTTTGAACTGCCTACTTATCTCATTTTCCTTGTTCGTCCCTATGAGCCTTTGATCTCATTATAACACAATCAGGAAACAATCCAGGATGTTCCTTCAGTAACACCTCTGTTGAAAACACTCCTACAGGCTGCTCAACTACCATAGGCATCACCCACATTTGCGATCGAGCTATATCATTACCCAGAATAAATTGAAACCCTGCAATGGGCAATTTTTCCATCACTCCAACTATAACTTCACCTGACTTCCATCTGCTCTTTAAACTTACCTTCCACATCAGAATAGATTTAACATCTCCATGAATCCCATTTATTATTACTTGCCCCTGCAATACTCCCTTTGAACAACAAATATCAC
The DNA here is from genome assembly GCF_964194155.1 of Cetorhinus maximus. Taxonomy (NCBI): domain Eukaryota; kingdom Metazoa; phylum Chordata; class Chondrichthyes; order Lamniformes; family Cetorhinidae; genus Cetorhinus; species Cetorhinus maximus. Next base: position 108,935,606 of record NC_135887.1, on the reverse strand, counting down.
TATCCCACAACATTAAGAATTGACTAGCCCCGTGTCTCTTAAAATTTTAACATCTTTACCTACTCCACCCTGTACACATGGAAAGACTTTCCCTTCACACACAATGTCTTTAAACAGTAATATTTCTTAAAGGTATCGCTTCAGGAAACCTGGTAGACACATACCTTATTGTCAGTAAATACTGATTTCTATTTTCAGACTTATGGAGGGCCCCTACACAATCTTTAACATATTTACCTACTCCACCCCGTACACATGGAATGATTTTCCCTTCACACACAAATCCTTTAAACATTTCTGCAACCTGCTCCTCAGAATTCTCTTGAGTAAACTTTGAACACATTCCCACTTCTTCACCTTTCATTGATTCTCCCTGTTTCACCTGTACACAAACCATTGGTTTCTCCTGTGCCTGAGCCTAGAACTCACAGTACTTTTACTTCCAGAGCTTTTCTGTACCGCAACAATTCCAATCAATCTGTAATCTCCAAAACACTAACTTCATGTGCCCCACTTTATTACAATGAAAACACCTCAATTGTCAAATGTCACTTCTACCTTCAGCACTTTCCTTTTCATTCTGAGAAAAAACTTCCTGGGAACTTCCAGCTACTCTTCTTCCGTGACTACCTACTTTCCTTTCCTTTTTATCCTTTTCCAACTTGAAAGGGTGGTGAATTAAAAGGTTAGCTCTATGAACTAACTCATAATCATTAGCTATCTCTGCTGCTTGTCTTATAGAATCGACCCTCTGTTCCTCTACATGAGTTCTCACTTCCAAAGGGATTGAATCATTAAATTCCTCTAAAAGAACTACTTCCCTAAGAGCTGCATACATTGCCTCTATTTTTAAAGCCCATATCCACCGGTCAAAATTTACTTTGTTTTACTCTTTCAAACTCAATATAAGTTTGCCCAGGCTCTTTTCTCATATTCCTAAATTTCTGCCTGTATGCTTCAGGAACCAACTCATATGCACTCAAAATAGCCTTTTTCAACACATCATAATTCACTGACATTTCTTCTGATAGGGAAGCATATGCCTCATGCGCCCTACCTAACATCCCGTTTTCCTGTCGCCATTTCATCTGTTTAGCTAGCTTCTCAAATGAAATAAAGAATGCTTCAATATCTTTTTCCTCAAACTTTGGAAGAGCTTGTACAAATTGAAACATCTCCCCACTGGGTTCTACTCTGGAGATAAGTCCTTCCTCACCTACTGACATCTCCTTTTTAATTACCAACATTTTCACTTGGAATTCTTTCACTCTCTCATTTTCTCTTTCCTCCTTCTCTAACTTCACGATTTCTAATTCCCTTTCCTGTTTTCTTTCTCTCTCCTGCCTTTCTACCTGTTCCTTTTTAAAAGCCATTTCTCTGTCCTTTACTTCTAATTCAAGTTTTTTCAGTTCCTTTGCCTGTTCAAGTTCAAGTGTCTTCATTTGTAACTGAAGTCTCACTACCTCCAGCTGTGACTCACTAGTATCAGGTTTCACTTCCAACATTAAATGCTGTGTTATGCTCTTAATTATATCTGACTTCCGAGCGCCCTCAGGTAAGCCGAATTAACTTATCTGCCAACTGTGTTAATTTAGTTTTGGTTATTTTTCCCAACCCAGTCAGAGTTATCTCTTCAACTCCCAGACAAGTCTTAGCAATTTCCAAAGCCACCTTGCAGTCTCACCACTTTTAAAATACCTCACCAACTCCTGAATTCAAAGTGCTTCTTGTACTCGTAACCATAAGATTCACTAATTCCAAACCAATCAAGAAATTAGAAATGTTTTAATGCCGCTAGAGTCCCCAATTGTTATGATGCAGCAGTTGGTGAAGCTGAGTTATTTAAAAATCCCAGAGGGAAACTTTAAGCAACTGTCATAACCTATATTTTTAAGTGGTATGTTTGAGATGCAAGAATAAGACCATTAGCTCTTGAGAGGTTTTTATATTAAACTAAATGAAACATTTTATTAAGTTACAACACATTAAAAACATACAAATTACTACTATCATAACTTTTAACAAATTCCCAAACTAATCTCCATTAAGGCAATAGCAAACCATAAACTTTAAGCAGACACTGGGCAAAGCATTTTCACCTTACAAATTCAAAATGAGGTTCCTTTCACTTTGGTTTCTTTGGCAGACACAGTGGTAGGCTTACAGGCTTTGATGTTACATTGCCTCTGCCCTACACACACAAAACTGCTATCGCTCATATCCTGCACATCTCATTGAATGTAAATTCTCATTGTATCACCAGCCCCTTTGAACTCCACCTCTTCTAACAATAAAACCCCTATCATAGTGCCAATTTTATTAGTAATATAAACATTGCTTGGTCTCTGCCAGCTAGGTGCCAGATTTCACTCCCCTTCTTGAATGCTCTAGTTAACAAAATGCAAATGCACTCTACCTCTCTTATTCTCAAAACTAGGATACATCAAAGCACCCAGGCTAGCTGGCTTTAATCCAATTAAGACACACACACAGACTAAGCCTCTATTTTAAAAGAAAAATGATTTCCAATAATAAACATTAATAGCTTCATGACAGCACCGCTAGATAGCAGTGATCATAATATAATTGAATTTTACATTCATTTTGAGGGAGCAAAGAGTGCATCCAAGACCAGTATTTTAAACTTAAATAAGGGCAATTATGAGGGCATGAAAGTGGAGCTAGCTAAAGTGAACTGACAAATGAGGTTACAGAATAGGTCAACAGAGGTTCAGTAGCAGACATTTAAAGGGATATTTCAGAGTGTACAGAATAGACACATTCCAATGAGAAAGAAAAATTCCAAGGGGACAGCCCACCATCCGTGTTTAACTACAGAAGTTAAAGACAGTATCAAACTTAAAGATAAATCATATAATTACACAAAGACGGGTGGCAGGTCAGAAGATTGGAAAGAGCACAAAGAAAAGCAAAGAATGGCAAAAAGATTAATAAGGAGGGAAAAATTAGAGTACGAGAGAAAGCTAGCTAGTAATATAAAGCCAGTTAGATATAGATATTTAAGTAAGAAAAGAGTAATTTTTTTATTCATTCATGGGATGTGGTCATCGCTGGCTAGGCCAGCATTTATTGCCGATCACTATTACTCTTGAGAAGGTGGTGGTGAGCTGCCTTCTTGAACCGCTACAGTCCATGTGGTGTAGGTACACCTACAGTTGCTGTTAGGGTGGGAGTTATAAGCTTTTGACCCAGTGACATTGAACTAAAGGCTATATATTTTCCAAGTCAAGATGGTGAGAAGCTTGGAGGGGAACTTCAAGGTGGTGGTGACCCCATGCATCTGCTGTCCTGATGGTGGAAAGATGTGGGAAGTCAGGAGGTGAGTTACTTGCAGTAGGATTCCTCGTCTCTAACCTGCTGTTGTAGCCACTGTACATATATATATATATATATGCCTAGTCCAGTTCAGTTTCTGGTCAATGGTAACCACCAGGATCTTGACAATGGGGGATTTAGCAATGTTAATGCCATTGAATGTCGAGGTGCAATGGTTAGATTTATCTTGTTGGAGATGGTCATTGCCTGGCACTTGTGTGACGTGAATGTTATTTGCCATTTGTCAGCTCAAGCCTGGATATTGTCCAGGTCTTGCTGCATTTGGACATGGATTGCTTCTGTGTCTAGGAGTTGCGAATGGTGCTGAACGTTGTGCAATCATCAGTGAACATCCCCACTTCTGACCCTACGATGGAAGGAAGGTCATTGATGAAGCAGCTGAAGATGGTTGGGCCTAGGACACTACTCTGAGGAACTCTGCAGTGATGTCCTGGAACTGAGATGACTGACCTCCAACAACTACAACCATCTTCCTTTGTGCTAGGTATGACTCCAACCAGTGGAGAGTTTTCCTCCTGATTCCCATTAACTCCAATTTTGCTGGAGCTCCTTGATGCCACACTCGGTCAAATGCTGCCCTGATGTCAAGGGCAGTCACTTTCACCTTACCTCTGGAAAATTACAATCACCAGGGAAGTGGTGTTGAGCAAATTGTTGGGGTTGCGGGCTGATAAATCTCCAGGTATGGATGGACTTCACCCTAAGGTCTTGAAAGAAGTGGCTAGTGAGATAGCTGATACATTGGTTTTAATTTTCCAAAATTCCCTGGACTTGGGGGAGGTTCCATTAGATTGGAAAATAGGAAATATAACTCCTTTATTCAAAAAGGGAGGGAGATAGAAATCAAGAAATCATGTTTAACCCATTTATCGGCGTTCTTTAAAGGAGTCTCATGTGCGGTGGATAAAGGGGAGCTGGTGGATATACTGTACTTAGATTTCCAGAAGGCATCAAAGGTTATTGCAGAAAATGAAAGGTCAAGGTAAAAGAGGTAACATATTGGCATGGATAGAAGATTGGTTAGCTAACAGGAAGCAGGGGGTTGGCATAAATGGGTCTTTTTCTGGTTGGCAGGATGTGATGAGTGGTGTGCCACATGGATCAGTGCTGGGGCCTCAACTTCTTATAATTTATATAAATGACTTGGATGAAGGGACTGAAGGAATGGTGGCTAAATTTGCTGATGACACAAAGATACATAGGAAATTGTGAAGAGGACATAAGGACGCTACAAAGGAACATAGATAGGTTAAGTGGGCAAAGATCTAGCAAAAGGAGTATAATGCGGGCAAATGTGAAATTGTCTATTTTGGCAGGAAGAATAAAAAAGAAACTTATTATCTAAATGGTGAGAGATTGCAGAGCTCTGAGATTCAGAGGGATCTGGGTTTCCTAGTTCATGAATCAGAAAAGGCTAGTATGCAGGTACAGCAGGTAATTAGGAAAGCTAATAAAATGTTATCATTTATTATGAGAGGAATTGATTATAAAAGTAGGGAGGTTATGCTTCAGTTGTACAGGGCACTGGAGAGACCACGTCTGGAATATTGTGTACAGCGTTGGTCTCCTTATTTAAGGAAAGATGTAAAGGGTTTACTAGACTAATACCAGGAATGGGTGGGTTGTCTTATGAGGAAAGGTTGGACAGGTTAGGCTTGCACCCATTGGAGTTTAGAAGAGTAAGATGAGACTTGATTGAAGCCTTTAAGATCCTGAGGGGTCTTGACAGTGTGGATGTGGAGAGGAGGTTTCCTCTTGTGGGAGAATCTAGAACCAGGGGTCACTATTTAAAAATAAGGGGTCGCCCATTTAAGACTGCGATGAGGAGAATTTTTTTCTCTCAGAGTGTTGTGAATCTTTGGAACTTTTTTCCTCAAAAGGCGGAGGAAGCAGTGTCTTTGAATATTTTTAAGGCAGAGCTAGATAGATTCTTGATTAACAAGGGAGTGAAAGGTTATTGGGGGTAGGCAGGGATGTGGGCTGAGGTTACGTTCAGAGCAGTCATGTTCTTATTGAATGGTGGAGCAGGAGGGGCTGAGTGGCCTACTCCTGCTGCTAATTTGTATGTTTATGTGTTCATTTGTAAGGGAGAAAAAAATGGCTAAATCTGAGGATGGGATTAGAGGGTAGAAATTGAGGAAAATTGGGAGGAACTGAAGGGAAGGTGGGAGAATTTGACGGGGAAAACAATGGCACAGGAAAAATTGGAGCAAAACTGGTAGTAAGATGGGGAGAAATTGAGGGGGAAAGAGGAAGAGAAACTGAGGGGATAGAGGAGACATTGGGTGGAATTTTCTGAGCCCACTGGTGGTGGGCTGATAGGTGGCAAGCGCAGAAAATATGGCGGAACCCACTTCATGATGGCGTGAAGGCAGGTTGCGATCTTCCACTCAGCCCACCAACGGCGGCCACGTTTCCTGCCATCGGTCAGCGGGGAGCTAATTGTAATACATTAGCATATAATTAAAAGGCCATCCCGCCAGGGTCTAGGAATCCCACCGTATCGTCCGCCCACGTCGGCGGGAAAGCACGTCGACGTGTTTCACAACAGCACGCAGTACACTTGGCGGCCTTCACTTTGGGGGAGCTGAGATGGGTGAGCAGCAGCGTTCTCCACAGCTCGCCCATTGTAGACAGACCTTAGGGGCACCACAGGCGGGAGGAAACTGACGCCTGACCCCACAGGCATCGGCTGAGGGGTGGGGGTTGCCTGGGGGCAAGTGCTGGCCAGCCTCGGAGGTGACTGCTGGGGGCAGGGGGGGTCAAGTGCTGTCCTGGTGCAGCATCCCACAGACAGGCAATCGAGGTGGGGGGGGCAGGGTAAGTGAGAGAAATGGCCACGCATTAGGGACACCTGTATAACTGACCATGCCTCTGCAACTGGGACAGATTAGGCGCAGCCACAGTGATATGATTGGGGTCAGGCTCCGAGCATGCCCGCCCAGCAGGCAACACGGAGGCAACAAAGGGTCGCCAAGCACTCTATACTTTACTCCCCCACCCCCTGCCCCCCACTAATCCCCCTGGCACAGTCTTCAAGTCCTTTGACACTTTATTGGAGCATGGAGCATTTGGACTGCACACGTTGTACAATCTCCTCACCAACACTGGCCATGTAACAGTCACTGCTGGTGGCCCTCATAGCCCCTTGCAATCTCAGCATCTTGGTTTGGACCAGTATCTCCCATGTCACAGGTTGACAGGGCAGCCATGCAGCGCACTCATCTCTGGCCATCCGAGGCCTAGCCAGCACTCTCCGGGAAGCATTAAGGGGCAGTCACACAGAGCCAGGAAAGGTGCTAAGTACAGCCATGATAACCACGTCTCTCTCTCTTTCATGCTGCAGGAGGACTACGTCAGGATCATGGATCCTGGTGCCCTAGCTCTATGCCTGATGGACTACAGAGGCCATAGAAGATGGAGGAGAGAGCGACTGAGGCTCCTGGCCGTGTAAAGGCAGGAGCAGCAACCTCATGAAGAAGGGGCAGCAGGGGGTCCAGAACAAACTGCCCAGGTCCGACAGCGAGCCGTGGCTGGTCGACGCCTAGCGACACCCAGGATCTATAGTTGCCACCTGCCATTCCTGCAGATGACCGAGAACCAGTGTTGCCAACGACTGTGCATGTCTAGGGACCTGGCGGCTCACACCTGCCTCTTACTGCAGGACTTGGCGCCAAGGGGACATGGAGGGCATCCACTGCCAGTGGCCGTGAACGTGTCCGCGGTGCTCAACTTCTATGCCAGTGGCTCCTTTCAGGGCTCCACAGGTGACCTCTGTGGGATTTCACAATCCGCCACCCACAAATGCATCCATGAGGTCACGGATGCCATCTTCTCCATGGCACAAAACTTTGTGCATTTCACCCAGGACTGGGACAGCCAGGGTTTAAGGGCCATTGGAATCGTCCTGCTCGGGATTCCCACAGGTGCAGGGTGCAATTCACTGCACTCATGTGGCGCTCAGGTCTCCATTGCTACACTCAGTGGACTTCATCAACCGCAAGGGCTTCCACTCACTGAACGTGCAGCTGGTATGCGACCACCAGGAACCCATCCTGCAGGTGTGCGCACAGTTTTCAGGGAGTGTACACGATGCCTACATCCTGAGTTGCTCGCAAATCGCTGCAATCTTCCAGGGTCCACAGTGGCTGCAGCGCTGGCTCCTTGGGGACAAGGGCTACCCACAGAGGCCGTGGCTGATGACACTCGTGCAGCAGCCTCAGACTGCAGCAGAGCGACACTATAATGAGGCTCATGCAGCAGCTCGCAATTTGGTGGAGCAGACTACCGGGATGCTGAAGATGTGGTCCCAGTGCCTGGACCGGTGTGGTGGAGCCCTGTGATACAGTCCGCAGAGGGTGTCACACATCATCATTGTCTGCTGCGCCCTTTACAACCTGGTGCTGCAACTGAATAAGGAGCAGTCTGAGGAGGAGATGGAGGGGCTGTATGCCTCCTGCGATGAGGGGGACGCTGACGGGGATGAGGGTGAGGAGGCCCTCGTTGGTGATGACGATGGGGATGAGCCTTTTGCACTGGCTAGACAAGGCAGGCGCACTCGGGAAGCCTTCATAGCTGCTAGATTTGTGGAGAATGATGTCGACATGCAGTGAGGTGACTCCGTTGATCCTCACATTGCAGTTGTGAACGTTTGACTTGAGTCTGGCTTATCTCAGCGGTAATACCCTCTGTGAGAATGCTCCTGTCATGGAGATGCATTGGAGGCATTAATAGTTGCTCGATTACAGGAGTAGGATTACAACAAGCAGCGAGGACACTCCATAGATCTTCACATGGCCTCTGAGAATGCCTGACTCCTGTTTGGCCGAGGGCTGCTCACTTGCACTCCATGACCAGGGACATCTCAGAGATGCAGTCATGCAACTTTCAATGCATCTGATGCTATATCCACCTTCAGCACCTCAGCCCTTCAGGAGCTGGTGCACAGCATCAGTGGTCGCAGATGCTGGTGTGATGGGGCTAGCCCCACCTAAAGGTGCTGGGAGCACACAGAGAGTATGAGGGAGCTCTGTGGCACTTGCCCACTACATTCTGGCAGCAATGACCAGCACTGCTGAGGTGCAGGCATCAGTAATATTTCCAGGGAGTGTGAGGCTGCACCATCACTGTGGTCTGAAGACTGCACAGCGCACAGGGAAGAGGCCCTGGACTGAGATACCTGCCTTTTATCGTGTGCAGAAAGGTTCACATCCGAGTGACACAAACACTGCTCATCAAAACAAGGAGCTATAGGCAGGGAGACATTCTTGGGAGTTTATTGACAATAGTGAATATTATGTACAAGTGATTAACACCTGTACCCAGGCTGTGCAACTAATTCTCCTTAACCATGGGGGCTGGGTGCTTTATCGACCCTGTTAACCACATTTTGGTTTGATGTTTGTAAGTTTTCTTTAAACTTTGTCTTTGATTTTACAGCCGACCTGACTTAGGGGCTGTGTTTCCTTTATCCCTTATTTTGTTAACTTAGTTTAATTGTTTGGTTCTGAAAGAGTTAATTCTCCTTAACTGCGGGGGTTGGGGTGCTTTATCAACCCTCTTAATCACATTTTAATTTGATGTTTGTAAGTTTTCTTTAAACTTTGCCTTTGGTTTTACAGCTAACCTAACTTAGGGGCTGTGTTTACTTTAGCCCTCATTTTGTTGATTTAGTTTATTAGGTTGGCTTTAAAAAAGCTAATCCTCCTTAACCGCAAGGGTTGGGGTGCTTTATCGGCCCTCTTAATCACATTTTGGTTTGATGTTGTAAGTTTCCTTTAAATTTTATCTTTGGTTTTTTCAGTGACCCCAACTTAGGGGCTGTGTTTATTTTATCCCTCATTTTGTTGATTTGGTTTATTTGGTTGGCTTTAAAAGATCTAATTCTCCTTAACTGTCCTAACCCCGCTGCTATGTGGTGGTGCTCCTCGGATATCCACAGCAGAGGTGGGGGCAGCCTGCTGACTGTGATGCCCTGTCTGTGATGACTTTGGCAGGCATCTTCTGGAGCGCCAAGTCTTGGAGGGCCCAGGCCTGTTTTCGAGGTCCTCCTGTGTGGCAGTGGCACCCTCCTCAGTGGAGGTCACAGGAAGAGGGGATTCAGATGGGCTGGTCACTCCCAGAGTCACCTGGGTGGATGGCCCCTGAACGTGCACCTGCTGATCCACCTCTTTATGGGTACCGAGGGCTCTGGCTGACTCCGTGAGTGGAAGGGGTAGCTGGAGTGAGATTGAGCTGCCTGGCACCCCTCTCACGTACATACTGTTGGAGGCCAACTATGGCATCAGCAATGGAGTTAAGCCCGCGCAGCAGTGCAGGAGTAACGCCCTGGACCAAGGTCTCCATGGCGGCTGCCATCCTACCAGTGTTGATCTTGGTTCATTGCAATGCCGGCGCTATCACCTCAGCCTGAAGACGGACGGACTCCTCCATCGTGCCTTGCAATCTGAGGAGTGCAGCGGACATCCCTTCCTGTTGTTCTCTAGCTTGCCTTTGCAGCTCCAGCAACTGTGACATGACCGAGTCCAGAGGCTCGTCATCTGACTCAGACTCAGCAACGTTCTGGCCTCCAGCAGTCCTCTGAGTGCCAGGGACCAGGGAAGTCCCCACCTCCACCTGCTGTGGATCAGAAAGTGCGATGTGCTCACCAGATTGTGGTCCCGAGGCTACTCTATAGCTAGGTCCCACCGAGATGTGTGTCTCTATGCTGGTGGAGGGTGTGGGTGAGCGCTGTGACGGGACTTCAGGGAGGGTGTCTTCAGATTCCTCTTCAGAGGTTTTTTCAGAGCTTGCTTGGAGGCCCTGGGTCATGGGCTCCATCGACTGTTTGGCAGATGTGCTTGTGAAAGCAAGGGGGCATAATTAGTGTATGGCAGTGGCCTGTGAAAGAGGACACATCACTCACAGCATGGTTGTCTGATGGATGTTGTACTGCTGGATCCTCGCTTGGTAGAGCAGCACCAACCTCACTGTCAGCACAGAACCGGTCCCGGTCATCGCCGGCCAGCTGGATGGCTCTGTTTTCAACTTCTGTGAGAGCTTTGAATTCTGGCATCCCTCCACCTGTCTGCGACCTTTATCTCCTGTTGTGAGCTAGTTTGTCCTTCATGAATAGAGATGGGAAGAGTGTATCAGCATGCCTGTGGGTCAGATGATAAGTATGCCTGGCCTGTGTGGGTGGTGAGTGGTCCCATGGACGGGATGAGGACAATGATGGTGTGCGTGAAAGATTGAATGGTGATGTTCCTTGCACTAGCAGTGAGTGAGGGCCCTGTGGGTTTGTGAGTGCATGAGTTGGGAGTGATGAAAAGAGTGAATTACCCTGGTGGAATGGAGGAGATCATTCATCCTTTTGCGGCACTAGGCGGCAGTCCTCCTCTGAAGGGCATTTGCACTGACCACCGCTACCACTGCCTCCCAAGCCGGGTTGGTGACATTGCTACCCATCCTGCAGCCAGAGCAGGGGTAGAGCAGGCGAGCCTCCGCGGCATCCAGCAGTCACTCGAGGGACCCGGTATTGAAGTGGGGGCTGCAGTCTTTTTGCCTTTGCAGCCCATGTCTCCCAAACAGTGGTGGTGAGCTCGTGGCAATCAGCGCTTTGCTGTTGGGCTGTCTTTTAAAGATGGCAGCCAGCATGATGCAACAGTGGGGTGACGGCAAGCGGGCAAATGAGAGCCCACCCGCCATGGAAACGCCGTGTTTCACCGGAGTGAATGTATAATGAGGTGGTCTCGGGATGCGGCATGAAAACCCGCCATTTTCATCGGTGGATAGGAATCCGTTTTACCCGCCCGCTAACGCACTTGGTGCAATCCTGGGAAAATTCTGTCCATTGGGTGGGAAACTGGGGGAAAACTGGGGCAAGGGGAGAAACTGAGGGTGCAAGTTTGGCATAAACTGGCACTCCGGGGACAAGGGGAGAAACAGGGAAGAGAGTGAGAAATGGGGGAAAAGCAGAAAAGGTAAAAGAGGAAGAAATGGGTGCTGGAGGTAGAGGGATAGAAATTACAGGCAGAGAAACTAGCGGACAGGGTAATGGGGAAGAGAGGGAGAAAGTGGAGAAAATTGTGGGAAAAACATGGGGAAAGAGGGAGTGAAACTGGGAGAATTGAGGAGAATTGTGAGTGGGGAAAAGGAGGAGAAATTGTGCTGGAGAGGAGACATGGGGAGAAAGAGCATCAGAAATTGAAGGGAAAAACTGGGGGAGGGGGAGGAAATTTGGGAAGAAATTGGGGGAGAAACAATGGAAGAAATTGAAGAGTTGAAAATAGAGGAGAAATGGGGGGAGAAGGGGTGAAATTGGTGCAGTAATTGGAGGAGAGTGAAATGGGGGGGTGGCAAGGAAATGGGGAACCAGGTAAATTGGCGGAGAGACCAGTTGTAATGAGGAGGAGAAGCTGGGGCAAGAGGGAGAAATTAGGAGGAAGGGGAAGAATGGGAAAGGGGGAGAAACATGGAAATGGGGGGAATTGGAGGGGAAGAGGGTGAGAAAAGGATGGGTGGCGAAATGGTGAAGAAATGGTGGGGGAAGGGAAGGAGAAATGGGGAGACAGGAGGGAAAAACAGTGGAGGAATGAGGGTGAAAAAATACAGGGGAAGAGGGAGAGAAATTGGGAAAATGCATGGAGCAGGGGCATTAACTGCAGAGAGGAGGCGAACCTGGGATGGGCACTGGGGACAGAAGGAGGTGAGAAATTGAGTGATAAGTCAGAGGGAGAAACTCAGAGGAAGAGAAGGAGACACTGGGGGTGAGGGAGGGGAGAAAATGGAGGGAAGAGGGGTAGGAACTGGGGGAGGTAGGGTGGAGGGGGAGAAACTGGTGGAGTGGCAGTGAAATAGAAACCAGCTGGGGCAAACTGGGGGAGAAGCTGGGGAAGAGAGGCAGAATATGGGCGGGGAGAAAGGGGGAGAAACTGGAGGGAAGTGGGAAACAGAAGGGGATGAGGGAGATAAACTGGGGAAACATGGGGGAGGGGGATTTACTTGGGGGAAACTGGGGGATGAGGGAGAGAAGAAGGAAAAAACTAGGGGCGCAAGGTGGGGGAGAAACTGAAGGGAAGAGGGGGATGAATAGGGATGTGGTAAAATTGGGTGAAACCGGGAAGTGGGGGAGAAATGGTGGAGTGGGGGGAATTAGATGGGATGTGGTGGAGAAACTGCAGGGGAAAACTAGAGGGTGGAGAAGAGGGGAAGAAACTAGGGGAAAAGGAGGAATAATTGGGGTAGGAACTGGGGGGGGCCAAGAGAAGGTGAAACTGAGCAGGCAAGAGAGGGGATCCTGTACGGTAAGAGGGGATGAAATTGGGGAGAGGGGAGAAACTGGGAACCATAATGGGGAATTAACAGCCAGCCAGCATGAAAGTTCATGCTGAGAAAGCCTCAGCGCTGCCAGGGTGGGTGGGGGGCGGGGGGCGGTGGGCAGGGGGCGGTGGGTGAGGAGCAGGGGGGCGGGTACCGAGAAAAGTGAGGGTGCAGGTGGGCGCTTCTAGCAAACTCCCTGAAGGCAGACAGCTGCTGCAGAGAGGAAAGGGGGGAGCAGGTAAATTGGCAGAGAGACCACTTGTAATGGGAAGGAGAAGCTGGGGGAAGAGGGAGAAATTAGGAGGAAGGAGGAGAATGGGAAAGAGAGGGAGAAACACTGTGGAGGGGGAAAAATTGGAGGGAAGAGGGTGAGAAATGGTGGAGAAATGGTGGGGGAAGAGAGCTGTCTCAGGGAGCTGCAGACCTGGACAGATTAAGTGACAAAAAATATGCGCCAAACTGTGCCTATGCAGCATATTCAAACACCTGACAGCAGAACTCAAAAAACATCAGCCCCCAGATATCTTTCTTTGAATTATATTTCACCCCTGACATTTCATCCTGCCCTGGATCGAGGTTTCAGTGAAAACGTAAAGGCCGCCTGGCCAATTGGCCCGCTCGCCAACCGTCAAAGTGGCAGGCCTCGTAAAATCGCTTTGAATTGCCCCCTTAATGGGCTTAATTGCCCGCTTCATCGTTGGCGGGCGCATTCATGACAGCCGCGCGTGCCCACCTCCCGAAATGTCGCACAAGTGGGCGATGCTGTCAGGACGCACACCCTACGTCTTCTTGCACAATTTCATGCCCTGTCAGGTCAGGCAGCACCGACACAACCAGCATAAAATTCTAGCCATATCTTTATGAAGAACTGCCCCATTCTGCCCTGCTGTCTCTCTGTTCTTGCACCCACCTTAGAACTGTATCCTCTATTTGATTTTGCTTATCCTCATTCTTCCTCCCAAAATGTATCACTTCATACTTCATTCCATTAAATTCCATCTGCCATGTGAATGTTCAATGCATCAACCTGTATATATCCCCTTGAAGTCTAAAATTATCACAGCGTTATAGAGGCAGAGGGCAGAATCGTTCTGTCCTGTTGAAGGCGGGCATCATAGCAGGCGGGGCGGGGGGACAGTTCAGCATGTGGGGCAGAAATTGGTTTCACGCCAGTGTGAAATCACAGCGGGATCATCCGATGCTGTCCACCAAGGCAGAACGTGAATCCTGCCGGAGGCAGGAGCGAATCAGATTTGCAATCAGGTAGTGGGATGCAAAGTAAGGCCTGGCTGGAATCGTTCCCCCATGCCCGATTTATCGTTACACTGGTGGGAAAACAAGCCAGCCCAGAACGCGTCTAGAGAAGAGTGACATGCAGAAGTTGGGACTTAGGGTTAGGGCTTTGCTCAGACCACGACATCCGAGGAGATGAAGATGCTGGAGCCCCACAGCTACTGGACCCTGGAGGGACACGTGCATCGCATGCTGGGTGAATCCTCATGGACATGGCTCCACCACGATGCAGCTCGCGGAAGGTGGGAGCTCTCCATTGATGCTTTGGGTCTGCTTCGGAACATCATGATCATGGCAACGGGCATGGCAAAGGGACAGATGGCCGTCAAAGTAGAGGGAGAGGAAGGTCTAGCTGTGAGTGGAAGAGGAAGGTGCACTAGGGGTGGGTAAGGTTGGAAGGGAGAAGGAAGGTGTCCAGCAGGAGGAGGCAGTACTTGGGGAGGAAGGAGTACGGGGGGAAGGAAGGTGTAATGGGGGAGAATGCTGCAAGTGGGGAGGTAGGTGTAAGGGGGGAGGAAGTTGTAAGGGAGGGAGGTCAAAGTGGAGGAAGGTGTCCCAGGGGAGGAGGGAGTTCGGAAAGGGATACTGTCCAGGGGGAAGGGACGGCGAGGGCGGTTGGTGGGGATTTGGAGGCAGACACGGATCCCGGGGGTGGGAAGGAGGAGGTTGGGGAGATCAATGTGGATGGGGTGGGATTTTCAGGAACCGTTCACCTGGACCTCCTGGAATGAAAAGGGTTCGGGTTTGTAGGTGACATTGGGGAGGTGGAAGGCGATGCCAGGGGTGTCCACAGTGACTGGGGAAAGGACATGGGTTACTGGGGGAGGGGAAAGGGCAAGGGAGCCAAGGATAAACTTGACAACTATTTAGCAGAAATTGAAAGTGAGCAGAGCTTCATGTTTAAGGGGCACAGGTACTGCATGGGAGAGTGATCAGTGGGTGGGTGGAGATGCAGGTCAGCTCAGATGGACAACTGAAAGAGAATCCCAGCAGGCAGCACTGAAAATGTTTGGGACAGTGCGATGAGTGTGATGGAGAAAGGCTCTGCATGCATGGGAAAGTAATTGCACGAGGCTCTGAAAGGCCCCGTCACCCACACACTACATCCCTCTAGAACCACTTGTGGTCTGCCTGCGTGTAGCTGAGAGGGGATGCAATGGGAGGACTGCCAAAGCCTGTCTATGAAGCTGAAAGACACAATTGCACATTATTCAGGGAAAGTGAATATATTTTCAGATTATAAAGTGAAAAAATGTGTTCACCTGTGCAACCGCTTGTGATCAGAATTTTTTAACTTTTCTAGGCCTACCACTTTTTCTAGTTGCTGCCCTGATGTCCGCAGCTTGTGCGATGGTTGGCCCTGTTGCCTCTGATGACTTCGACGTGCGTCCTCTGGAGAGCCGAGGCCTTGAGGGCCCGGCTTGCTCTGGCTGTCCTCCTGTGGGTCAGCTGCTGCCTCTGTGGTGACAGAGGATGAGATTGAGGAGCTAACAGGCAAAGGGGACTAAAGGGAGAGGACAGCCTCTGAGATTCCTGAGTGGATGGCCCAGGGGTATCCAGCTGCCGCTCCTCCTCCCTTTAGGTGCCCGAGGGCCCCAGCCAAACTCCTTGACATGAAGGAGCACCTGGAGGGACCCTCTCGCATTTGCACTGTAGGAACTCATCCATGGCTACTGCGAATGGGTGCAGGTCTGCTTGCAAATCCGCATTCTGCTGGACCAGGGTCTCCATGGTGTCCACCATCTTTCCCATGGAGACCTCCATGTGGGCACCACATCATCAGAGAGCAAGTGGACACACTCCTCTGATTTGTGTACCACTCTTTTGAGGGTTTCCAACAGCTCTGCGTGATGTTCCCTCACCTTCTGCTGACTCTCCACGATGAGTTGGAAGGCCAAATCCAGAGGCTCGTCATCTGACTCGAACCTCACAGATGCCTCCAAGTGCCGGGGAGCTCGGCTGAACCTGCCGCCTCCTGTTGTGGACGCGTGTCAATGTGGTGACCACCAGATTATGAACCCGCGCCTGCTCTAGATCTAGGATCCTCCCCCACCTCTGCATTGTTGGAGGGTGTGGGTAATCGCTGTGACAGGTCTTCCAGGCTGCTCATTTCCAGCTCTTCAACGGAGGAGGTGTCCCCCTTCGCTAGAGTTGAGGACCTGAATGGAGCTGAGGGCGTTGGTCGCTTGGCAGAGCTCCCTGTGAACCAAAGTAGAGATAATTAGTGAATGGCAGCACAGTCATAAGAACATAAGAAATAGGAACAGGAATAGACCATTCGGCCCCTCAAGTCTGCTGTCATTCAATAGGATCATGGCTGATCTTCTTGTGTTTCGATTTCCACATTGCCATCTAGCCCCGATAACCTTTGATTCCCTTACCTAACAAGGATCTATCTACCACTGCCTTAAAAATATTCAATGACCCCGCCTCCACCACCTTCTGAAGCAGAGAATTCCAAAGTCACATAACCCTCTGAGAGAAAAAATTTCTCCTCATCTCTGCCCTAAAAGGGCAACCCCTAATTTGAAAACAGTGTCCCCCTGGTTCTAGACTCACCCACAAGAGGAAACATCCTTTTGACATCCACCTTGTCAAGGCCGATCAGGATCTTGTATATTTCAATCAACTCACTCCTCACTCTTCTAAGCTCCAGTGGAAACAAGCCCAGTCTGTCCAACCTTTCCTCATAAGACAACCCACTCATTCCAGGTATCAATCTAGTAAACCTCCTCTGAACTGCCTCCAATGCATTTACACCCTTCCTTAAATAAGGAGACCAAAACTGCACACAGTATTCGAGGTGCGGTCTCACCAATGCCCTGTATAACTGAAGCATAACATCCTTACTTATATTTTCAATCCTTCTCATAATAAAGGATAACATTTTATTAGGCTTCTAGCAGGAGAGAGAGCACTCAGAGTTGCATTGAGAGAGGGATGCTGTGGTGCAGGATCCTCACCTGGGTGCTCACTGCTGACCTCACTGTTGCCGCAGGCATGGTCCATGTCCTCACCAATCAGTGCAATGGCATGCTCCTCAAAGTGAGGGAGGGGCCAAATGTGGGCCAAACCACCCCCAGTCTTGGCCCCCTCCCTGCTGTTGTGAGCCATCTTCTCCTGCATGAAAACAGATGGAGAGTGTATGAGCAGGAAGCATGGCACTGCGTCGAATGTTTGTGTGGTGAGTGGATCCATGGGCAGGATGAGGATGCGAGCTCCAGAGGATATGGGCCTGATGGAGATGCGAGGGTGTGTGTGAGAGTTAGTGGTGGTGTCCCTTGAGGTGTGAGATCCTTGTGGATGTGTGATAGGCTTGTGTCTGTGTGAGTTGAGAGTGACGAGGTGGTTGACTTACCCTGGTGAAACGGATGAGAGCATTCATCCCCTTCCTGCACCGAATGGCTGACCTTCTCTGTGTTCCGATGGTGTTGACCACCTCTGCCACCGCCTCCCACACTGGATTAATGACTCTGGTGGACCTTCTGCGACCAGAGCGGGGGTAGATGACATCGCAGCGGCCTTCCACAGCATTCCAGCAAGGACCTCAGAGAGGTATCACTAAAATTTGAGGCAGCTGTCTTCCTGGCTTTTGGAGCCATCTGTGTGTGGAGCAGTCCTGGTCTGTAGACATGAAGTAGGCTGCGCTCGGGTGCACTTTTCATATGGCGCCCGGAGCAAGGAAGCACTGAGGTCACGGTGTGGCAGGAAAATCCAAACCCTCTTGCCAGCGATCCGGGGTGTTTCCCATGAATGCATTATTAATGAGGTGGGACACACAGGGAAGGGGGCAATATGGCGTGAAATCCCATCATTGCGGCCAGCGGCTAAAACGTCTTTTCTCACACCCATTACCACACTTAGTTCAAATCTGGCACATTTCTGCCCATAGAGCCATTACAGCACAGAAGTAGGCCCTTCAGTCCTTTAGGTCCATGCCAGCTCTCTGTAACCTAGTCAATCCCATGCATCCAACTATGCCCATAGCCCTGCAAGTTTATTTCCCTCAAGTGCCCATCCAAATTTCTTTTGAAGTCATTGATTTTCCCTCTGCTTCCACCACCCACGCAGGCAGTGACTCCAGGTCATTACCATCACTGTGTAAAAATGTTCTTCCTCATATCCTCCCTGCATCTTTTGCCCAAGAACTTATATCTGTGTCGCATAGTTCTTGTACCATGAGTTCACAGGAACAGTTTTCTTTGAAAACCTTAAAACCTATCATAATCTTGTACACCCCCCTCAACCTACTCTGCTCCAAAGAGAACCAATGCAGCTTCTCCAACCTAATCTTGTTGCTAAAATCCTTCATTGCTGGGACCATCCTGGTAACTTTCCTCTGCACCCTCTCAAGGGCCCTCACATCCTTCCGACATTTTTTGGTGACCTGAACCGGATGCAACACTCTAGTTTTTTTTTTATTCGTTTGTGGGATGTGGGCACCACTGGCAGGGCCAGCATTTATTGCCCATCCTTAACTGCCCTTGTTCAAAGGGCATTTAAGAGTCAACCACATTGCTGTGGGTCTGGAGTCACATGTAGGCCAGACCAAGTAAGGACAGCAGGACATTAGTGAACCAGATCGGTTTTTACAACAATCAGCAATGGTTTTGTGGTCATCATCAGACTTTAATTGCAGGTCTTTATTGAATTCAAATTTCCCCATGGTGGTGCTGTGGTGGGATTTGAACCAGGTCCCCAGATCATTACCCTGGGGATCACTCAATTACTAGTCCAGTGACAATACGGCTACGCCACCGCCTCCCCAGAGCTTTATAAATGGTTGTGTATAATTTACAGGCTTTTGTACTAAATACCTATATTTATGAAGCCCAAGAGGCCATATGCTCAATGAATGAAGCCTAAGATTCCACTTGCTTTGCTAATTACTCTTTCAATATGTCCTGTTGCCTTCAGTGATCTATGCACATGAACCCTCAGGTCCTTCTGTCCTTGCACGCTTTTAGAACTGTGGCATTAGGTTCATATAACCTCTCACTATCACTTCTGTCAAAATGCATCATCTCACGCCCCCTGATAAGAAAGACGCACACCCAAAAACTGACCACCAACATATTCTTTTTGCACACTGTCAGGAAAGACAATAGAATGTAGGATCTAATAAAATGAGTTTATACTGATAATCCTAGACCGCACACAATTGAAAATTTTAAAACCCAGAACCACGTAAGAATCTTAAAATGGGGCTGGGTTTTATGAGGCACTACATTCCCTACTCCACCCCTTACCCGACACCAGCCCACGCAGTCAAATTGGGAGACGGGTTGGGGGCATGCGGGAAGGTGGTGGGAAGGCCATGTATTGTATCATATCAGCCAGCCCGCCTTCAAATATGCTGGCAGGGGCTAATAAACCATCCCCTGACTATTGGAGATTTACCACCATTGCCCTCACAAACTTGGCTTTCCTCGAATCAATGAGGCCCAAATCTTATGTAGAATTGGACAGTTATATAAATTTTCTTAGAATGTAAACGGGCTGTCCTTAAATAGAAATTACCAGTCTTCAAAACCAAATTTGGAATATAAAGGAGCTGAACCTAATTACAATTAAGGAACCACATCTATATGTAAGGAAGTAGCTATGCAGCCTCAAAAAAATGCCATAAATATTGAGAGCAGACAGGAGATTATTTAGGTTTGCTTGACTCACTTAGGAGTCTCCCAGCATAAGGTAAATATTCGACTGCTAAGTCCCTGCAGAAACTCAAGAAGGCTCCTTAGGCAGCAACTTCCAAACCCACGACTGCTACTATCTAGAAGGACAACGGCAGCAGATACATGGGAACACTACCACCTGGAAGCTCCCCTCCAAGTCACTTACCATCCTGATTTGGAAATATATCTGCGTTCCTTCATTGTCGCTGGGTGAAAATCCTGGACCTCCCTCCCTGGATTCGAGCGAATAATTCTGCCCTATGTAACTTTGCAATTGACTGTTTCCACCTAACTTTGAATTTCATGTTCCGATCTTTAATAAACTTCTATATCTTTCAGAATTTAGACTGGCTCACATAGTCTTTTGTATCGCTAACTCAAGAACCTGACTGTACCCTTGCTGAGTGCGTTACTGAGGTGTCGCTCACGGACCCTAATAATACCCTGAATGTTATAATGTCCCTTAGATGTGTTAAAAAGGCTAACTGAAGGATGGTAATAATCTTGGCTGGTTCATTTCCTTGGGGAGTGAAGGATCAGTCCTTTAGACTGATTTTGCATCTTTAGGATCTTTAAGAATAATCTGAGAGGTACTCCTGATCTGGGATTATCCACATAATCCACCACAATGCTGCCTTGAAACATGGAATGGAATTGAAAGTTTTTTGGGAAAATATGGAATAACATCATAAATAAGGTGGTTCAGAACTGGTTGATGCTGTGTATTCCTTGGGCTTGAGACCTCGGAATATAATATAAAATTTAGCTATTTGAGTTCATATCCCATTATAGAGAACTATATTTCTAAGGTGCATTGAAGCATGAAGATATGGATGTGATTGTTGAGTGTGTTCATTTTAAATTAGAATTTTACAGAGATTTAGGGGAAACTTTGGATTATATTTAAGTTAACCAATGTTTCAGAGCTCACAAGTTGTGAGAAGTTCCACTTTTTTTTAACCCTTTTTGTGTTGGAATGTTGAAGCTCTTACTTCACTGAGATCATGAACATTTTCTTTAGTTTTATTCAATATTTTTATAATAGTTAGGGAATTCACCTGAAGAAAGAAACTGATGAGCAATTTACTGTCGTCTTGCAAAGCATCTGTACATGTTTCTGTGTCACTGGCTGTGGCTTTGCCTTCTTTGTCAAGATGTGTTGTGTTTAATGTAAAACATTAGTCTGAATTAAATTGGAATTGCTGAGGCTGTGTGAAATTTTTTTTTTTCTCACATCACATTTGCTTCTTATGCAAATCATTTTAAATCTATGCCTTCTCATCCTCGATTCTTTTATGTGAGGGAACAGTTTCTCCCTATCTACTCTATCCAGCCCCCTCATGATTTTGAACACCTCCATCAAATCTCCTTTTAACCCTTCTCCTCTCCAAGGAGAACAGTCCCAACCTCTCCAATCTATCATCATAACTCAAGTTTCTCATTCCTGGAACCATTCCTGGAAACCTCTTCTGCACTCTCTCGAATGCGATCACATCCCTCCGATAGTGTGGCGCCCAGAACTGTACACAATACTCCAGCTGAGATCCAACTAGCTCTTATATAAGCTCAGCATAACCTCCCTGCTCTTGTATTCTATGCCCCTATTAATAAAGCCCGGGATACTGTATGCTTTATTAACTGCTCTTTCCACCTGTCAGCTGCCAGCTTCTATGATCTATGCTGTTAAGAAATAGAGACAGTTTAAGTAAGTTACATTTGTATTTCTGGGTGTTAGGAATGAGTTTTAGCTTTAAAGTTTAAGTTTGATTTGTATTTCTGAATTTGTGCATTAAGAAAAGGTCAAGTTGAGTTTTAATTTCACTTTAAAAGGTGCCAGCATTTCTAATGAGTTTTACAACTCTAAAGAGAAGAAAGCAAACACAAGAGCAGAAAAGAACTGTGCTATTGCCTAGCAACAGGGGTCCAGAGAGGCAGGCCCCACAGATGCATGCACACATGCACACACGCACACACGCATGCACGCACGCACACACACACACACACACACACACACAGCCGTTGAAAGCTGTTTTGAGTTCAGTTGGGAGCAGCTGCCAGGCAGAAGCAGCCTGGAAGGGGCAGATGGCCAGTCCCAGGCTAAAGTTGATTGAAAGTAGCTACCAGAGAGAGACTGGAGCAAAGGGGACAGATAGCAAGTCCCAAGCTAAAGAAGAAAGTCCTCAAATCCAGGAGGCTGGAACTGGAGAAAGTCTCAAGCATACCTTCTAGTCCAAAGAAGGACAGGAACCTGGAAAAGGTCCTGTTAAGTGTAGTTAAGAGTGAGGAGCAGAGAAAGGCTCCAAGCTTCATGCTTAAAGAGACAAACGCTCAGAAAACAGACTTAAAGTGATAAAGGCTTGTGAGAATTCAGGAGGCCTAAAGAGACAACTGAAGGTCTGTAGCTCTTCGCTATGGGCATGTGAAGCAGTGATGGCTGAGTCGGCGAGAGAGAATGTGAAAGAAAGCTTGAGTGCATGTGGCGACACAGGGGAGAGGTACAGCGGAGGGAGAATTCGAAACCCTGGAGGTGGACCATTGTGGAAGGCACCTGAGAGAAAGTTTCGGATTGGGAGAAGATTTCAAAGCGAGTCCTTGGAGAGTGGAGATTGGAAGCCCTTGTGTGAAAGGCAGAGTTCAGTGAGTTGGTTCACGGTGTGACAAGCGTCTGGGGGGAGTTGAGGAGAGACCCATAGCATCTGTCTGGGGTGGCATCTGTTACTTTGTTTCAGAGTATGGTGTCTTACCACAGGTCGCCTATTGGTTTACATGGACTGTGCATTTATTGTGAACATTAGAGTATAAGATAGCTTTTGTAACTTTAGTTATCCTTATAAATCTGTACACATCTGTATAGGTATAGATGTGGGTGAAAGAGTAATGTAATATAGTTCATCTTTTCTTGTTTAATAAATGTTTTATTCATTTGTTAAAAATTCATCAGCTGACTCCTGTGACTCTGTTCAGTAGCTACTCTCCATGTATCAAACCAAACAACTAAAAGTTAAGATCTACGAAGCTGGGTTCCACCTGAGGTCAGGCTTGTCCACTTTTAACATCAGCTGGGATCATAACAATTCACACATACACCCAGGTCCCTCTGCTCCTGCACACCCTTAAGAATTGTACCCCTTATTTTATATTGGCTCTCCATGTTCTTCCTACCAAAATGAATCACCTCAAACTTCTGCACATTGAACTTCATCTGCCACCTATCTGCCCACTCCACCAACTTGTCTATGTCCTTTTGAAGTTCTATATTGTCCTTCCTCACAGTTTACAAAGCTTCCAAGTTTCGTATCAAATGCAAGCTTTGAAATTGTGCCCTGCACACCAAGATCTAGGTCATTAATATATATCAGGAAAAGCAAGGGTCCCAACATTGACCCATGAGGAACTCCACTACAAACCTTCCTTCAGTCCGAAAAATATCCATTGACTATTACCCTCTGTTTCCTATTACTTGGTCAATTTTGTATCCTTATTGCTACTGCCCCTTTTATTCCATGGACTATAACTTTTCTCACAAGTCTATCGTGTGCACTGTATCGAATGCCTTTTGAAAATCCAAGTACACCACATCAACAGCATTACCCTCATCAACTTTCTCTGTTACCTCTTCAAAAAACTCCAGCAACTTAGTTAAACATGATTTCCCTTTTAGAAATCTATGCTGGCTCCTCCTAATCATTTTTCCATATGACTACTAATTCTATCCTGAATAATTATCTCTAGAAGTTTCCCCACCACTGAAGTTAAACTGACTGGTCTGTAATTGCTGGGTTTATCCTTACAACCTTTTTTGAACAAGGGCATAATGCTTGCAATTCTCCAGACCTCTGGCACCCCCCCCCCGGAGTCTAGGGAAGACTGAAAGATTATGGCCAATGCCCCTGCAATTTCCACTCTTACTTCCTTCAATATCTTTATTTCTATCTCCTTTGTCATCCAAGGAGCTCTGGATTTATCTGCCCTACCTTTCCCTTTTGAGGGAATATACTTTGACGGTGCCCAAGCCAATTCTTCTTTGAAGGTAGCCCATTGTTCAGCTACAGTTCTTCCCACCAACCTTTGGTTCCAGTCTATCAGGCCCAGCTCTATTCTTGCCCCATTGAAGTTGGCTCTCCCCCAGTTAATTATTCTGACTCTGGATTGTGACACTATGATTGTTGTAAAATGGATGGGGGTGTCTAGTACCAGACATGAGATTGTCAAATATGTCATAAGTAGTTTTGAATTTCTGACTAATTTTTTCAAAGATTCAGTGACTTGAGGGGACTCTGAGTGTTTATTTATCTTGGTGGTCCCAGGATGTATGATCAGAGAAAAGAAGGAAGGAACTCTGCTACTGTACAATAACAATCTGATGATATCTTTTAGTTCAATTATAATATAGAATTAGTCAACAGGGTGTTTAAAGTTTTTTTGTTTCCTTGAAAGCTGCAAGATGCTGCTTGACACAAGCTGACATTGATTGAAGATGCCTGGGTTTGCCTTCTTTTGAATTGGAAGTCTATAGACGTCAATGTATAAATTGACCTTTGGAGCGTCTAAAAGACCTTCCAAAAACAAGGGATGACTTATACCCTGAGTATAAAAGTGAACATCTGGCATGGGTGTGAGTGTTTGCCATTTTGAAATACCATTGGCATCCAATACAAAGGTTGGTGTGTTTAAAACTCCCGCGCATCTTTGCAACAGAGCCTGTATCGCCTGCTTGATACCTTGCATCCAGTTATAAGGTTCTGGTAAGTAAAACATGCATCTGTTAGATGAAAAATTGAGCCTGACTACTAATGCAAGTATCACATGTTGTGGCTGAGAGGGTCACTGAGTTATACACCAAATGCATGGAAAAACTTTGGGCTGGAATAATGGGGTCATCTTCTCTGCCATGTCAACTTATATGTCACAATTTATGGTAAGTTAAATTTCTCCAGAAGCAGCTATGCACTTTGCTTGTGTTTTCTAGTGTCAAGATAACTTTCTTTTGAATTTAACAAGCAACAACTTCTGTTTTGAAAATATACTGAGGTCTAGAGGGGATGTTTGATATCATTTTTGGATGCAGATGTGTCAACATGACATTATTAGTACATTCAATGAAAATTGACCTGAGCCTCTCTCAGAAGGTTGACAAAAGTCAGAGATATGTGTGTAATTAATATTCACCAGATTAATGGTAAAACAGCCTCCCATATGGAACAACCTCACAATTACGATGTGCAAGTAAGAAGGTTAAATGAATCTGTAATTTTTGGAGATTGTCTATGCACAATTTGTATGCTTGTGTCATGTCCAGTGCAGGCATGAAGATAATGAAGATATTACAAATTTTCAAACTGTATTTTGTTTTAAAAAAAGGGCACGGATGAACTGTTAACATGGCTGCCAAGGGGGCTGGTATCCTTATTACACCATAAGCCCAGACTATCAAGCTTCTGAAAGTTCTGAATTGAATCACAGTATGGGGGTATCCCCCTTGAATGGAGATGCCTAAACAGCATTCCTTTGTGGAATTCATGCCTGCCATTGTCAAAGCTTACCGCAAAACAGAAAGTCATTGGACTCCTAGACTCAATGTCCGCAGGTTTGCAATGCAGCAAAAGGAAGATATTGAGACCAGTTATCCACAAGTTAAGTCTGAAAGACCACTATTTACCTTCTATTGAAAGTAAATGGTCATTGATCATGTGATTGAAAGTTGTTATCTCTTACGCAAATCCTTTTATCCCAGGCTTTGGACAGTCCGCAGAATAACACCCACAAGACAACAACTGCTGAGAAAGGCTTTGCCACCTTTGCCTTTCAAGAACCGAGAGGCTAAAAAGTCTTTTAAAGAAGCTTCACCACCTGATTCCAAAGCTCTGGGCTCACCTGTAAAGATGTTGGACCCCCTGATACAACGACCTGTTGAACAGTCATCTCTTCAAAGGAACCCTGCATATAATCCAAATAACCATGCCCAGCTATCTTAACTTACAAGTCAAGGGTAGGAGAAATCTTCATTCTTCACTGGACTCTCACAGACACTTGAGCTTTCAACTATTCTTTTGGTTTAATACTTGTAGAAATGCACTGTCATCTTTAATTTTATCCTTCCAGAATGTGTGCTGTGTGACTGATGTAGTACTAAATCTTTCAGGATGAGCGTGTGAACAAATAATCCTCTTTGTTCAAACCAATGAAGTCTGCTGCTGCTGACTTTTGAATTGACCACACACTAGTAGGAGTTTAGAAACACACACATCTATCTTTTCAAAAATAAACCACACTGATTACAGACAGAAGGAAAGAGGATTCGGGGTTTCAATTTACCTCTCCTCCCCTGCTGGTAATATGTGGAACAGTTTTGGTGTTACTTCAATCAAGTTACCAAGATACATTTGGAATGCCAACGTGTCATGAGAAAATAAAAAAAATAAACAAAATGGTCCCATTTTAAAGGAACAGAGAACCTGGGCATGAACATACGCAAATCTTGAAGAAGTAAGGGCATGTATGAGTCACAATATATGCGGAAGCTGCCAACAGTCAGTGGTGTTGGTAGCAGCGGTGCTGAGGGTGATTGGTGGAGAGGGTTGGCATGGGAGGGGTGGGTGAGACGATGGAATTGGTTAAGTGTGGCAAAATGACGGGGACAATTATTTGATACCACTTATTATCCAAAAGTTATTCTTTGTGCTAAAAATGAAGATTCACCAGATTTGAATAAAAATGTTTTAGAAAAGCTGACAGGCGAATTAAAAGAATGCAGCAACATTGAGTCCATGGATAAAGACTTTAACAGGCTGTGCCCTTCAGAGTATGTACACAGTTTAACTGCAATGGGCATGCCACTACACAAACGTAGGCCCAAGGAAGCAGCAGTTCTAATGCTTCTACAAAATTTGAATGCAAAGCAAGGACTTGGTCACAGAATAAGATTGGTAGTCAGGAAGCTGTTTGCTTCGATGACAGATACTGAAATTATAGCAGGTAGATTTAAAGGAAATAAAGTCTTTATTCCTTGAGTAATATCAAGCTTACCAAATGTAAACCTGCCTTTTCAACTCAGGACAAAACAGTTCCCAGTTAGCTTTACATATTCAATGACTCTGAACAAAGTTCAAACAACAGTTGTATTTATATTCCTAGGTCTGCTTTAATGGACAGCTTTATGTAACTTTTTCACAGAGTGAGATGTTTTTATTCTGTTAGAGTCTTTCATGAAAGGATAACTAGAAATCCTGTATTTAAAAAAGTATTGTTGCAATAAAGATATTAATTTAACCACAAGTTTTTGTTGGACTCTGTTAGTACATGATAACTGATAGGATACCAAGGCCTGTAGAGGAATAGAGAGATCTTGGAGTGCATGTCCGTAGTTCTCTTAATGTAGCAGGACAGGTGTCTAAGGTGGTTAAGAAGGCATATGGGATACTTTTCTTTATTAACTGAGGCCAAGAGTGATTATGCTGGAACTATACACAGTAAAACCCGAGGCTGCAGCTAAGATACTGCATACACTCTGGCCACTGCATTGCAGGAATGGTGTGGCCACTGTAGAGAGGGGGCAGAGAGACCATTAAAGAGTGTGGAGAGAGCGATGAGAGTTCATTAAAGAGCACAGAGAGAGATGAGGGTTCATTAAAGAGCACAGAGAGAGAGACGGGAGTGCAGGGAAAGCAGCTGATTGGTGAGTAGGATTGGTGAGTATTCCTAGTCTTCAAAGTAAAAGTAAGGTCTTTAGTTTGTGTTCAGGTTTCTAGTCTTATCTTTCTCTTTTTCTTAAAAATAGCTTGTTAAGTATAAGATTGATACATGTGTGTAAAAATAGCTTGTTAAGTATAAGATTGATACAGGTGTGTAAAATAAAATACAATAAATTGTAAAGAGCAGGGATACTAGAGTAATTCATTAATAAATTAAATCAAATACAATAGCAATGGCAGGACGGGTGATGTGTTTCTGCTGCAGCATGTGGAAGCTGCAGGACACCAAGGTGATCCAGAGCGAACACATCTGTAGTAAGTGTTTGCAGCTTGAGGAACTTCGGATCCAACTTGAGGAGCTGGAGTCCGAGCTACAGACGTTGCACCACATCAGGGAGGGGGAAAGTTACCTGGACACTTTGCTCCAGGAGGCAGTCACCAGCCTCAGGTTAGGTAATTCCAATTTGCTTTGTGATCAGGGACAAGAGGGCGTGACTGCAGGGGACCTGGGGGTAGCTTTCGAGGAGCCTTGGCCACTGCAACTGTCCAACAGTTACAAGGTTCTTGCAAGCTGAGTGGACGAGATTGGGGACTGCAGGAAGGATGAGCGAACTGATCATGGAGCCATTCAAGTGGGGGGAGCAAACATGAATGTAGTAGCATTAGGGGACAGTATAATTAGGGGGATAGATACTGTTCTCTGCAGCCGTGAGTGTGAGCCCTGAAGGTGTCAGGGTTAAGGACATTTCCTCAGGGCTGGAGAGGAATTTGGAGTGGGAGAGGAGGGATCCAGTTGTCGTCGTCCACATTGGTACCAACGACATTGATAGGGCTAGACAGGAGGTTCTGCTGAAAGAATGTGAAAAGTTAGGAGCTAAATTAAAATGCAGAACCTCCAAGGTAATAATCTCAGGATTACTACTTGAGCCACGGGCAAACTGGCATAGGGTAAATAAAGTCAAGGGGTTAAATACATGGTCAAAGATTGGTGTGGGGGAATGGGTTTCGGTTCACAGGGGTAGAAGAGAGCTGTCCCGGTGGGAACCATGCTGGGACCAGTGTCCTGGTGAATCAAATAACTAGGGCTGTAGAGAGGGCTTTAAACCAAATAGAGGGGGGAGGGTTCTGGAGAGGGGATACATAGGCTTACAAAGCAAAAGGATATGGCAGCATTGCAGGGCAATTATTTAGGTAGAGATATCCAGAATGTGACAGGAGGGACAGAGTGTACAAACATAAAAAAACAGCAGCAAATAAGGTCAAAGGGGTAAAAATGGTAAAAAGGCAAAATTAATGGCTCTTTACTTAAATGCACGTAATATTCAGAATAAATGAATGAATGACACAAATAGAGGTTAATAGGCATGATCTCATAGCCATTATGGAGACATGGTTACAAGAAGATCAAAACTGGGAACTAAGTATTCAGCGGCATGTGACTTTTCGAAAGGACAGACAAGAAGGAAAGGGTGGTGGGGTAACTTTGTTAGTAAGAGATGAAAAAAATACGATAGCAAGCAATGATCTTTCATCAGAATATGTAGGATCCATATGGGTAGAGGTAAGAAATAACAAGGGGAAGAAGACACTGGTGGGAGTAGTCTATAGGCCCCCTAACAGTAGCTATACTGTAGGACATAGAATAAATCAGGAGATAAGGTGAGTATGTAAAAAGGCAGTGCATTAATCATGGATGACTTTAATCTTCATGTAGATTGGGAAAATCAAATTGGCAGAGGTAGCCACGAAGAAGAATTCATGGAGTGTATTCAGGACAGTTTTCTAGAACAATATATTGTGGATCCAACCAGGGATCAGGCTATTTTGGATATGGCAATGTGTAATGAGGCAGGTTTAATAAATTATCTCAGAGTAAAAGGTCCCCCAGGGAACAGGGACCATAGCATGGTAGAATTTAGCATTCAGTTTGAGAGTGAGAAACTTGGATTGGAAACTACTGCGCTAAAATTAAATAAGGGTAATTACGAAGGAATAAGGGAAGAGTTGGCTGGAGTAGACGGGGAAAGGAGTTTAGCAGGCAAGATGGTTGATGAACAATGGCAGACGTTTAAGAAAATAATTCAAGACTCACAACAAAGATATATCCCAGTGAGGAAGAATGATTCCAGAAAGGGGATATAAACCAACCATGGTTAACCAAGGAAGTTAAGGATAATATCAAATTGAAATGTGGCAATGATTAGTGGTAAACCAGAGGATTTAAAGAACAACAAAAGATGACCAAAAAAAATAAAGAGAGAGAAAATAAACTTTGAGAGTAAACTAACAAGTAATATAAAAATGGACAGTAAGAGCTTCTTTAAACATATAAAAAGAAGAAAGAGGCCAAAGTGAACATCGGCCCCTTAGAGAATGAGGCTGGGGAAATAATTATGGAAAACCAGGAAATGGAAGAGGAGTTGAATAAATAGTT
Source organism: Cetorhinus maximus (assembly GCF_964194155.1). NCBI lineage: Eukaryota > Metazoa > Chordata > Chondrichthyes > Lamniformes > Cetorhinidae > Cetorhinus > Cetorhinus maximus. The sequence goes on along the minus strand of NC_135887.1, from coordinate 108,905,853 downwards.
TGCATCAGTCTTCACAGTAGAATGCACTAATAGCATTCCAAAAATACTAAATAATCAACAGGTAAAAGGAGGGACGGAAATGAACACAATAACTATTACTAGAGAAAAAGTACTAGGGAAACTAATGGGGCTAAAGGCTAATAGGTCCCCTGGACCTGATGGGTTGCATTCTAGGATATTAAAAGAAGTAGCTACACAAATAGTGGATGCACTGATTGTAATCTTCCAAGAATCCTTAGATTCTGGAAAAGCCTCAGAAGATTGGAAAACTGCCAATGTGACACCCTTATTTAAAAATGGAGGGAGACAAAAAGCAGGTAACTATAGGCCAGTTAGCTTAACATCCGTAATTGGAAAAATGTTAGAGTCTATTATAAAGAATAGAAAAGCAGGGCATTTAGAAATGCATAATATAATCAAGGAGAGTCAGCATGGCTTCATGAAGGGGAAATCATGCCTGACAAATTGATTAAAATTCTTTGAGGAGGTAACAAAGAGGATAGATAAAGGGGAATCAGTAGATATAAGATATTTGGATTTCCAAAAGGTGGTCGATAAGGTACCACATATAAGGCTACTTAATAAGATAAGTGCCCATGGTGTTGGGGTAGTAGATTAGCATGGATAGAGGATTGGCTAATTAATAGAAGACAGAGAGTTGGGATAAGCGGGGCATTTTCAGGATGGCAACCTGTAACTAGTGAAGTGCCACAGGGATCAGTGCTGGGGCCACAATTATTTACAATATATATTAGTGACTTAGATGAGGGAAGTGAATGTATTATCGCCAAGTTTGTGGATGACACAAAAATAGGTGGGAAGGCAAGTGGCTTCAGCTAAGAGTCATAAGGACTCAAAATGCTAACTCTGTTTTTATTTTCTTCACAGATGCTGTTAGACTTCCTGAGTTTTTCCAACATTTTCTGTTTTTGTATAACTTTTTGTATTTTCTGTTTTTTGTATAGGGAAGTCTTGCTAAAACTATACAAGGCACTAGTTAGACCACACTTAGAAAACTGTGAACAGTTTTGATCCCCTTATCTAAGGAAAGATATACTGGTGTTGGAGGCTGGCTAGAGAAGGTTCACTAGGTTGATCCTGGGTATGGAGGGATTTTCTTATGAGGAGAGGTTGAGTAGGTTGGGCCTGTATTCATCGGAGTTTAGAAGAATGAGAGGTGACCTTATTGAAACATGTAAGATTCTTAGGGGGTTTGACAGGGTAGAGGCTGAAATGTTGTGGAAGAGTCTAAGACCAGAGGGCATAATCTCAGAGTAAGCGGTCGCCAATTTAAGACAGAGATGAAGAGGAATTTCTTCTCTCAGAGGGTAGTGAATCTGTAGAATTCTTTACTGCAGAGGGCTGTAGAGGCTGGGTTGTTAAATATATTCAAGGCTGAGATAGACAGATTTTTAATCAGTAAGGGAATCAAGGGTTATGGATAAAAGGCAGGTAAGTGGAGTTAAGGATTATCAGATCGGCCATGATCTCATTGAATGGCGGAGGAGACTCAGTAGGCCGAATGGCCTAATTCTGCTCCTACATCTTATGATCTCCTGGTCAGAGGCAATTTATGAGGATGTTTTCAGGACTGAAGAATTTGAGCTCTGAGGAATGGATGGATAGGCTGGAACTGTGTTGGAATAGAGGAAAGGAGGGCAAATTTTATTGAGGTGTAGAAAGTTATGAGATAGAGTGGACAGGATGGATCTATTTCATTTAGCAGCAAGGTCAGTAATGAGGGAGCATAGATTTAAAGTAATTAGTGGAAGGATTCAAAGGGAGTTGAGGAGGATGTTTTTCATCCAGAGTGTGGTGGGAGATCTGGAACTCACTGTCTGAAAGGTAGAAGCAGAACCTACCATCGCATTGACACTTGGATATGCATTTGATATTCGTTTACTGAAAAGCACCATGCACAGATATAACCTTTTCAAAGTTACCAGAACATCAAGCACCAAATTGTAGATCGGAATTTTCCAAGCCCACTGGCAGCCTCCCAAGCTGGGTTGGTGACATTGCTACCCATCCTGCGGCCAGAGCAGGGGTTGAGCACATTCCGACGGGCCTTCACAACATCCAGCAGTCGCTCAAGGGACCCGCCATTGAAGTGGGGGGCTGCAGCCTTTGCTGGCCATGTCTCCCAGGCAGTAATGGTGAGCTGGTGGCGATGAGAACTTTGTTGGTGGCTGCCTTTTAAAGATGGCGGCCGGTGTGATGCAACAGCGGGGTGATCGCAAGTGGGTGGATGAGAGCCCACCCGCCATGGAAATGGTGTGTTTTGTGGGAAGATACGGCGTGAAAACTCGCCATTTTCATCGGTGGGTAGGACTCCATTTTACCCGCCTGCTTCCACACTTAGTGCAATTCTAGGAAAATTCCGCCTGCAGTGTCCAGCTGGCATTAACATTTTAAAATCTTATTGTATGAATTCACACATGTTTTATTTTAGTCTAGAGATCGGAAAGTTGTAGGAGATGTGGAAGGAGTCAGCACTATGCATCTACAGCCCTCCCACTCAACATTACAATCACAGTGCTGCCCATCCTTGCCTTAATAATCATGATTGTGTTGATATTGGTTGTCAGGTTCAATGTGAAATGACAAAAAGAAACAACACGTGATTACTCCGGAGGTTGGAATTGAAACAATCGTAGCGGCACCTAATTTCGATGGTGGGAGCGTTTTTTGGGACTAACTCTTTTCAATATCGTGATGCACTCTTTGTCTATTATTGTTTCTTTCTACCTATAATGTCCATGTAGTGCTGGCAGGTATAAAGTGGTCACCTCACAGCAACACAGATTTCTTTTCTATAAAACTTGGCCAAGGTTTTGCCTTGAATGTATTAATGAAGCAATTGATGAACAAGTTGGGTCTCTGGGACTAAAATGACAAGTTTCCTGTGTTCAACTATAAACGTTTCCTCAAGACAGTAAAAACAACCTCGTACTTGCAACCACATTGCATTGTATCAGTTTGTGGTTAATTGCGCCCTGAGATACTGTTGTTCCATGACAGTGATGTACTTTGTTCTGGAAAGAGAAAATGTAGAATTTCATTTGCAGAGGGTCAGTCAGTGTCACGGGGCTGAGGGTCTATATCATTCAGAGGTTGCTAATTAAACTTTGGAGTTGACTTGATATGTCCTGGGGTAAGAGATTAGAGCTTTGAATTGGTCTGCTCAATAAATCAATTAGTTGAGTGCAGAGATGAGAGAAACTTCTCTCCTTGGAGGTTACAGGGCTCCAGATATGTACAGAATGTCTGAATCATGAGATGAAGTTATCACTGCCATTTGGGACAATCTGGATGGGCCAGCTGGTCTTTTCCTGTCTGATACATTCATTTGTAAACTGGACTGAACAGATTTTTATTAGTGTCAGAAGGTTGACAAGATCTGATTGAGGTGTTCAACATGTAAGGGCTTTTGAGAGCTTCCTTCATTGACTCATATCCGCTCATCAGTATGGCTAGAACCAAGAAGCAGAGTCAGTGATGGCTTCCTTCAGCGCTTTGTAACTGTGAGACCCAGAGTTGCCTATTCTGATTGAAGATATTCCTGGAGATTTGATAATTCAATGTCCTGCTTGTGGATTTTGGTCTGCAACTGTTGTGTGACAAGTTCAAGAAACAGTAGGTCATCTGTGAGCGGCGGCTGTGGTTGTGGGTGGGGTGGAAGGGAGGAGTGAGAATCTGAAGCTGGAGAAGAGGAGGAGAATCTGAGTGTGGGGAAGGATTTGAACAGATAGAAGCAGAGGTGGGAGGAATTTAAGCTCTACCAGTAACAAGTAGCAATTGATTGAAATTACACAATAACTCATAGTAATAATCCCCAATATCTTATCTGTAACTAATAATAATCCTATAACCCACTGATACACAGAAACTCAGCCACAATCACCCACACTGCACAAGGCCTTGCCAGTCCCTAGGTTTCACTCAGCCCTTTACCGGCTTCTGCTCCCAATTCCACATGTTGCTGTTGCTGGACTCTGCAAAAAATTTTCATCCCACATCCACCTCATTCCGCCATCTCCCTTGCTCACTGAACCGTGACTCCTGGGCTCCCCCTCTATCCCAAATCTCCTCAGTTACCAACACAAATGTAATCCAATTAACCATAGTGCTTTCCATAGGAAAAGAACCATGCAGCAGCTTTTACTTTTCAGAGTAGTTTTACATTCAGAAAATGTCAATTCAATTGCATACCTTAGCAAGCGATATTCAAAGTAGTATGTATTACAGAGCTTGTGAAATGCTTTCAGTGTTGTGTACAGAATGGTTCATTTCAATCGTTTCACTTTAGACACAATCTGAATTGCTTATACCCCCATTCTCCTCTGAGCCACCTGGTTCTGTACATGCTCCCAGCCTTGTTCCACCTGAACTTAAGGAACCTCTCCCACCAAGACAAACCATCATAATTCTGCATCGCTAAGTTTCTTTTTTTATTCGTTCATGGGATGTGGGTATTGCCCATCCCAAATTGCCTTTGAGAAGGTGGTAGTGTGCTGCTATCTTGACCCACTACAGTCCATGTGTTGTAGAAACACTCTCAGTGTTGTCAGGAAGGGAGTTCCAGGATTTTGACCCAGTGACAGTGAAGGAGCAGCAATATAGTTCCAAGTCACGATGGTGTGTGATTCTACAATTCTGTATTAATTACAGAAAATTAATTCTGTAACAGATCAGGCCAAAGAAATCTCTGCTTTCGTAACTCCAAACAGTTTTACCAATGTAAGGTTATACCATTTGGAATGAAGAATGCACCAGTTGCCTTTCAAAGATTGACAAACCAAGTTATTGTTGTATATGTTGTATGTGCCTGCATGCCATTGTAATGTAAAGGTGCTCAGCAGAGCAAGGGTTAACATGTGACTAGAGAATAGCACCGCCCATGATATGATGTATACAGTTACATGGTAATCGACTAAGAGGACAGTCTAGAAAGAACTCTTTAGAAGCAGCCTACCCACATGGCAGCAGCACCATGCATGACAGTAACCTGGGATCTGTACATAGTTAAAGGTTAACAATAAATGGTTCATATTTAAACATTCAAGTCTCAAGATCACATCATTGAGACATAAAATGAATCCATAACACATGGTGACCAGTAGTGGTACACAACATGGTGATCAGAGATGGAAATACAACATTTATTGGCAATTACACAACTGTGTTGTGTGCATTGATGATCTATCGGTCTACAGTAAAACCTGGGTAGAACATTTACGTGCACTATTTAATTGATAACGAAAAACTGATTTGGTGATAAACTTGGCAAAAAAGTGAGTTTGCCAAGACTAAAGTCATCTATTTGGGATATGTCATGGAGCTAGGTAGAGTGTTACCCAGAAAAGTTGAAGCTCAAGCAATTATGACTTTGCTGTCCCTGAAACAAAATGGGAAATATTATGATTCCTCAGAATGTATGAGTTCTACAGGAAGTTTGTCTTGAATTTCAGCATGGTAGTTGCTCCACTTACAAACTTGTTGAAAAAAAACGTAAGTGTTAACTGGACAGAGGCTTGTCAGACCACCTTTCAGAGGTTAAAGATTGTATTAATAAATAAACCTGTTTTGACTGCTCCAAATTTCAATAAACTATTCAAAATAACTATTAATGCTAGGTGTAGGAGCATTGTTGTTACAAGGTGATACTGTTATAGTGTATTCACTCACACTGATCATGGTCCACTGGTGCTTTCTGCACAAATAATCTTCAGTTGTTTCACTGGAGTTGGATGTTGTAGCCCTTCAACTGAAAAATTGAGCATGTTGCTGGGAAAAGCAATGTAATTGCTGATGCCCTGTCCAGAGTTTGAAGAAGGGGCATAGGAGAGAAGGCAGGCTTTGAGTTATAATATTTCTCTGATGTTTGAATGCTGCTAATCTTAACTGTTACATTTTCTTGCTTTTGCTTTCATTAAACCCTCTTAATTTTGTAAATATGAAATGTGCAATTCTGAAATGATGAAAAAGTTTACTATACAGTTATGCTATTTGCTAAAAGGTTCATGATGATAAGGACTTGCCGCATTTCAAAACTGTTTTAAAGAAATCTTTACCATGGTATTCTTTTTCCCAAGGATAAAAATGTGAAGGAACCCATGGTTGCAAAGCATGTACTTTTTGAGATCGCCAAGAATTTTTGCTAGATTTGTTCATTATTGAGTTGGGATAAGATTCTATCTTCACCAATTTCTCCAACATTTTCATCAAACAATTTGAATAATCTTCATCTAAATCTGCCCACCCTCATGGCATGTCTGATTGATTTGGCTTTTCCTTCACCTCATCATCCTTCTTGGTGATGCTACTAACAAATGCAACTGGCTCAAATCAAAATCCAGGGCGGAATAAAGGCAATTTCCACTTTGCTGTTCGATTTTCACCAGCGTCAGAAATGGATCTTTTGGTTCATGTGCTGCTAGGTACTAACTCACATGATCCTATGTCACGACATCAATACCTTTCACCATTTGTAAGAACTTTTTTTCAGTCCCCAACTGGAAACAGAAACCAAAAAAAAGGAAACAGAGAAAGGAAATTGACCCTCCCAGTTTCTGAGGAAACTAAGACTGAAACTCAGAATGAAAACTTCTGGGGGAGGCTGAAGCTGATTGAAACATATAAAAGGAGACAGAGCCTTCTGAGTTCAGTAGATGATAATAATTCCAGTGGTGCAGTGCAGGCAGGCTGAAGAAGACAGAGGCTGGATCCAGAAGCTGAGAATAAGCAAAGATACAGTTGCTGCAGCTGTTTCAGTTACTTGAAGATAACATTAGTGGATTTACGTCATTGAGTCTTAGTTGAAGAGGTCTTGCAGATCTGTACCATTTTTGGTGAAGACCATGTCCATGGAAATTGCTTCTGTACCGCTGTCGGCTGAGGATCAGCTTAAATACTAGAGGGTGAGGAGCTGAAATTCCTTGTGAGGAAGACAGAGTTTTGTTGAAGGACTTTGTGACTGAGATTGATGACATATATGCTGAATGAACTGCAGAGCTAATTCGTAAGACCTGCCTCAGTTGTAGCTGCCATTTAATGTGTAATTTATAGTTCATAATGGGCAGCAATTTGCCTGATAGTTCATGTTTAACTTATGTTGTTTCTAGCGTTGAGACTATAGAAGGTTGCCTAAGATAATATTTACAGTTTGCTTTGTTTGACTCCTGTTTAGGAAAAATTCTTTTGTTTTAAACTGTGGAATCTTGTGGCTTCATTCTTTCAGCAAATAACTGGGATTTTGGATTTGTTCTTTGTTTTTTAAAAAAAGTTACTGGTCTCTATTGACATTACAACAATGAATAAATCAACTTGAAGGTAAGACTAGATCAATTATTATAAAAACAATAGTCAATTTGATAATTTATCACAATATTGCAACGTTTAATTAATTAGATCCAGGAGAATAAAATTTAAATTAAATAACAAGGTATATTAACACTGGAGGAACTGAAATTTCCTGTAAATTAACAGGTGATGAATATAGATATTAAGACTTAAGTAAACACATTTAAGTTAGCCCCCCATAAAATTAAGTGACAATAGCTCAAAGGAAGTAGCTGATTGGTGTGTCCTAATTCATCTAATTCTTAAGTTCATTTCTGTTATATCAGTTAATAGTCTAATAAAGAAAGGCACAGGAAGTTTCCGGTGTCCTGGACAACCACATGTGCAGAAAGTGTGGTCAGATGGAGTAGCTCGAACTCCAGGTTTTGAATTTGCTGACCAGCCACAGACTGACTATCATTGAAACATACAGCACAGAAAGATACCATTTGGCCCGTCGAACTTGTGCTGGCTCTTTGAAAGAGCAGTCATGCTTAGTCCGTCACTGTTCTTTTACTGTTGGTAACTCTGTAAATTCCTCATTCTCAAGTTCCTGACCCAAATTATTCATGAAATCAGCTTCTAGCAGTTTTTCAGGTAGAATGTTCCAGATTGCAACAACTCTGAGTGAAAACGTTTCTCCTCTATTCACCTTTATTCAGTCACCTCTTAATTTTCTCTGCCCCAAGGAGAACAGTCCTAACTTTTCCAAGTTCTTCTCCTAACTGAAATCCCTGACAACATCCTTGGTCAACTTTATTTACTTCATCAAATAATCCAATCAAATTAGACAGGATTTGTCTTTAACAATCCAATCTGGCTCTCCTTCATTGACCCAGGTCTGTACATCTGTATACATCTGTAAGCAACAAAGTGTTACAGATTGAGTACATGTAATCTACAAACTGATGGCAATTGAAAATATTAAAGGTTTTTAATAGGTTAGACATGGAGAAGATGCTTCCACTTGTCAGAGACCAAAACTAGGGAACATAAAGATAGGATAGTTACTAATAAATCCAATGTGAGAAAGAGAGACTTGCATTTCTATCATGCTTCGCATGAATATTGGATGCCTCAAAGTGCTTTACCGTCAATTAAGTGCAGTCATTGTTGAAATGTAAGGAAATGGGGAATAGTTGTTTGGTAGTACAGAACTTGAGTATTGCTGAAAAAGAGACATGTTGAAGCTTTTCATCTTGCACTCATCAGGACATTCACAAGAATACCAATATAATGGGGAAAACAACAATTTATACTGTATGTGAAGCGAGTGCTGATTGGTTAACAGGTGACTAAAATGAATTGTCTGAGAGTGTGTTGGAGGCAAATTCAAAAGAGATTTGAATAATTACCTGTAAAGGAAACATTTGCAGGGTTATAGGGAAACAGCAATAAGTGGGACTAGGTGTGTTGCTCTTGCAGAGAGACGGCATGGACACAGAGGCTTGAATGGCCTACTTTAGTGCTGTAACCGTTCTATGATAGCAGTGTGTTTCCTTAGTACTGATCCTCCAACATTTCATTACTCCCTCAGAACTGAGCTGGTATACCAGGCTAGATTTTTGTGCTCAGTTCCTGGAGCTGAACATGAACCCACAACCTTCTGAGGCAAAGGTTAGAGAGCTACCCACTGAGCCGCTGCTGAATAAGAGGTATGTGAAAAATTCTAGTCTGAAAATTGTCCCAGGTAGCCATATCTTATCACAAAGGATTCCAGCTAATTCTTTATTCAGATAGTTCTCATCTGGTAGCAAAATAAATCTGCCCTTGGATGCTTAAGAAATAGCTTCCTTCCTTCAAAAGATGTTTAAACACATTTATCTCTGCCTTAATGACAGGTTTCATAAGAAAAAATCATTGTTTCGTGTCTTTCATCTACAGGGTACGTGCCAAAACATTTTACAACCAACCAATTTCTGATTAAGTGTTGATGATTTCATGTGTGCAAATTGGGTAACCAATTTATAAACAGCAAAATCCCAGATACAGTAACAAGATAAATGACCAGGCTGTTCCAGTGTTGTTGCAGAGGGATAATTGTTAGCAAGACACAAGGAAAAATTAGTGCTCTACTTTCAATCGTGTCATGGGATCTTTTATATCCACATGGAAGGTCACACACCTGGCAATGCAGCATTCTCCAGTAAATGCCAGATCAAGTTAAGTTCAAGTCCTGGAGTAGATCCTGAACCCATGTTCTTCTAACAGCTATGAGAGCTTCAAGCGAGCCAATTTAAACAACCATTTATTTTAGCCTTGGCTATATAGGATTAATTTTTCACTTTAATGTTACTGTAATAAGGGTTATTTTAGAGAACCAGTTATTTTGCTCTGTTTTGTTTTCAGATGTGCATCATGGGCAATCATTTCTTCATTCATTTGCTGGATTAACGAATATTTTTGAGTTGAGAGTGACAAAATCCACTGGTATATGTTGCTGGAAATTACTGCTTTAATATTCAAATGTTTCCCTGATTAAGAACACAAATGAAAATGACAACACAGTGTCAACTTGAATAGTGTAAAGATTCCTTTACTGGAAAGCACCTTGCACAGGCTATAACCTTTTCAAAGTTACCAGAGCTTAAAGCACTGAATTGTAGTTTCCAGCTTGCACTAAGATTTTTAAAATTGGATCTCTTAGAGTTTAATGACAAGTTTCCTGTGTTCAACTATAGCCACTTCTTCAGGACAGTAAAAATAACCCTGTACTTGCAACCACAGGGCATCAAATGGGTTTGTGGTTAATTGCACCCTGAGATGCTGTTGTTCCATGGCAGTGATATACCTTGTTCTGGGGAAGATCAAATACAGAACTTCATTTGCAGAGTGTTAGTCATTGTCACAGGACTGAAGGTCTTTAACATCCAGATTCTGCTAATTAAGAGTCACCTTGATAAGTCCTGGGGTTAAGGAGTTAGTGCTTTAAGTTGGGTCTGCTCAATAAATCAGTTGAGTGTAGAAACGAAAGAAACTGCTCCCTGGAGGTTACAGGGCTCCAGGTGGATATAGAGTGTCTGAAATTTGAGAAGAAATGACCACTGTCGTTTGGAACTATCTGGATTTGGACCAGTTGGTCTTTTTTCTGACTGATATGTTCATATGTCAACTGGGATGAACAGATTTTATTAGTGCCAGAATGTTGAGGAGATCTGATTAGTTAAAAGAATTTGATAGCTGCTCTGATTGACTCATACCCACTCATCAGTGAGGCTGGAACCAAGGGGCTGAATCTGTAATGTCCTCCTTCCGTGCTTTATAACTGTGAGACCGAGTTGTCCAATCTGACTGGAGGCATTTGGAGATTTGATAATTGGGCATCCTGCTCATGGATTTGCATCAGCAGCTGACCTCAAGAATCAGGAGGTCACCTGTGAGTGGCTGTGAGCGGGGTGGAAGGGAGTGATGAGAATCTGAGACGTGGGTCAAGGGAGGAATCTGTGGGTGGGGAAGGATTTGCAGAGGCACAACCAGAGGTAGGAGGAAAATTCTCCCAGTAACAAGAAGTGAGTGACTGAAATCATATCATTAACACATAGCAACAATCTCTAATATCTTACCTGTAACTAGTAGTAATCCTATAACTCACTGCCCAGAAACTCAGCCACAATCCCCTACACTGCACAAGTTCTGACCAGTCCTCAAGTTTCACTCATCACTTTACCGGCTGCTGCTCCCACTCTGCATGTTTCTGTTGCTGGGCTCTACAGAAATTATTGATCCCACATCCACCTCAGTTCCCCATCTCCCTGCTCACTGAACCATGATTCCTGGGATCTCTCTAGCCCCAAATCTTCTCAGCTCCTGACACAAATGTGATCCAATTAAATGCTGTACTTTTAATAGGCAAAAGAATCATGCACTGCCCTTTATCTTTCAGAGTAGTTTTACATTCAGAAAATGTTAATTCAATTTCAAACCTTTGCAACAGAATCTGTTACAGAGCTTGATAAGGTGAAGTGTACCCGTGTGAAATGTTTTCAGTGTGGAGTAGAACAGCGATTCATTTCAGTTGTTTTTATTTGAACACAACCTGAATTGTCATGTTTAAAGTTCAGTTCATCCTCTTCCGATTTACCCCAGATTCAACTGCTGGGGTTGGGGGCGTGGGGGGGATGGGGAGGTGGTGGTGGGGGGTGGGGGGTGCGGAGGGCAGTTTTGGGGGGGGTATGACCAACTCTTATGAAATAAAAAAGACATTTTGACCAGCATTGGGATTCATGGATGTAGATTGTGAATAGCTGGGGCACAAGTACTGACCCTTGCAGTACCACACTAATTACAGCCTGCCAACCTGAAAATGACCCATTTATTCCTACTCTGTTTTCTGTCCATTGTGCAATCCTCAATCCATGCCTGTATCTCACGTGCTCTAATTTTGCTTACTAACCTCCTATGTGGGACCTATCGAAAGTCTTCTGAAAATCCAAATACACCACATCCACTGGTTCTCTGTTATCTATGCTACAAGTAACATCCTCAAAAAACTCCAACAGGTTTGTCAAGCATGATTTCCCTTTCATAAATCCATGTTGACTCTGCCCAATCAGATCATTATTTTCTAAGTATCCAGTTATCACATCCTTTAGAATAGGTTCTAGTATTTTCCCTGCTGCTGATGTCAAGCTAGCAGATCTTTAGTTCCCAGTTTTCTCTCTCCCTCCTTTCTTAAACAATGGTGTTGCATTTGCAACCTTCCAATCTGCTGGAACCATTCCAGACTCTATAGTAGTTTGAAAGATGATCACTAATGCACCCACTATCTCTCTAGCCGCCTCTTTCAGCACTCCGGGATGTAGGTCATTGGGCTCCAGGGATTTATCAACTTTCAGTCGCATTAATTTCTCCAGTGCTACTTTTTAACTTAAAGAGTCAAGATTCTCAATATCACCCAGGACAAAGTAGTCCGCTTGAATGGCAGCCCATCCTCCAATGTAAATATCCACACCCTCCACCACCAATGCACAATGGCAGCAGTGTACATGAAAGGTGCACTGCAGCAACTCACCAAGGCTCTTTCAACAGCACCCTCCAAACCCTCAACCTCTACCACCTAGGAGGACAAGGGTGGCAGGTGCATAGGAACACCACCACCTGCAATTCCTCTCCAAGCTACACACTATTCTGACTTGGAACTATATTGTTGTTCATAACCCTGGATTAAAATCCTGGAAGTCCCTTCCTAACAGTACTGTAGGGTACCTGCACCAGATGAACTGCAACGGTTCAGGAGGCAGCACACCACCACCTTCTCAAGGGCAATTAGGGATGAGCAATAAATGCTGACCTAGCCATTGATGCTCAAATCTCAAAAAGAACTGAGGCTTTGACTGGTCCACGTTGCTGGGTTACAATAAGGTGAAACTTAATCCTCATTTTACCCATGTTCTGGATGATTTTGGTCTATTTCATGCTGACAGTAGATGCCTGAGATGTGTGTTTGTGTGTGTGCACATATAAGTTCCTGTATTAACATTCCTCACCTTGACCACAATAATACATTACAAAATAAGGTGCTAAATTTCCATGAGGGCTGTTCTAATGACCCACCAGTGAGAGTTCAGCAAAGATATTGGGCGGAATTTTCTGTGTCCATTGGCAGCGGGCATGTTTAGCAGCGTGAGTGGACAATATGGCAAAAAGGTCAAAAATCGGTTTCACGACATCGTGAAACCAGTTTGCAATCGTCTGCTCCGCCAGTCAATGGCAGGCCGCGTTTCCCGCTGCCGCACATTGGGAGCTTCATTGTAACACATCTGCATATCATTATGAGCCCAGCTCGCCGGAATCATCCTCCCACACTGGGTCATCCGAGCACATCGGCGGAACTGAACATAAGCAACGTGCACCTGACAAGCTGCACTTTGCACAGGACTTCGAGGTTTGTTTTCTTACCTTGCTTCGGACAGCACTCACGGCCTTCAGCGCCAGGCTTCACAGGCAGCACCACATCAGTTTTAGGGTGGCTCACGGGCAGGTCTCTACTTACGAGACCAGCCTTAAGGCAAAGATGGCTTTTCAACGGCTGCAGGGCTCGGGTTTGCTTGGGGAAGGGGGAGAATTGGCCTCAGGCAAGGGAAGAGGCTGCAGGGCTAGGGCATTACTGAGGAAGGGGGGTGTCCCAGGATGTGAGTGGGGCCACATGTTGATCTGTGCAAGTGGCCTCAAAGGGGTGAGGGCTGAGGAGGCAGGTGCCAAAGGAGATGAAGCCAGATGGAGATGTGAAGGCTTGTGTGAGAGAGTGTGTGGTGAAGTCCCTTGAGCTGGCAGTGAGTGAGATGACAGTGAATGTGTGTTGGACTTGTGAGTGTGTGTTTAGAGTGATGAGATGGTTGCCTTACCCTGGCGGCACGGATGAGATCATTCATCCATTTTCTGCACTGGATGGCCAACCTCTTCAATGCAGCTTTGGCACTGACCACCTATGTCACCCTCTCCCAAGCTGTAGTGGTGACACTGATGGGCCTCATGCAGCCAGAGCAGGGGTAGAGGACATCGCGGTGGGCTCCAACGGTGTCCAGAATGTGACCCGGGGGTATATCACTGAATCGGGGGGCTGCAGTCTTCCTGCCTTTCGGGGCCATGGCTTCTGTGCAGCAGCCTTGAGCTGGAAGCACTGAGAAGTGTGCGCATGGCTTCACTTTAAATATGGTGCCCAGCTTGAGGGAGCAGCGAGGTGACAGTGTGGCGGGCGAATTGGAGGCCGCCCGCCAGCGAAACAGCGTGTTTCCCAGGAATGCATGATTAATGAGACAGGGTTGGGGCATGAAAAGTCGCTTTTGCGGCCAGCAGGTAAAACATTCTTTTTCCCACCCCCTACCACAATTAGTGCTAATCTGGGACGATTCTGCCCAAAGTCTAAACAGCTATTTATTATTATTATTATTATTATTATTATTGTTACCCATTGAGGTAAGGGTTATGCTGATCCTCCTCTACATTTGAGATTGGAAGAACTCCTGTGAAAATTTTAATTTTGGGCCTAAGTTTTACAGAAATTGATCAATAAGAAATAATAAATCATAATACTGATGAATGTATTAGTACTGTGGTTCCACTCCACCTCTGCTGCACTGTGGTCTGTATCTCTCTCCCTCTCACATTCTGCAGTCAGCACTGCGTGGGTTTCACACAGTGTTGCCTTTGGTTTCCCTTTTACGTTAGCTGTCAGTCTTATCTCATACTCTCTCTTTGCTTCTCTTATTTGCTTTATCAATTCCTTTTTGAAATTTCTAAATTCAGCCTGGTTCTCCATTGTATTATCCACCTGACATCTGTGCTAAGCACAATTTTTCTGCTTCATCTTAATCTCTATCGCTTTCATTATCCAGGGTGCTCTGGATTTGTTTGGCCTTCATGGGATTATACCTTGATTGTGCCAGAGCTATCTCTTCATTGTTGAGTTACAGATTTGTCTGCCAATCTTTGTTTCCAATTCATCTAGGTCTAATCCTTCGTACCCCATTGAAGTTGGCTTTCCCCTAGTTCATTATTCTTACTCTGGATTGTTCCTTATACTTTTCGATACTTGACCTAAATCTTATAATCACTAAATGCTCCCCTACTGGTACTTGATTAATTGGCCCACCTCACTCCCAAGAACTAGGTTTAGCAATGCCTCCTTTATAAAACCATAAGATGTAGGAGCAGAAGTAGGCCATTCGGCTTATTGAGTCTACTCCACCATTCAATGAGATCATGGCTGATCTGATAATCCTCAATTCCACTTTCCTACCTTTTCCCCATAACTCTTGATTCCCTTACTGATTAAAAATCTATCTAACTGAGCCTTGAAAATACTTAACGACCCAGCCTCTACAGCCCTCTGCGGTAAAGAATTCCACAGATCGGCTACCTTCTGAGAGAAGAAATTCCTCTTCATCTCTGTTTTAAATGGGTGCCCCCTTACTCTGAGATTATGCCCTCTGGTCCTAGACTCTCCCACAAGGGGAAACAACCTCTCAGCATCCACCCTGTCAAACCCTCTAAGAATCTTATATGTTTCAATAAGGTTGCCTCTCATTCTCCTAAAAAGGCCCAGCCTACTCAACCTCTCCTCATAAGAAAATTGCTCCAAACCTGGGATCAACCTAGTGAACCTTCTCTGGATTGCCTCCAATGCCAGTATGTCTTTCCTTAGATAAGGGGGCCAAAACTGTTCACAGTATTCTAAGTGTGGTCTAACTAGTGCTTGAATAGCTTGAGCAAGACTTCCCTATTTTTATGCTTCATTTCTTTTGAAATAAAGGCTAACATTCCATTTGCCTTCCCTATTACCTGCTGAACTTGCATGTTAGCTTTTTGAGATTCATGCACAAGAACTCCCAAACCCCTCTGTGCTGTAGCTTTCTGCAGTCTTTCTCCATTTAAACAATATTCAGCTCCTCTATTCTACCTACCAAAATGCATAACTTCACATTTTCCCACATTATATTCCATCTGCCAAGTTTTTGCCCACTCGCTTAATCTCTCTGTACCCTTCTGTAGACTTTTTGTGTCATCCTCACCACTTGCCTTCCTATCTATTTTTGTGTCATCCGCAAACTTGCCGATAGTACATTCACATCGCTCATCTAAGTCATTAATATATATTGTAAATAATTGTGGCCCCAGCACTTATCCCTGTGGCACTCCACTAGTTACAGGTTGCCATCCTGAAACCCCCCCCTTATCCCAACTCTGTCTTCTATTGGTTAGCTAATCCTCTAATGCTAATATACTACCCCCAACACCATGGGCTCTTATTTTATTAAGTAGCCTTATGTACGGTACCTTATCGAACGCCTTTTGCAAATCCAAATATATTATATCTACTGGTTCCCCTTTATCTATCCTGCTTGTTACCTCCTCAAAGAATTCTAATAAATTCGTCAGGCACAATTTCCCCTTCATGAAGCCATGCTGACTCTGCTTGATTATATTATGCATTTCTAAATGCTCTGCTATTACATCTTTTATAATAGAATCTAAAGCTTTCCCAATGAAGGATGTTAAGCTTACTAGCCTATAGTTACCTGTTTTTGTCTCCCTCCCTTTTTGAATAAGGGTGTCACATTGACAGTTTTCCAATCTTCTGGGACTTTTCCAGAATCTAAGGGTTCTTGAAAGATTACTACCAGTGCATCCACTATTTATGTAGTTATTGCTTTAATATCCTAGGATGCAACCCATCAGGTCCAGGGGACTTAACATCCCTTAGCCCCATAGTTTCCCTAGTACTTTTTCTCTAGTGATAGTTATTGTATTATTTACTCCCACCCACCACCGCCCCCCACCCCTCCACCACACCCCCTGCCTTTTGCACCTTTATTACTTAGTATTTTTGGAATGCTCTTCGTGTCTTCTACCATGAAGACTGATACAAAGAATTTATTCAACTCCTCTACCATTTCCTGGTTCCCCATTATTATTTCCCCAGATTCATTCTCTAAGGGGCCTGTGTTCATTTTGGCCTCTCTGTTCCATTTTATATATTTAAAGAAGCACTTACTGTCCATTTTTATATTACTTGCTAGTTTACTCTCAGAGTTTATTTTCTCCCTCTTTGTTTTTTGGTCACTTTTTGTTGCTTTTTAAAACTTTCCCAATCCTTCGGCTTACCACTAATCTTTGCCATATTGTCTGTTTTGTCTTTCAATTTGATACTATCCTTAACTTCTTTGGTTAACCATGGTTGATTCATCCCTTTCCTAGAATCATTCCTTCTCACTGGGAAATATCTTTGTCATGAGTTATGAACTATTTTCTTAAACGTCTGCCATTGTTCATCAACCGTCTTTTCTGCTAAACTCCTTTCCCAGTCCACTCCAGCCAACTCTGCCCTCATTCCTTTGTACTTATCCTTATTTAAGTTTAGCACAGTTGTTTCCAACACAAGTTTCTCACTCTCAAACTGAATGCTAAATTCTACCATGTTATTGTCACTGTTTCCTTGGGGAGCCTTTTACTCTGAGATCATTTATTAAAGCTGCCTCATTACACATTACCAGATCCAAAATAGCCTGATCCCTGGTTGGATCCACAACATATTGTTCTAGGAAACTGTCCCAAATACACTCTATGGGCAGGTTTTCCCAGTCGGCGAGTGGGGCTGGGGGAGGGGGACCCACTTGCCGATGCGTAAAATGACGCAGGATGATGTCAGGTGAAACTCCTGATGTCACCCCGCGTCATTTCAATTTTCAGGTCGGCGGGGGCTCAGCTGAATCAGCTGTGCGCCCACCGACCTGTCAATGGCCTATTGAGGCCATTGACAAACTCATTAACATCATTAATGGGCCTGCCCGTCCAACCTTAAGGTTGGCGGGCAGACCGGGAGCCCTGGCGGGCTTCAGAGAAAGCATGAAACCTCATCCATGGACGGGATGAGATTTCATGTAGGTTTTTAAAAATTTAATAAAAGTTTAACTAAAAGTAATGGACATGTCCCAACTCATGCAACAGTGTCACTTGAGGGGACATGTCAGGGAAATTTTATTTTTCTATTTTTAGCATTTTTTACATTTGGGGCCGACCTCCATGAAGCAGCACTTAGCCTCAGGGAGATGAATGTGCTTTTTCGCGAGCATACGCGAAAGAGCGCACTCTCGGCTCAGGGCATCCCCCCCCACCCTGCCCGCACAGGGAGCGCAGAGCGCTTCCTGGTGGACATCAGTCTGGGTGGGCCTTAATTGGCCCACCCATGTAAAATAGCGGTGCACCCCAAAGGAGGCGCTGATTGGAGGCGCGCCTCCACGTGACCGCTCCTGAACTCCCCCCCCACACCCCCACTCCCGACGGGGGAAACTTCCGCCCTATAAATTCTTGCTCTTGGCTACCTCTGCCAATTTGATTTTTCCAATCTACATGAAGATTAAAGTCACTCATGATTAATGTACTGCCTTTTTTACATGTCCTCCTTATCTCCTGATTTATTCTCTGTCCTACAGTATAGTTACCATTAGGGGGCCAATAAACTACTCCCACCAGTGTCTTCCTCCCCTTGTTATTTCTTACCTCCACCCATGTGGATTCTAAATCTTCAGATCCAAGGTAATTGCTTGCTATTGTACTTACTCCATCTCTTACTAACAAAGCTTTCCTCCTAGCCTCTCCTTTCAAAAAGTCACATACTCCTGAATATTTAGTTCCCAGCTTTGATGTCCTTGTAACCACATCTCCGTAATTGTTATTTGTCGCTGGTCTGGAAACATACTGTTGTAGAAAATTCTCCTGAACACACTTGAGAAACTCCTGCCCCTCTCTGTCTTTACACTATTATTTCCCCAGTCTATATTCAGATAATTAAAATCCCCCATAATAACTACACTATAATTCTTGCACTTCACTGTAATTTCCTTGCAAATGTGTTCCTCTACATCTTTCCCACTAGCTGGGTGGCCTATAGACTACACCGAACAATATAATTTTGTTTCGTAGCTCCAGCCAAGTAGGTTCTGTCCTTGACCCCCTCGGGACATCCTCTCTCTCCAGTATTGCAATGTTCTCCTTAATTGATACTGTTACCCCTCCTCCTTTCCTTCCTTTTCTATCTTTCCTGAACACCTTGTATCCAGGAATATTTAATACCCAGTCCTGCCCTTCTTTGATCTCGGTCTCCATTATTGCCACACCATCATATGTGGCTATCTGGACCTGCAACTCACCAATCCTATTAACCACACACGATGCATTCACATACATAAATGAGTAAACCTCATTCAGACTTTATTAGTTTCCCTATTATGCTGAATCCACCTAATACTTTTCTATTTCCTGCTCCAGTGCTATCTGTGTCTCCCAATATTCTGTGCACCTTGGTATTCTTTGCTGGTTGTTCCCACACCTCTGTCAAGTTATTTTAAACCCTCCCCAATAACACGAGCAAATCAGTTCGCAAGTAAATTGGTCCCAGCTCTGTTTAGGTGCAACCTATTTGGCTTGTGCAGGTCCCATCTCCCCCAGAACTAGTGGAAATTGTTACAATTACGAAGTTATAAAATTATTAGAGTTTGGGACTGTAGCTTCAAATATAGGGTAGATGAAGAGGGTCATGTGCCTTGTTCTGAAGTCTGCCTGACAGTAAGCCTATATGGTTTAATTGTTAGAGGTCAAAGGAAGGTTTGGATTGCTTTACTGGGAAGAAGGTCCAAGTATGGTTTAAAAACAAAAGTTGTTCCGAGATCTGTTGATGCCTTCTGGGTCTTCGCTAATGGGATCATTTGGAGTGGCATCTGCACCAAAAGAAACATTGCTGGACCTGAGAGCACTCTTTGCATCTCCTCAACCAACCAAAGGTTAGTAACAGGCAACAAGAGCTCCTTCAGGAAGGCTTTCTGTCATTTATAATCTTTGAGCTGTGCTGATTTCTCAGAGAAAAAGAGATTCCATTAAAGCACACTTCTCTCTGTATACAATGGCAGCAGGCTCTGGATTTGCAATGACCAAATTCTGACTCTCCCAAATTCCCAGAAAGGTGTTGAAGGTACCGAGTTGTAAACAGTTGTGCTGTAAACAGCCATTTACTTCTAAGGTGAAAGGGCATTGGGATCAAGGGTAGCTAATTAGCATTTCTACCCATATACAAGGTTAATGTGTTTCATGTTGCTACGGGGAACAGGGCAGAGGAAACCATTCTGAAATCAGGTCACAGCTTTTCTACAAATCAATGAATACCACAGACACAGCAGACAGACTGTGTGGTCAGCAGAGCTAAAAGGCCACTTGACTTTTCGAGTTACCACAGCTGAGTGTAGAAGGGAGATGGTCTCTAACTAAAGAGGTGTATCCTGCCATCTTCCCCGGATTCTGGAAGGTTTGTTCTAGCATGGCCTGGGGGAGAAAGAATCATTGGATCAGGCTTTATTGCTGATGGTGGATTTAAGAAACTCTCTGAAAACTGAGGAAAGCACCTGGAGATGGTCACTTGAAGTTATTACTTGGTGAAATGTGGGTATGGAAACACATTGGAAGCTGGAGGCAACTGTGAACTGTTTGCTAAAAGGACTGTAATTCCATTGAGAGTGCAATTGGTGATAGTTATATAGGAAGAGTGTCACTTTCTGTAGTCAAAGTATAAGCTGCCTTAAAAAAGAAAATAGTTTTTAGTTAATAGCCTTTTTTAGTCATTTGTTACAGTAAAAAATTTAAAATGTGAAATCTTATTGGGTCATTTTTTCAGCTAATAACAGGAAGTTTGAATCTTTTTACAAGTTATTGGTCTCTACGTAGATCGTAACACAATGTCCCAGGAATTTAAATTCTTCCCACCTGCACCATCTTTCCAGCTATGCATTCATCAGTTCTATCCTCCTATTTCTATACTCACTTGTAGTGGGACCTGGAGTAATCTGGAGATTACTACATTTGAGGTCCTGCATGTTAATTTCATACCTAGCTCCTGAGATTATGACTGCAGGACCATGTTCCTTTTTCTACCTAAGCCGTTGGGCCATGACCACTGACTGTTCACCCTCCCCCCTCAGGGTGCCCTGAAGCTGTCCAGTGATATCCTTGACCCTGGCACCAGGGAGGCAGCATATCATCCTGGGGTCACATCTGTGGCCGCAGAAGGGTCTGTCTGTTCCCTGAACTATCGAATCACCTATCACTATTGCTCTTCCGGTCTTATTCCTGACCCCCTTGTACAGCTGAGCCAACCATGGTGCCATGGACCTGGCTCTGGCTGCACTCCCAGATGAACCATCAATTTCATTAGTATTCAGGACTGAAGAGTGAGATGCACTCAGTGGACTCCTGCACTACCTGCCTGTTTCTTCTTTACTGCATGGTGGTAACCCATTCCCTCTCTCCCTGCATACTCTTATGCTGCAGGGTGACCACATCTATAAATGTGCTACCCATGAAGCTCTCAACCTCACAGTGGCTCCACAGTGACACCAACTGCTACTCAAGCTTCAGAGGTTGGAGTTTGAGCTGTTTAGCTAATGACACTTAGTGCACATATGGTTATCTAGAACAAGGGAAGCATGCTGCAGTCCCCACATGGAACAAGATGTGCATTCTAGAGGTAATAAGAACCCAAGAATTAGGAGCAAGAGTAGGTCATTCAGCCCCTCAAGCCTGCTCTACCATTCAGTAAGATCATGTCTGATCTCATTGTGGCCTCAAGTCCACTTCCCTGTCTGCCCCAAAAACCTTGTCAGTCAAAAAGCTATCTAACTCAGCCTTGAATGTATTCAATGACCCAGCCTCCGCTGCTGTCTGGGGAAGAGAATTCTACAAACCAATGACCCTCTGAGAGAAAAAACACTCTCCTCAACTCAGTCTTAAATTGGAGACCTCTCATTTTTAAACCGTATCTCCTAGTTCTAGACTCTCCCACAAGGGGAAACATCTTCTCAGCATCCACCTTTTCAAGTCCCCTCAGGATCTTACATGTTCCAATAAGATCACCTCTCATGCTTCTAAATTCCAGTGAGTATAAGTCCAACCTGCTCAACCTTTCATCATAGGATAACCCCTTCATCCCAGGAATCAGTCAAGTGAACCTTCTCTGAACTGCTTATAATGCAGTTGTATCCTTTCTTAAGTTAGGAGACCAAAACTGTAAACATTACTTCACATGTGGTCTCACTAATACCCTGTACAGCTGTAGCAACACTTCTCTACTTTTATACCTGATTCCCTTTGCTATAAATGCCAATCTTCCAATTGTCTTCCTAATCCCCTTCCCCTTGCTGTCCCTGCATACTAACTTATTGTGACACCCAGGTCCCTCTGTACAATAGAGTTTGCAGTGTCCCTCCAAAGTTTTCCTGCCAAAGTGGACAAATTCGCATTTTTCCAACTGCCAAATTTTTTGCCTACTCACTTAACCTATCTAAATCCCTTTGCAGACTCGTTAAGTCCTCTTGACAACTTCTTTTCCTAACTATCTTTGTGTCATCAGAAAATTTAGCCACCATACATTCAATCCCTTCATCAAAGTAATTGATATAGATTGCAAATAATTGAGGCCCCAGCACTGATCCCTGTGGCACTAGTTACAGCTTGCCAACCCAAAAATAGCTCAATTTTCCCTACTCTCTGCTTCCTGTTAGCTAACCAACCCTCCGTCTATATTAATATGTTAACCCTCCAATCCCCACACCATGAGCTCTTATTTTGTGTATTAACCTTTAATGGGGCACCTTATCAAATGTCTTTTTGGAAATATAAGTACACCACATTCACAGGTGCCCCTTTATCCACCTTACTTGTTATTTTCTCAAATAACTAATAAATTAGTCAAACACAATTTCCCTTTTACAAAACCATGTGGACTCTGCTTGATTATATTATGATTTTCTAAATGTCCTGCTATTCCCTCCTTAATAATGAATTCTAGTATTTTCTCTATGACAGATGTTAGGCCAACTGGCCTATAGTTTCCGGCTTTCTGTTTCCTTCCTTTCTTGAATAGAGGTGTTATATTTGTGATTTTCCAATCCGCTGGGGCCTTTCCAGAATCTAGAAAAGTTTGGAAGTTTGTTTTATCTCTGCAGCCACTTATTTTAAGACCCTAGGATGGAGGTCACCCGGTCCAGGGGATGAGTCAGCCTTTAGTTCTGATTGTTTTCACAGCACATTTTCCCTAGTGATTGTGATTATTTTAAGGTCCTTCCTCCCTTTTAGCTCTTGATTTTCAAATATTCTTGGGATGTTTTTTGTGTCTTCTACAGTGAAGACAGACACAAAATACTTGTTCAATGCCAGCACAATTTCTTTGTTTCCCATTAATTCCCCAGTCTCACCCTTTGAGGGACCAACACTCATTTTAGTTACTCTTCTTTTTTTAAAAAAAATACTCGTAGAAACTCTTAATGTCTGTTTTTATATTTCTCAGGGCTGTCCTCATTTGCTATTTATTAGATAATAAAACATATACTTTAAAAAAAAAGATTCACCAGCTGCTCATTTCTCTTCTGTTGAGGTCAAGTAAATATTGGGGAGTTAACAGAAATGAAACGAAACAGAAATGAAATTTCTGCAAATTAACATCTGTGGTTTATATATAATAAGAGTAAAGTGAACAGATTTAAGTTAACTCCCTTCAGCTCAAGGGAAGCAGCTGGTTGGTGAGAGTCTTTATTTCTTTAAAGCTTATGTCCAGAGTAGTTCTGTCTCACTGACACCAGGTCCGAAATGGAGCACAGACCTAAGCAAGTACTTGTGAATCCTTGCACTTACCCATACCAGGAATTGAAGTGCCCAGTCCACAGTCATTAATGTGGCCCTGAATGTGCTGCCGGTCCGGGACCACCTGTTCTGGTCCATCTTCAACTTCTTCCACCTGAATTTCTGCTGCCTCGGATTCGTGGCGTTGGTCTTCTCCGTCAAAGTGAATGGGGGACTCCGGGACACAGACAGGGAGAGGAGTAGAAGGGCTGGCGACAGAGACCCCAGGAATTGTACAGGTGCCATCTGGCGTTGGTACAAAAATGGGAATCTGCTGGAGCATCCCAATAGCTTCCGATAGAGTCCATGTCTAATATACTTCTTGCAAGATTTTGCTGCGCATTCTCAGCCGTCTAGTCAATAATTTGTGTCTTTCTTACTCAGGAAACTGTTATAGGCTGAACACATGTAATCTACAAAGTGTTACAGACTGACTATCATAGAAACTTACAGCACAGAACGAGACCATTTAGCCTGTCGAGTCCGTGCTGGCTCTTTGGAGGATCAGTCATGCTTAGTCCCTTACTCCTGTTTTATTGTCGGTAACTCTGTAATTTCCTCATTCTCAAGTTCCTGACCAAAGTTATTCATGGGATCAGCTTCCAGCAGCTTTTCAGGTCGAATGTTCCAGATTGCAACAACTCTGAGTGAAAACATTTCTCCTCATCTCCCCTCAATGTTTTTTTTAAATGATTTTAAATCTCTGACCTCTGGTTATTGACCCACTCACCAGAGGGAATAGTTTTTCTCTATCGAGTTTATCAAAACCTTTCATCATCTTGAAAACCTTTATTCAGTCACTTCTTAAATATCTCCGCTTCATGGAGAACAGTCCTAACTTTTCCAAATTCCCCTCATAACTGAAATCCCTGACAACATCCTCGGCCAACCTTCTCTGTTACTTTATCAAATAACCCAATCAAATTAGACAGGATTTGTCTTTAACACTCCAATCTGGCTTTCCTTTATTGACCCAGGTCTGTTTACATCTGTAAGCAACAAAGTGTTACAAATTGAGTATGTGTAACCTACAAACTGATGGCAATTGAAAATATGAAAGGGTTTGATAGGTTAGACATGGAAAAGATGTTTCCACTTGTGGAGAGACCAAAACAAGGGAACATAAAGATGAGCTGGCTCCTAATAAATCTAATGGAAGAAAGAGAGACTGGCATTCTATCACGCTTCTCGTGACCACCGGATGTCTCCATGCGCTTTACAGCCAATTAAATAAAGTCACTGTTGAAATATAAGAAAATGGGGAAGTCAGTTAAAATGTCTTTTTCAAGGAAATTGTCCAAAAAATGAAACTCTACCACAAGAAGTCATTGAGGAAACAAAATAAGCACATTTAGGAGGAAGCAACGGAATAATATGCTGATTGGACGAGATGCAGAGGGATGTGAGAATGCTTGTGTGGAGGGAACTCAGCAGAAACGCCTTTACCTCGAGATTGATAAGAATGTGAAACCCGACCACAGGGGGTGGTTGAGGCAAATAGCATAGATGCATCCAAGAAGAAACAAGATAAACAGATTTCAGAGGAAGGAATAGAAGAATATGCTGATAGAGTGAGATGCAGAGGGTGAGAATGCTTGTGTGGTGCATGAAAGTTGGCATTGAACATTTTGGCTGAATGGTCTGGTCTGTTTCTGTGCTGTTAATTCTATGTTACCAGGGGAATTAAAGGAAAGATTTGCATTTATATTTGGGGAAGAGACTGCAGGTTTGGGGGAGGGGAGAGAGACTGGGGAGGAGGGGAGATACTGTGGGTGGAGAGAGACTTGAGAGGGAGAGAGAGATACTGGGGGGATTTCACATGTCATCTGGTTCCATTTAATTACAACCGGTTCCAGCTCAGGATGCAGAAAAATACTGGTGCCAAATGGGTCATTCCAGGTACCAAAGGAGGACAGCCAGTCGGTGCCGTCCACCTTCATTAACATGACCCATAATGTGCTGCTGATCTGGGACCACCTGCTCTGGTTCCTCTTCAACTTCTTGTACATTAATTTCTGCTGCCTCAGATTCATTGCGTTGGTCTTCTCAGTCAAATTGAGTGTTGGGCAGAGATTGGGGAAAAGGGGAGTAGAGACTCCTCGGAGTGGGACAAGGCCTATACCTCTGTAGCCAACAAAGTGTCACACATTCACTACATATAATCAACAAACCAATGGCATTTAAATCATGAAAGGCATTGATAGATTAAGATAGTGGGCAGAATTGAACGGAACCCAATGTAGCGAGTATGATGGTGGGAGGGTCAGGAGAATCGGTCAGGTGTACCCACATCAGATTCCTGGCATTGTGAAAACTATCTCAAAATGAGTTAGGGCTGGAATGGGCCCGTTGCAGGGTCCCCTCTCACTATTAGCAGAATGTCAATTATGCTCATTAATGAGCATATTATCCTATTATCCCTGAGCCCACCGGAATTTAATGGTGGCTCAGGGATTTAATGGGACTCATGCGGATCTTCACGGCTGTCCCATGCCCCCTGGAGGCTGCCCAGCAAACCTTGTTGGGTTTGTCTGTGGCTTCATAATGGAATGTTCCTAATTGTCAGGCACTCGGTACCCGATTGAGGGACACAGCATTAACCGGTGTGTGGTTGAGGCAGATAGTATAGATGCATTCAGGAGGAAACAAGATAAACACATTTAGGAGGTAGGAATAGAAGAATATGCTAATAGGGTGAGATACAGAGGGTTGTGAGGATGCTTGTCTGGTGCATGAATGTTGGCGTAGCATATTTGGGCTGAATGGTCTGTTTTTTTGCTGTTAATTCCATGTTATCAGAGAAATTAAAGGAAAGACTTACATTTATATAGCATCGTTCACGCCCTCAGGATATCCTACTGAGCTATTTTTTTTTAAATGTAGTCACTGTTGTAATGTAGGAGATGCAGCAGGTAATTTGTGCATAGCAAGCTCCCACAAACAACAATATGCTATTGACCACATAATCTATATTTTGTTGTAGTGATTGAGGGGTAAATGTTGACCATGCCACCAGGAATAGCTCCCCTGCTCTTCTTCACATAGCACCATAGATTCTTTTACATTAACCTGAGAGGTCAGACAGGTACTTCGTTAACAACTCGTCTGAAAGTCAGCAGTTCCGACAGTGCAGTACTCTCTCAATACCGGTTCCCTGACGGTGGAGCATTCCATCAGTACTGTCCCTCCAACAGCATAAAACTCCCCTGGTTCTGATCCTCCAACAGTGGAACAATCACCTGCTGGTGTGTCAGGGTAGATTTCTGTGCTCAAATCCTAGAGTGGGACTTAGAGCAGGATTCGTTGGATGATGGAGTTTTCCAGCCGGCCACTCTATGATCGATGGGGAACCCGATCCAGTGATACTGGCTGCCCCGCAGCCATTTAACACTCAGCAGGGTGTTAATTGGCTCAGGATGATCTCCCATCTGGGGAGGAAATCCTGCCTTAGAGAGCTGTTGCCAATCCAATTGGCTGGCAGCTCTGTAGACCCAACAATGCCAAGTTCGAATGGTGGCCACTGCTGGGAATAAGGCAGTCTCCAAAGAAGAGATGCGAATGGATGCTGGACTTCAGGTAAGTCCAGGGTATCAGCGGGACCTGGTTAGCAGCCCTTGGTGAGGGGGGTGTAGGGGATGAGTGCCTTTCTTGAGAGGTGGTGGGGGGAAGATTAAAGGGGAAATATTGTGGAGGGGATTGTCTCCAATGGGCACAGAGCAATCCAAAAGGAGGTTCCCCCCTTGCCTGACACCAGCTTTCCCAGGAAAAGCTGCCAGGCTAGCCATCTAGCAAGGGCTTCTCCATGCTGCGGGTAAAATAGCAGGTGTGGGATGGAACACTTAACTGGCTATTAATTGGCTAATTAAGGGCTTTAATGGGCCCGAGGCCCAACACTTTTGCCACTCCTATAAAGTGGGCAACAGGTTGGGGCAAGCAAGTAGGTAACGGGAAGGCCACATGTTGCATTTTATAATCCTCCCGGCCTACAAACCTGCTGGCGGTGGAGCGTTAAAATCTCGTCCTTGAGCTCACAACTCTCTGAATCTGAGGCTGGAGAGCTACAAACTGAGCCGTGGCTGTCACACTTCCTAGCAACAATAGGAGAAGTAGGTGAGACAATCTTGCTCTGCGAATAAATATCCCAGGCAGCTATATCTTATCATGTAGGATTGCAGCTAAGACTTTATTCATATAGTTCTCACCGGCAATAAACCTAATACCGAAGTAGGATTTAGCTTTCCAGATTACTTGAACATTGTGAATTTTCACTGAATTATTTGGAATACAGTCTAAGGGAGGATTGCGCTGAGAGGCACCTCTCTGTCCTTGCTGCTGACCCCCGTCCCGCCGTGGCCTGGGATACTAGGCCTCGGGTCGGTGTCGTACCGGGGCAGCAGCCACCACCTCCCCGGTGGCACTACCGCTCTATAGAGCCATTGGCCTCCGGTTGGCCGGCAGCACTGAGCAGGCAGGAGGTCTGCCCCCGGGATCCTTGATCCTGGCCTGCCCAAGTGCCCGAGTGAAAAGGGTGGATGACCTAACTGGCTATGGCACAGTGGCACAGGAAGCCATTCAATTGGGGGGAGCAAAAAGGAATGTGGTAGTAGTAGGGGATAGTATTGTTGAAGGGATTGACACTATTCAGAGCATGTTCTGGAGCCAACCAGAGAGCAGGCTACACTAGACCTGGTATTGTGCAATGAGATGGGAGTAATTAATGATCATAGTGAAGGCACCCCTAAGTAGCAGCGACCACAATATGATTAAATTTTACATCTGGTTTGAGGGAGAGAGAGTAGTTCCGGGACTATATTTTTAAACTTAAATAAGGGTGATTAAGAGGGTATGAAAGCTGATCTGGCTAAAGTGAATTGTCAAATTAGGTTATCTCTGCTACGTGCTAGTGAGTTTAGGAATAGGAGGATAGGGAGGATTAATGTGTGGCTGATGAGATAGTGCAGGAGGGAGGGCTTTAGTTTCCTGAATCACTTGGTCTGTTTCTGGCGAAGGTGGGGCCTATACAAGACAGACAGGTTGCACTTGAACTGGAACGGGACCAACATGCTTGTGAGGAGGTTTGCTAGTGTTGGTGTGGTGGGGTGGGGGTTAAACTAATTTGGCAAGGGGGTGGGATACAGAGTGGCGGTACAGTAGGGGGTGATACACAGCCAAATCAGGAAGAGAAATTAAGTCAGTCTCGAAGACAGAGCAAATATAGACCTGTTGAGGCACAAGGGAATAATGCAAGGCTGGTTTGCATCTATTTTAATGCAAGGAGTCTGACAAGTAAGGCAGATGAATTGAGGATGTTGATTCATACATGGGAATATGATATTGTTGCTATCATAGAGATATGGTTGAGGGAAGGGTAGGACTGGCAGCTCAATATTCCAGGGTATAAGTTGGGGGAGGGAGGGGGCTGTAAAAGAAGAAGTGGCATTGCACTATTAATCAAGGAGTCAATTACTGCAGTAAGGAGAGGTGGTATCTTAGAAGGTTCCTCAAATGAGGCCATATGGGTAGAACTTAAAAACAAAAAGGAGGCAATCACTTTGCTGGGGGTGTACTATAGGCCTTCAAACAGTCAGGGGGAAATAGAGGAGCAGATATGTAGGCAAATCTCGGAGAAATGTAAAAATGATAGAGTAAAAATAGGGGAATTCAACTTCCCAAATATTACCTGGGATAGTCTGGGTGTGAAAGGCTTAGAGAGGGCGGAATTCTTAAATTGAATCCAGGAGGACTTTTTGAGCCAGCACGTAGAAAGTCCTACAAGAGAAGGGGCGGTACTGGACCTAATCTTAGGGAATGAAGCTGGGTAAGTGGTAGAAGTGGCAGTGGGAGCATTTCGGGGATAGCGAACATAACTCTGTAAGGTTTAGGGTAGTTATGGAAAAGGACAAAGATGGGCCAGAAATAAAGGCCCTGAATTGTGGGAAGGCCGATTTCAATATGATAAGACAGTACCTGGCCAAAGTGGACAGGGAGCAGCTACTTGTAGGAAAGTCTACATCAGACCAGTGGGAGTCATTCAAAAAGGAAATAGTGAGTTCAGGGCCAACATGCTCCCGTGAAGGGTAGGGCCAACAAGTCCAGTAAACACTGAATGTCAAAGGAATATGGAGGATTGGATAAGGGGAAAAAAAGAAGATTTATGGCAGATATAGAGGGCTGAAAACAGCGGAAGCCCTAGAGGAGTAAATGAAGTGTAGGGGGGGTACTAAAAAAATAATTAGGAGAGTGACGAGGGGCGCATGAAAAAACACTGGTGGACAAGATGAAGGGAAATCCCTAGGCATTTTATAAATATATTTAAGGGCAAGAGGATAACCAGGAAAAGAGTAGGGCCTTTTACACTAAGATATTAGGGATCAAAGTGGCAATCTGTGTGTGAAGCCGAAGGATGTAGGTGAAGTCTTAAATTATTACTTTTCATCTATGTTCACTGTGGAAAAAGAGGTGTAGGTGTAGAAACCAGGGAGGGGGACTGTGACACACTTGAACAAATTAGGATTGAAAGGTAGGAAAATTAGTGGTTTTATCGGGCTTAAAAGTGGATGTATCCCTGGCTGCTATGTGAGGCAAGGGAGGAGATTGCAGCGGCTCTGACACTAATTTTCAAATCTTCTCTGGCCGCAGGAGAGGTGCCAGAGAACTGGAGGGCAGCGAATGTGGCACTATTATTCACGTGGGTAATTACAGGCCAGTGAGTCTAACGACAGCAGTAGGGAAACTATTGGAAAAAATTCTGAGGGACAGGATTAATCTCCTCTTGGAGAGGCAGGGATTTATCAGGGACAGTCAACATGGCTTTGTCAGGGGAGATCATGTCTAACAAATTTGATTGAGTTTTTTGTGTAGATGAGGGTAGGGCAGTTGATGCAGTCTGCATCGACCTCAGTCAGGCTATTGACGAGGTCCCGCTTGGGAGAATGGTCAATAAGATAAGAGCCCATGGGATCCAGGACAATTTGGCAAATTGGATCCAAAATTGGCTTAGTGGCAGGAGGCAGAGGGTGATGGTCGAAGGTTGTTTTTGCAATTGGAAGCCTGTGATGAGTGGTGTACCACAGGGATCGGTGCTGGGACCCTTGCTGTTTGTAGTGTACATTAATGATTTAGACATGAATGTAGGAGGTATGATCGGTAAATTAGCAGATGACACATAAACTGGTGGTGTTATAAATAGTGAGGAGGAAAGCCTTAGATTACAAGATGATATAGATGGGCTGGTAAGATGGGCAGAGCAATGGCAAATGGAATTTATTCCTGAGAAGTGTGAGGTGATGCATTTTGGGAGGACTAACGCAGCAAGGGAATACACAATGAATGGTAGGACCCTAGGAAGTACAAAGGATCAGAGGGACCTTGGTGTACATGTCCATAGGCCCCCGAAGGCATCAGCACAGGTAGATAATGTGGTTAAGAAGGCATATGGGATACTTGCCATTATTAGCCGAGGCATAGAATATAAGAGCAGGGAGGTTAATTTGGAAAACAGTGGCAGAATCAGACAGAGTCAGCATGGATTTATGAAAGGGAAATCATGCTTGACAAATCTACTGGAATTTTTCAAGGATGTAAATAGTAGAGTTGATGAAGGGGAGCCAGTGGATGTGGTTTATTTGGACTTTCAGAAGGCTTTCAACAAAGTCCTACGTAAGAGATTAACGTGTAAAATTAAAGCGCATGGGATTGCGGGTAGTGTATGGAGATGGATAGAAAACTGGTTGGCAGACAGGAAACAAAGAGTAGGAATAAATGGGTCCTTTTCTGAATGGCAGGCATGACTAGTGGGGTACCGCAGGGATTGGTGCTGGGACCCCAGCTATTCACAATATATATTAATGATTTAGATGAGGGAACTAAATGTAATATCTCCAAATTTGCAGATGACACAAAGCTGGGTGGGAGGGTGAGCTGTGAGGAGGATGCAGAGATGCTTCGGTGTGATTTGGACAAGCTGAGTGAGTGGGCAAATGCATGGCAGATGCAGTATAATGTGGATAAATGTGAGGTTATCCACTTTGGTAGCAAAAATAGGAAGGCAGATTATTATCTGAATGGCTATAAATTGAGAGAGGGGAATGTACAACGAGACTTGGATGTCCTCGTACACCAGTCACTGAAGGTAAGCGTCCAGGTGCAGCAGGTGGTAAAGAAGGCAAATGGTATGTTGGCCTTCATAGCCAGAGGATTCGAGTACAGGAGCAGGGATGTCTTGCTGCAATTATACAGAGCCTTGGTGAGACCACACCTGGAATATTGTGTGCAGTTTTGGTCACCTTACCTGAGGAAGGATGTTCTTGCTATAGAGGGGGTGCAGCGAAGGTTTACCCGACTGATTCCTGGGCTGGCGGGACAGATACATGAGGAGAGATTGAGTCGGTTAGGATTATAATCGCTGGAGTTCAGAAGAATGAGGGGGGATCTCATAGAAACCTATAAAATTCTAACAGGACTAGACAGGGTAGATGCAGGAAGGATGTTCCCGATGGTGGGGGAGTCCAGAACCAGGGGTCACTGTCTGAGGATACGGGGTAGACCATTTAGGACAGAGATGAGGAGAAATTTCTTCACCCAGAGAGTGGTGAGCCTGTGGAATTCATTACCACAGAAAGTTGTTGAGGCCAAACCATTGTATGTTTTCAAGAAGGAGTTAGATATAGCTCTTGGGGCAAAAGGGATCAAAGGATACGGGGAGAAAGCGGGAGCAGGCTATTGAGTTGGATGATCAGCCATGATCATAATGAATGGCAGAGGAGGCTCGAAGGGCTGAATGGCCTACTCCTGCTCCTATTTTCTATGTTTCTATGTTATGTTGGAGCTGTATAAAATGCTAGTTAGGCCACAGCTGGAGTACTGTGTTCTGTTCTGGTCGCCACACTATAGGAAGGATGTGATTGCACTAGAGAGGGTGCAGAGGAGATTCACCAGGATGTTGCCTGGGCTGGGGCATTTCAGCTGTGAAGGGAGACTGGATAGGCTAGGGTTGTTTTCCTTAGAACGGAGAAGGCTGAGGGGAGACTTGATAGAGGTATACAAAATTATGAGGGGCGTAGATAATAAGAAACATTTCCCCTTAGCAGAGGTGTCAATAACCAGGGGGCATAGATCTAAGGTAAGGAGCAAGAGGTTTAGAGGGGATTTGAGAAAAACTTTTTCACCCAGGGGGTGGTTGGAACCTGGAACACACTGCCCAAGGGGGTGATACAGGCAGGAACCCTCATAACATTTAAGAAGCATTTAGATGAGCACTTGAAGTGCCATAGCATACAGGGCTACGGTCCAAGTGCTGGAAAATGGGATTAGAATAGATAGGTGCTTGATGGCTGGCATTGACATGATGGGCTGAAGGGCCTATTTCTGTGCTGTATAACTCTATGACTCTAATAGAGATGGAGTGGCTAATATTTAAGGGGTTATTTCAGAATACACAGAATGGATACATTCCATTGAGTAAGAAAAAGCCCAAGGGAGGGACACACCATCCGTGGTTAACTAGAAAGGTTCAAGATAATGTCAAATTTTTAAAAACATATAATTTTGCAAAGATAGGTGGCAGGTCAGAAGATTGGACAGAATATAAGGAACAGCAAAGAATAACTAAAAGACTAATAAGGAGGGAAAATATTAGAATATGAGGGAAAACTAGCCAGAAATATAAAAACATAGTGAGAGTTCTTATAAATATTTTAAAAAGAAATGAGTTAACAAAGTAAGCATTGGTCCTACAGAAAGTGAGTCTGGAGAATGGATAATGGAAAATGGGGAGATGGCAGATGAATTGAAGATGTATTTTGCATCAGTTTTCACTATAGAGAATACAAGCAACATCCCAGAAACAGCTATAAACCGGGGAATGAAAGTGAGGAGGAAGCCAGGAAAGTTATAGTCACCAGAGAAGTGGTGCTGGGCAAATTGTTGGAGCTGTGGGCTGACAAGAGCCCGGATGGACTTCATCCTAGGGTTTTAAAAGAAGTGTCTAGTGAGATAGTTGATGCATTGGTTTTAATTTTCCAAAATTCCCTAGATTCTGGGAAGGTCCCATTAGATCGGAAGATAGCAAATGTAACTCTATTATTCAAAAATGGAGGGAGACAGAAAGCAGTAAACTACAGGCTAGTTGGCTTAACAGCTGTTGTAGGGAAAATGTTAGAAGCTATTATTAACGAGGTTATAGCAGGGCATT
Source organism: Cetorhinus maximus (assembly GCF_964194155.1). Taxonomy (NCBI): domain Eukaryota; kingdom Metazoa; phylum Chordata; class Chondrichthyes; order Lamniformes; family Cetorhinidae; genus Cetorhinus; species Cetorhinus maximus. The sequence goes on along the minus strand of NC_135887.1, from coordinate 108,872,159 downwards.
GGATAAGCCCAAGGTCATCAGGCAGAGTCAACATGTTGTGCGAAAGGGAAAGCATGTTTAACCAACTTATTGGAGTTCTTTGAGGAAGTAATATGTGCTGCAGATAAAGGGGAACTGGTGCATGTAATGTATTTAGATTTCCAGAAAGTATTTGATAAAGCTGCACATAAATGGCTATTGCGGAAAGTGGTATGGTATAGGGGCATGGGAAGAAGATTGGCTGGCTAACAGGAAGCAGAGAGTAGGCATAAATGGATGTTTTCAGGTTAGCAAGATGTAATGAGTGGTGTGCAACAGGGATCAGTGCTGGGACCTCGGCTGTTTACAATTTATATAAATGATTTGGATGAAGGGATGGATTGGATGGTTGCTGAATTTGCTGATGACACAATGATAGGTAGGAAAGTAAGTTGTGAAGAGCACATAAGGCTACAAAAAGATGTAGATAGGTTTATTGAGTGGACAAAGATCTGGCAGATGGAGTATAATGTAGGAAAATGTGAAATTGTCCATTTTGGCAGGAAGAATAAAAGAGAAGCATATTATCTAAATAGTGAGAGATTGCAGAGGGATCTGAGTGTCTTAGTGCATGAATCACAAAAGGCTAATATGCAGGTACAGCAAGTAATTAGGAAAGCTAATAGAATGTAATCATTTATTGTGAGAAGAATTGAATACAAAAGTAGGGGGTTAAGCTTCAGTTGTATAGGTCACTACTAGTGAGACCACATTTGGAGTACTGTGTACATTATTGGTCGCTTTATTTAAAGAAGGATGTAAATGCATTGGAAATAGTTCAGAGAAGGTTTACCACACTAATACCTGGAATGGATGGGTTGTCTTATGAGGAACAGTTGGACAGACTAGGCTTGTATCCACTGGAGTTTAGAAGAGTAAGAGGCAACTTGATTGAAACATATAAAATCCTGAGGGGTCTTGACAGGGTGGATGTGGAGAGGATGTTTCCTCTTGTGGAAGAATCTAGAACTAGGGGTCACTGTTTAAAAATAAGGGGTCACCCATTTAAAACAATGAAGTGAATTTTTTTCACTCAGAGGGTCGCGAGTCTTTGGAGCCCGCCCCCTGAAAAAGTGGTGGAAGCAGAGTCTTTGAGTATTTTTAAGGCACAGGATTGATTCTTGGTAAGCAAGGGGGTGATAAGTTATTGGGGGTAGGTGGGATGCAAATTTCAGGTTACTATCAGATCAGCCATGATCTTATTAAATGGTGGAGCAGGCTCAAGGGGCTGAATGGCCTATTCACTCCTTGGTCATGTGTTCTGTCTTCGGATATGAATCATGGGCAATTGCTTCTTCAATTTTTTTGGCACATTAAACTATATTTTTGAATTGTGTGACAAAGTACACTTGTATTTGTTGCTGGGAATTACTGTGCGCAATGGACATGTTTTTCTGATTAACAACACAAATTAAACTCGATAACATAATATTAATTTGAAAAGTATAAAAGCTCCTTTAATAGACCGCAATATTTTCTAAGTTACCAGGACTTCAAGTGCTGAGTTGTAGAATCTGGCTAATATTGCAGTTTTCAAGTCTGGGTTGTACGCCTTCACATTTATTTTCTTTTAGTCAAGAGATGTGGAAGGATCTCGACATTATGCACCCACAGCCCGATCATTCAACATTGCAGCTACAGTGCTGACCATCCTACTCTCTTATTTTAATACTTGTCTGATGGGAAGTAAGTCATACATTAAGAAATACAACAATAACGTGGTTCCCCTGGAGGTTGGAATTGAAACGATTATCTCATTGTCCAAGAACTGTTTTATGACTGAACTCTAACACCTCGATGCACACTCAGTCTATTATTGCTTCTTTCTATATATAATGTCTATATAGAGCTGGCATGTTTAAACATTACAGATTTATTTTCTTTGTGGCCTTGATTGTATTTATAAAACAATTGATGTCAGGGGTTTGATCGCAAGCTCTCCGTGTTCAATTGCAAACACTTCCTCTTGACATTATTGAAGCCACATTGCATCGAATGGTTTCGTGGTTAATTGAACTCTGAAGTTCTGTCCATTCCCAGCAGTGATGTACTTTGTTTTTGGAAACAGTAAATCCAAAACTTGATCTGTAGACTGTCAGTAAGTGTCACTGATGGTCTTTATTATTCAGATTCTACTAATTATACTTTGGAGTTGCCTTGATATGTCCTGGGGGGTAAGGGACAAGGGGTAAGGGTAAGTTAGAAGGGATTTATCATGTGGAGAGGAGGAAATAATAACTGTGTTCTACAATATTAGTTTCAGTTTTAATTCATAGTGTTTTAGAAAAAAAAGTTACATTTGGCTCAACAAATTCTTTGTATAAGATTTAACCTTTGTAACAGTGTGTGATTAGTTTTGTAACTTTAGATTTTTATCACTCAAGACTATGTATTAACTGAATGTATAAGGAGACTTCACCACCTCACATTTTAAACACTGATTATGGCTATGCGGGTATATTTTATACACACTCTGCATAACTTTTAAGTACTACCTATTTTTGTAATCTTCTGTATTAGGCCTACATTGTTTGAAGGTTATAAGCAACTTTTCCACTCCATCCTTTGTTTTAAAAGTAAAATAACTCATTCCAAGCACCAACAACTGCAGAGAGAAAAACATCACCTAGCAAAAGGCCCCTAAAACAGTCACTGATAGAGATTTGATTTAATGAGGAACTTGCACCAATTAAGCAAAATCCGAGATAATGAGTTCATGGTACCAAGGAAAGGAATTTCTTCTCTCAGAGGGTAGTGAACGTCTGAAATTCCCTGCCCCAGAGAGTTGTGAAGGCTAGATCACTGAAAGTATTTAAAAAGGAGGTAGGTCGATTTTTGAAATATCAGGGATTTGAGGGCTAGGAGGAGCTGGCATGAAAGAGGAGTTGAGGCCTGGGGCAGAGCGGCCATAATCTTATTGAATGGTGGGGCAGGCTTGAAAGGCTGAATGGCCTATTCCTGGTCCTATTTCTTATCAGAGCATGACAGCTATACTTCCCCTACCCTAAACAAATAAGCTAGGAAGATATCATAAAACATGCTTTTATCTTAGCAAGAAGTCATAAAAGTAACAGAAACAAGCAATAAGGATGTTCCTATAAGTAGTTGGCATTTTAAGGGACCAGTGAGGGGATAGTGGGAAATGACATCAATCGAAGACCATCACCCTTGGGGGCCAATCATAGATTGATCATACACCCCCTTCAGCCAATTAGAAAATAGCCTTGCCTCGTGTAGGCCAATCATTGATATCATTGATCACGCTGTGGGTTGTGGCTTGGAAAGGATTAATAAGTAGCAGTGAGCAAAGCGCGCACTAAGTTTGAAACTGAAATTTGCAGAGCTTGCTGTCCACTTGGAAGCAGAAGGCCACAGAAATGATGAGGAGAGACAAAGACCAAGTGTCGCCTCATGCACCAAGCTGAGCCGGGAAGTAAGAACCGTAGTATGCCTGTAAATTCGCTGCTCTGCTTTAAGTATTCCTTTATAACTTAAATAAAGTTTCCTGTGTTACTTAACCACTGTCCCCTGTTGCTTGTATGATTAAAGTCTCAAATGAACAAATAGGTATCAGAATTTAAGTTCAAGTAGTATCTAAAACTTACACTGCCACGTGGGACAATCTGGATGGAGCAGCTGGTCTTCTCTTGTCTGATATGTTCATATGTAAACTGGACTGAACCGATTTTATTAGTGCCAGAAGGTTGAGGAGGCCTGATTGAGGTGTTCACAATCTAAAGGGTTTTTTTTAGCTTCTCTGATTGACTCACTGATGAGTGAAAATAAATCAGAATCCATAATGCCCTCCTCCTGTGCTGTTGAACTGTGAGACCCGAGTTACCCGATCTGACTGAAAATGATTGGACATCCTGCAGGTGGAAGACAGGGAGAAACTGAGGGTGAGAAAGGGCAGAAATGCTAAATGGGATTTTATGACAATCCATTAATTTTAGAACAATTATTAATGAGATTTTACTCCATTTTTTTAACTTAAATTTAAGTTCCACCAGCTGCCACAGTGGGATTTGGACATGTTGTCAGAGCAATTTTTCTGGGTTGCTCGGCCCATAACTTGGGTGCTATGCTACTATCTAAGGACAGATGTTGATGATTGCCGACTATATACAGAGGTTGGGGTCGCTGACTGTGTGTGGAATTCTGATCAGAGCCTCCTCAGCAACTCTGCATCCAGGCAGTGGAATGTCGGAAGCCAATATTGGTGGTTAGGGATATGGAGTTCCTGAATGTCTGATAGAAGCCAAACCATGGCGCCACCTCCTGAACGATGTTGCTGGTCAGTCTAACTGCAGCAGAATGTGGTGACCAGCTTCTTGGTCTTGAGTCTAAGGTGTAAAATTGCCATTCCTTGTGAGACAGAACATATGCAAACATACGAATATATGAATTAGGGACAGGAGTAGCCCACTCGGCCCCTCGAGCCTGCTCCGCCATTCAATAAGATCATGGCTGTTCTTATTTTAACCTCAACCCCACTTCCTGCCTACCCCCTGTAACCTTTCACCCTCTCATTAATCAAGAATCTGTAGGTCTGCCTTAAAAATATTCAAAGACTCTGCTTTCAACATCTTTTGAGGAAGAATTCCAGAGACTCACTACCCTCAGAGAAAAGATTTCTCCTCATCTCTGTCTTAAATGAGCGACCCCTGATTTTTAAACAGTGACCCCTAGTTCTAGATTTTCCCACAAGAGGAAACATCCTCTCCACATCAACCCTGCCAAAACCCCTTAGGATCTTAAAGGTTGCAATCAAGTCACCTCTTACTCTTCTAAACTCCAGTGGATACAAGCCTAACCTGTCAAACTTTTCTCATAAGATAACCCGCCCATTTCCGGTATTAGTCTAGGAAACCTTCTCTGAGCTGCTTCTAATGTATTTACATCTTTCCTTAAATAAGGAGACCAGTACTGTACACAATCCCCCTGTGTCTGAGTCACCCATACATGCAGTTCATGGACACCTCCCTGAGCCTCCAGCATGCACCAAAGTCTCACGTGCACATTTCAACATCTCATTCTCAGAAATCCTCTACTTCCTTTAAATGTTGGAGCTGGGAGTACAGATCCATAGCCTCAACAGCTTCTGATGGAGGTTGTCTTACTCGGAGATGATTTGTCTCTCCCCCGTGCAGGCTCTCTGCACAATCACTTCAGTTAGTCCCACTCCTCTGCCTTCTGCCTGTAATCTTGTAATTTTTTTTTCTTTAATGTGCTTATTCCCTTTATTCGCTCCAATTCCCTTCTGACACCCATAATTGAATCTGCCTCCACCATACTCTCAGGCAGTACATTCCAGAACCTTACCACTCCCTGCTTAAAAATATTTTTCTTCATGTTGCCATTGGTTCTTTTACCAATCATCTTAACTCAGTTTGCTAAGGTACACAGCCTTTCTACCAATAGGAACAGTTTCTTCCTATCTGCCCTGTCCAGACTCCTCATGATTTTGAACTCCTCTTTTAAATCTCCTCTAAGCCTTCGCTTCTTTGATGAGAAGAGCCCCAATATCTCCAATCCACCCACATGACAGAAATCCCTCATCCCAGGAGCTACTCTCATAAAGCTTTTCTGCATCTTCTCTACAGCCTTCACATTCTTCCTAAACTGTAGTGATCAGACTTGGACACAATACTGCAGTTGAGGATCAAACAATGTTTTATAAAAGTTCATCATAACTTTCTTACTTTTGTAGCCTATGTTTCTATTTATAAACACCAGTACCCTGTCTGATTTTTGTGAAATCGTACCTCCAACCTTTAATGATTTGTGCATAAATATCCCCAGGTCTGGCTTTTCCTGCAGCCTGTTTAGAATTATATCCTTTTTTTGGATTGACTCTCCTGACTCTTCTTACCAAAATATATCACTTCACACTTCTCTGCATTAAATTTCATTGATTATGCACATTCCACCAGCCTGCATATGTCTTCTTAAAGTCTAAAAGTATCATACAGTCAAGAGGGCCATAGGGAGAGGCAACCACTTGCTTCTTTAGTGTCTCATGTGCTTGAGCTGGTCTGCAGCGAGAAACAAGCAAAATGTTAGCTAGCATGTCACATGACCCTCTCTCTCTCCAACTGCCCAGTGATCCAAATATGGTCATGCCCACTGTAATCCAGATGTAATTTGATTAGATTATGGCTGGGAATTACTCTCTCAACAAGACTCCTTTGTCTGAAGTGATTACATCTAATGCTGGTTCCCCACTCAGTGGAGCCTGGATATCCCCCGTATGGGGACAGGAAATTTGGTTCATCCCCATTCCCCTAAGGTAATTTTCCACTGTCTACTATCCACCATTCTGAAGAATAACCAGTTACCACAACTCACTGTTTTTTATCCTTAAGCCTCTATTTTTTTTAAATCAAAGCTGACACAGGCCCTCCAATTCCATGTGCCACAATATTGTTAACCAGCCTTTTTACGTTACACTTTGTCAAGCACTTTCTTAAAATCCAAATAGACAACATCCATTGCATTTCCTTCATCAACCTTCTCTGTTACATCATCAAAATATTCAATTGGATTAGTCAAGCATGATCTGCCTTTTACAAATCCCTATAGGCTCTCCTAATGAATCTTTCTAAAACTTACCTGGCATTGATATTAAACTGATTGGCCAGCAATGACTGTGAATGTCATAACACGCTTTCTTGAATATGAGTGTCACATTCCACTCTCCAAAATTCTGGCACCTCCCCTGTATCTAGGGAAGATTGAAAGATTATGGTAATTGCTTCCATTATCTCTACCCCAATTTCCTTTAGCAACTTGGGATGCAGGTGACTTATCCACTCTAAGCATAGCTAACCTTTCCAATAAATCATGTCTATCAATTTTCATCCCATCCATTGCTTCTAACATCTCCGCTTCAATCAATATTTTGTCAGCAGCCTCTTCCTTACTGAACACCAATAGAAAATACTCATTAAGTATTCTAGCCTTGCCCTATTCTTGCCTTGCCCTGTTTGTCCCTAATAGGATCCACCCATTTCATACAACCCAAGCTTCCAGTACAGCTACAACACTGGCATTTACCCGACAATGTCAAAAATTGCCCAGGTATGTCCTGTACGCAAAAAGCAGGATAAATCCAATGTGATCAATTACCACCCCATCAGTTTACTCTCGATCATCAGTAAAGTGATGGAAGGGGTCATCAACAATGTTATCAAGAGACACCTGATTAGCCTCAGTTTGGGTTCTGCCAGGGCCACTCAGCTCCTGACCTCATTACAGCCTTGGTTCAAACATGGGCAAAAGAGCTGAACTCCAGAGGTGAGGTGAGAGTGACTGCCCTTGATATCAAGGTGGCATTTGACCGAGTGTGGCATCAAGGAGCCCTAGCAAAACTGCAGTTAATAGGAGTCAGGGGGAAAAGTCTCCACTGGTTGGAGTCATACCAGCACAAAGGAAGATGGTTGTGGTTGTTGGAGATCAGCCATCTCAGCTCCAGGACATCACGGCAGGAGTTCATTGAGGTAGTGTCCTAGGCCCAACGATCTTCAGCTGATTCATCAATGACCTTCCTTCCATCATAAATTCAGAAGTGGGGATGTTCGCTGATGATTGCACAATGTTCAGCACCATTCACGACTCCTCAGATACTGAAGCAGACCATGCCTAAATGTAGCAAGACCTGGACAATATCCAGGCTTGGGCTGACAAGTGGCAAGTAACATTTGTGCCACACAAGTGTCAGGCAATGACCATCTCCAATAAGAGAGAATCCAACCATCGCCCCTTGATGTTCAATGGCATTACCATTACTGAAATCCCCCACTATCAGCATCCTTGGGGTTACCATTGACCAGAAACTCAACTGGACTAGCTATATAAATACTATGGCTACAAGAGCAAGTCAGAGACTAGGAATCGTGCGACGAGTAACTCACCTCCTGTCTCCCCAAAGCCTGTCCACCATTTTCAACGCACAAATCAGGAGTGTGATGAAATATTCCTCACTTGCCTGGATGAGTGCAGCTCCCTCAACACTCAAGAAGCTTGACATCACCCAGAACAAAGCAGCCCACTTGATTGGCACCACATCAACAAACATTCACTCCGTCCACCACCGACGCACAGCAGCAACAGTGTGTACCATCTACAAGATGTGCTGCGGGAATTCACCAAGGCTTCTTCGAAAGCATCTTCCAAATCCACAACCACTACCATCTAGAAGGACAAGAGCAGCAGACACATGGGAACACCACCAACTGGAAGTTACCCTCCAAGTCCCTCACCATCCTGACTTAGAAATATATCGCCGTTCCTTCATTGTCACTGGGTCAAAATCCTGGAACTCCCTTCCTAACAGCACAGTGGGTGTGTCTACACAACATGGACTATAGCAGTTCAAGAAATTAGCTCACCACCACCTTCTCAAGGGAAATTAGTGATGGGAAATAAATGCTGACCCAGCCAGCAAAGCCCACATCCCATGAACAAATAATAAAAAAAGTTAATATCCCCTTTTCTGGTTCGAAGGTTTACTCTAGGTACCAACAACTCAAGACTCCCAAATTATTGTTTACGCACAAAAAGTTTATTCGGCATTCAAAAAAAATCTTCTTACACTCAATGAGACTTATACTTACACATCCATGTGTACAAATTGCCTGGGCTTGTCTGAGAGTTGGTACGCAGGGAGTGAATAGTTCTCTCCTTCTGATCTCTAAGTAGTTGATCAGACCATTTTCTGGTTTCATATCCCCTTTTCTGGTTCGAAGGTTTACTCTAGGTACCAACAACTCAAGACTCCCAAATTATTGTTTACGCACAAAAAGTTTATTCGGCATTCAAAAAAATTCTTCTTACACTCAATGAGACTTATACTTACACATCCATGTGTACAAGTTGCCTGGGCTTGTCTGAGAGTCGGTACGCAGGGAGTGAATAGTTCTCTCCTTCTGATCTCTAAGTAGTTGATCAGACCACTTCATCTTGAGCTCGCTAGCTATCATCTCGGGGCACAGTTTCTTATAACTCACTCAGTGCTTGCTACCCGCAAGAGCGACTCTGGATAGGCAAAACCTGCCTTCTCAAGGCTCAGCGATTGGCCAGTTGTCTCTTGGCAGCCTCATCAAGTTTTAAATCATCTTACATAGTGAGTCTCTGTTCTCCACCTCTCACACGATTAACGGGACAATACTCTCATCTCCCCCAACTTCTCAGTTTCCAAGCAACCAGCCCACATGGTGCATTTTTTGCAAATTTAGCAATGACTTTAACCTTATCAATTTAATATTTAATCTTATCTACAGCATCATCTTGAGGTTTTCATAGATTCACTTCCTTTAACAATAGCACAGTTATACCACACTAATCATGTCACAGGCTTGGAATCAGGATAGCCAGACCTTAGGAGTTAAAGATCACTTAAACTTCAATTACTGCAAACAAACTTCGTGTCAGTCCTTAAAATTTAATAGGATCAGCTGAGTTCCACATTACAGATTCAGCATGTTCCACTCCCCAACGCCCCCCTCTTCTTCAGACACTTGTTTTTCTGTCTCAGTTATTTATTATTTATGTACATTGCTTCCCCCTTCACCAGGTGTCATACCATTCACGGGGGCAATGGGAGAAGGGGGGCATTGCTTATCCCTCTCCGCCCGACAGCCCTCAGCAATCCCATCACTGCTCATGACCACTACCCCATTCCTCCTTTGGCACCCCCGGCTCTTTGCTCACAACTCCCTCCCCCAAAATCCAGCACCATTCACCATCACCCTCCCTAATCAGTACCCCTGGCTCTGCCCTGAAATCAGCAGGACTGAGGAACCAGGGATGTGGAGGTGAGAGGAGGAGTTTTTTGAGTAGAGCTGGAGAGTTTGGGGGGAGAGGGTGAATTGCAGAGTGAGGAAGTGGGATGGGGTGGGGTGGGAGAGCAGATCTGGGGGAGATGGGGCTGGAATTAAAAGTTGAATGGAGAAACTTGTAGACATGCAAATATTTGTGGACTTTTGTAAACACTCAAAAGCACTGATAAAGACTTGAAAACAATAACACTTGTAAACAGCACCAAGCAGAACACTGTAGCACTGCTGGACCTCAAAGGGGGCACAGCTGTGCTACAACTGTGCCTTGTCACTAGGCCTCCGAGTTCCTTAAGCAATTGCTCCATGCTACAGCAGGGAGAGCAAAGTTACAGCTGCAATTTCACACTTCAAACACACTTTCAAACACAATCAGCAGAGTATGCTTCCACTTTGCCGCTGACTGTAAGATCCGAGCCATTGTATCTGACCTGGTTCTCCATTGAAGAATTCAACTGACATACATCATGCACATGTTTTTTTGTTTCATCAGAAACTCTATCACCCTCATCATCCATGGAGCCCTGACTTCGGTTCCCTTACATTTCGCCCTTGATTTAATGTACCTGGCGAGCACCTGAAGTATCTCCTCTTAAAGATCAGCCAATGTTCTTTTACAGCTTTTCTTCTCAATCTTTGGTTCCATTTTACCATTGGTTAGAACCCTTCTCAACCTGTTCAACCTTATCCATTTTAGAATTTCTACATTAGATTATTCCTTGCTCTTGTCCATTACTAATCTAAACATTGTGATGCAATGATCACTTTACCTAAATGTTCTCGCAAAGACACTTGGTCCACTTGGCCCACCTCATGTCTGGGCAATATTCCACATTGTTGGATAGATGCCAGTGCTGTGACTATACTTCAACAGCTTAGCTAGGGGAACTAGCTAGCTCTGGAGTGCAGGTCTTCAGTGCTACTGCTAAGTGCCAGCTGTAAAATAGGAGGCCTGGTGATTGGAGTGAAGCAGCACAAAATGAGACTCCCGGGTTTCGGAGAGGAGAAGTATAAAAGGTGAAGCCCAGGGTAGGAAATGAAGCAACACTGGGGCCTATGTTGGGCTGTGAGTTTAAACTAAACAGGAGGGAAAAGAAAAACTGCGAAGTGATATCACACAACAGACAGCCAGGGTTGAGTGTACTGGTAAACTTTTAATTTTAATTTAGTAGAAATAACTCAACCATCCTGTCAAATAATGTCAATTAATTAGTTCAAAAACGAAAGCCGATTTGACAATTTATTAGTGTTATTCATATCAATTATTATTTATTACAACTAATAAGATCTTGGAAGATAACGTTTAAATTAAATCATAAGGAATTGAAACATTAAAGGGGTCTGATATTTTGTGTGAATTTACATTTGTAGTAAAAATATTTGTTAACTCTCCATAAAATAGGGACTGCTCAAGGGAAGCAGCTGATTGGTGCGTCTTTTATAGATTGAAAATTTTAGTCCAGAATGGTTCACATTCAGTTTGTTCCCTCAGTGAGACCTGGACCAGGATGGGATACAAAGCCGTGCCCGTGAATCCCGCTCCTTACCCGTACCAGGGACAGCAGCAGGTCGGCTAGTCGGTCCCGACAACCGTCATTACCATGGCCCCGAATGTGCTGCCGGTCCGGGACACCTGCTCTATTCCATCTTCAACTTCTCCTAGAGGTGTCAGCTGTGGCTCAGTTCATAGCACCCTCGCCTTTGAATCAGAGGGTTGTGGGTTCATGACCCACTCCCGGAAACCAAGAACTGTGATTGTACTCGAAAGAGTTACAATCTGTGACTGTTGATAACTCGAAAGAGTTTCAACTTCTTCTACCTGAATTTCTGCTGCCTCGGATTCGTGGCGCTGGTCTACTCGGTCAAAGTGAGTGCGGGGCTCGGGGACAAAGCCCCGGGGAGGGATTCAAGGACTGGAGAGCGGGAACACAGACCCCAGGGGAGGGGGAAAAATTCCTGGGGGAGGCGGAGGGGTCGGTTGGGAGGGTTGGAGCGGAGGCGGCAGGAGGGCGGGGAGGTGGAATATGGGCTCTCTAATGGGATATGCAGTAAATCTGCCGGGCATCCCAAGGCTTCCGTTAAAGTGCACAGAGCTGTGATATCCCGGGTCTAATGTTCTGTGTTTAATAATTGGAAAATCTCGCTGGGAAATCTCTACGTCTGGTCAATAATTTGTGTCTGTTTCTTACTAAGGAAACTGTTACAGACTGAACATATGTAATCTACAAAGTGTTACAGACTGAGTATCATAGAAACTTACAGCACAGAAAGAGACAGGCCCGTCGAGTCTGTGCTGGCTCGGACAATGCAGCACTCTCTTCGTACTGATTCTCCTCCAACAGTGCAGCGCTCCCTCAGTTCTGTCCCTCTGAGGGTATAGGTTCCCCCAGGCTTGATTCTCCAACAGTGCAGTATTTCTTCAGTACTTATCGTTTGAACATTCCGCATTTCCTCAATGGTGTTGTGTCAGCCTACATGATTTTGCTCACATCCCACAGGTTGAGTTTTAGCTATCCACGTTATTTGACGTTTTTGAGGTTGGAATACATTTGCATTTCTTGGTTTAATACTCAGGAACTGTGGTACACTAACTCTCCCTGTTAGACAGTCTACTTCTGTATTTGAGTCGCCCAAACATTGTCAAGTAGGACCGGGGTGTTTCTCATTTGTTTTAGGGGGTCTATAATCGGACTTGCTGTGAGAGGAAATAGCCCAGTTGGCAGATCCAGAACGCGATAAGAGTTTCTTATATTTTAAGAGATTTCTGAAATGTGTTAGTTCTGCACCAGTACAATAAACACTGAATGTCTCTGTGAAATCTTTGCCCAGGAGATTCAAGATTCACATTCTGTAATTAACCTCAAGGCTTTAAATGGATGTTTTTTTTCTAATAACATTATTTGTATTACAACCATAATATTTTTGAAGGTTTGGATCACTTACCAATGCGCAAAACTGAATTCCTTTTTATGGTGGCAAAGACATCGGCCCCTGGATGTTTCAGAAGAAACTTTCACCTTTCAGAAAATGTTTTAAAATATTTTTCTCTGTTTTAATGTCAGGTTTCATAAAAAAGAATCTTTGTTCAGTGCCGCTCACACACGTGGGATTTCCCAATTCATTTTACGATCAACTCTGAAGAAATCTCATGCATGAAAATATGGTGACTGGGTTACACACAGAAGGATCCCAGAAACAGCAATTAAATAAATGGCCAATCTGTTTCAGTGTTTTTGCAGAGGAATAAATGTTTAGCCTGACACTGAGACAACTCTCTGCTCTACTTTCAATCGTGTCACGAGATCTTTTATACCCATCTGGAAGATGACACACCTGATAAATCAGCATGCTCTCAGTCAGTGTCAGAACAGATTGTGTTCAGGTCCTGGAATGGGGCTTGAACCCATGTCATGAAACAGTTGCAAGAGCTCCCAGGGCACCAATCTGACATTTACACAACCATTCATTTTAGATTGAGCGATATGACATGACGACATCCACTGCTATGGCTCAGACCAGACAACCTCTCACATTATACTGACTATTGTTAAGTAACTTATTGAGTAACATTCCTCCTGAACGCTTTAACATTGTTTTTGAAGGAATCTACATTTCTTAAGGACGAGGAAACAAACCAATCATTTACTTTAATGTCACTGGAATAAGAGTTATTGCGAAGACCCAGTTCCTTTGGACTGTTTTGTCTTCAGATGTGAATCGTGACCAGTTGCTTATTTTATTTTTGTTTTGCCATATTAAATAATATTTTTGAATTGATTGTGACTAAGTACACTTGTATTTCTTGGTGGAGATTATTGTATGCAATGAACACGCGTTTTTCTGATGAACAACACAAATGAAACTTCTAACATAATGTCAATTCGAAAAGTATAATTTTAATAGCTTCTTGCACAGGCTATGACAAGTTACCAGAGGTTCTAGAGCTGAATTGTAGAGTCCAATTAAATTAAGGTTTTAAGATTGTATGTATTCACACTTAATTTCTTTCAGTCTAGAGATCTGGAAGTTTGGGAGATGTGGATGGATCTGGACATTATGCATCCAGAGCCCGATCATTCAACGTTGCAGCTACAGTTTTGACCATCCTTTTCTGTGTAATTTACATTGTGTTGAAAATCATTCTTCTGTCCCATGGGAATTGAGTCATACATTAAGAAGGACAACCGTAATTCCCCTAGAGGATGAAATTGAAACGATGGTGGCAGTGTCTCATTGTCCAGAAGTTGTTTTGTGGCCCAAATCTTTTAACACCTTGATGCACTCTCAGTCTATTATTGTTTCTTTCTAGCTGTAATATATATATAGTGTTGGCATATTTAAAGTGATCACGTCACAGCAATACAGACTTCTATAAAACATGGTCTTCATTGTTTAATAAAGCAACTGATGACAGCTTTGGGGACTCTAAGTTTAATGGCAAGCTTTCTGTGTTCAATTGTAAATATTTCCTCTTGACAGTGCAAAACACCTCTTTCTGGACTTGCAGTTACGTTTTAATTGATTGAGTTTGTGGTTAATGGCACTCTGAAGTTTTCTTCTTCCACAGCAGTGACGTACTTTGTTTTGGGAATTCGTAAATCCAAAACTTGATTTGTAGGGTGTCAGGCAGTGTCACTGAAGGTCTTTTTAATTAGCAGCAGCTAAATAATACTTGAGCTGCCTTGATGTGTCCTGCCGGTAAGGGGTTAGAGCTTTGAATTGGTCTGCTCAATAAAGCAATTAGTTGAATGTAAAAATGAGAGAAACTTCTCTCCTTGGAGGTTACAGGGCTCCAGGTAGGTACAGAATGTCTGAATTCTGACAGAAAGTTATCACTGCCATGTGGGACAATCTGGATGGAGCAGCTGATCTTTTCCTGTCTGATATATTCATATGTAAACTAAACTGAACAGATTTTATTAGTGCCAGAATGTTGAGGTCTGATTGAGTTGCTCACAATCTGAGGGGTTTTGAATAGCTTCCCTAATTGATTGATTCATTTCACTCATCTGTGAGGCTGGAACAATGGAGCAGAATCCATAACGTCCCCGTCCTGTGCTTTGTAACTGTGAGATCTCGAGTTGCCCGATCTGAATGAAGATATGCCTGGAGGTTTGATAATTGAATGTTTTGCTCATGGATTTGCATCAGCTGCTCACTAATAAGATTTATTGATTTTAAATCCCCCCAGCTGTGGTTGTTGGATTCAAACTCATATCCCAAGAGCAATTTGTTTGGGCCTCTGAGTCACTACTCCAGTAACATTGCTGCTATGCTACTGTTAACTGTCCATTAGCTGTGTACAGATGTTGGTGACTGCTGGCTGTGTGTAGCACTCTGATCGCTCTCCTCAACCACTCTGCATCCACCCAGAGAAATGTCAAAATCAGACATAGGAAAGAGGGGAAATTGAACTCCTGAATGCCCAGCAGAAGCCAAATCGTGGGACCGACCTCTGAAGAATGTTGCCGGTCAGCCGAACTGCAGCAGAATGTGGTGGCCAGCTCCTGGGCCTCGTTTCTAGAACATGACATGACCACTCGTTTTGAGACAGTTCCAATGCTTTTCCCACTTTGTCTGTGGACCGCGTACACCGAGCAGAATTTTAGAAGGGCGCGCGCTGACGTCGGGCCAACGTCCTGACGTCACCACGCGCCATCGCGATATTTCGCTGGGCGGGCCCGCCATAAATTAAACGGCTTGTCAGAGCCCTTAGCCCGGCAATCGACGCCGATTTTTCAGGCGCCCCTGCGATCTTGGGCTCGGCGCACGGGCGCAACGGGCAGGCGGGTAAGTGACTTTTTAAACAAAACTCATCCACGGGCGGGATATGTGGGCTCAGTGTGGTTATCAATGTTTCATGTGAAGTATTTATTGCAGAAAAAGTGTTTTAAACTTGCCTGTGTGATCGGGAGCAGTTCAGACCGATTCCAACAGCTTTCTCTGTACTTTGAAGCTTCAGCTCACCAGTCTGCAGACAGTTATCTTTCTCGGGCCTGCAGCTTTCCGGAGGCTTCCCTTTAGCCTGGGTATGGGTTCTGCCATCTCCCCTGGAGGCAGCTCCTCTGAGGAGGAAGGGAGGGCTAGAATAAGGAGGAGGCGGCCAGGAGTGGACAATCAGCCTCCAGGGGAGACACCTTTGGGTGTCCAGGCGCAGGCACAAGCGGCGCAGGGCCAAGAGGTTGTCCAAGGTGGAAGGGGCTGCAGAAGAAGCCACTATTCTGCTGCCGGGGGTATACAGGCGGCGAAGCAGCTACCTCCATATGACTGAGGTGCAGTTCCGAAGGAGGCTCCGACTCTCAAGGGAAAGAGTCAAATACATCTGTCAGATGATTGGCCCTGAGATATCTCCTAACTGTGAGGGCGGACACCCCATGCCAACGACTCTGAAGGTCACAGTTTCCCTCCACTTCTATGCATCTGGCTCCTTCCAGGGCTCGGTGGGTGATCTTTGCGGCGTCTCCCAATCAGCTGTCCACACTTGTGTCAAGCAGGTTACAGACACTCTGTTCATACGGGCATTGCTCTTCATCCACTTCTGCTGTGACCAGGCAAGTCAGTCACAGCAAGCTAGTGGCTTTGCGGCCATTGCTGGCTTCCTCTGTGTCCAGGGTGCTATAGACTGCACATGTGACCATCAAGGCGCCAGTAGATGAGCCTGGTGCCTTTGCCAACAGGAAGGGCTTCCACACCATAAACGTTCAGATAGTGTGTGATCACAGGATGCAGATTCTGCAAGTTTGAGCAAGGTACCCAGACAGCTTCCACCACGCCTACATCCTCCGACATTCTCAGGTGCCAGGGCTCTTCAGTGCGCCAGCCCGACAGGATGGATGGCTGGTGGGTGACAAGGGCTATCCCCGCAGAAGGTGGCTCATAACGCCTCTCCGCTATCCAAGAACAGGAGCTGAGCAGTGCAACAATAGGAGCCACGGCTCCACAAGGACTGTGGTGGAGAGAGCCATCGGTCTTCTCAAGATGTGCTTCCGATGCCTGGACCGCTCGGGGTGCACTCCAGTATCCCCCAGATCGCGTCTCTGTGATTGTGCAGAGCGCAGCATGCTATCACTATCTTGCGCTGGAAAGGGGGGACGCAGTGGACGATGAAGACCTTGACGCAGTGGATGCAGCTGCACACAATGACTCCAGCAGTGGCTCAGAGGATGAGGAATCACAGGGCAATGCTGAGAGGTTGCACGCCGACCCGCAGCTATACCAGGGAGGCAGGGATATCCAGGAGATTTTAGTCCAACGAACCTTCAGCTAGCTCCACACAAATGGATCTGCAGACCAGCATTACCTGGCGCATCCATACGTGACACAAGTGCTACATCTTCCACTTCATCAGCTGCAACTAAGGGCTTAGTACATAAACATCAATGTCCACTCAAACACTCATGATATGTCGGTGAAACAGACAAATGCAGCACAAAGGAGACACCCTCAGCTATGATAACAAATGTGGATTTTATTCCCATCCATCCATCAGATGGTGCCACAAAAGTCACAACAGAACATTGTTCCAACATTAAAAAATATAAATTCTCTAATCAAGGGCCAACAGAAAAGCACCAGTGACAAACCCATGGAGTGCCTAACGTGCCTTATGCTTATGTTTGCGGGTGCCTCGCTCGGAGTGGCTTATGAGACAGCCTGCTGACCTCAATGACCTTGGTGGATATCCTCTGGCCCGTGCAGCCCGTGCTGCCCCCGCCTGGGAGGGAGTGGCCAGTTCCAAAGCTGGCACCTCCCCAGTTGTCGCAGCCTCAACGGATGCAACGGTCACTGGCAGAGGGGCGGAGGAGCTGCTGCCCTCATCTGGAGAGCCCTGAGAGGAGCTCGCAGAGACGACAGGCAGCTGCTGCGCCGACGTGAGGTCACATTGGACCTCCCTGCTCACCACAGATGGATGGGCACCGAGCTGGGACACTGGTTGCCCAGAACATCTCCCACAATGCCAATGATCACCTGTAACCATTAGCGCTGTGAGGGCTTGCAGGTCCGAGCGTAACCCCATCAGAAGTTGATCAATCTTTTGGAAGCCCCTCTCCATGTGAGTCGCCAATCTCTCAATGGAGGAAGCCTGAAGCTCTGTCTTGAGGTTCATGCCATCACTGACACTCTGCCTGGATTCCTCCACCACAGAGACCAAGTGAAGCACACCCTCATGCAACACTGCCAGATGCTCCCACGCACCCAGCCACTTTTCCTGCAGCTGCTGCATGGCGGACATCTCCAGAGGCACATCATCACGGCTCAACTCAGCATGTGCCTGGTCCCCTGCAGTTCTCTGGCTGCTGGTGCCATCAGCACTCTGTCCGTGCCATCTTCTCCAGCGATTGTGAAGTGCCCTCTCCACTGTGCCCCGGGACACTCGCCGATGTTACATTCCCCCCTGATGTGGTAGTCGCTGCGCTGGTGCCTGGCTTGCTGAAATGATGTGACGCTCGTGCCAATTGACATCCCTCAGGTGTGGAAGGGGGACTCTAGACGTCCTCCTGGTGGCCATGCGGTGGTGATGCTAAAATTAACAACAAGGACATTGGATCAGTTAGCGTTCAGTCAGTAACACAATTCATCCCTTTCCCCCCCAGGCCCATAATGCGCTCAACCTTCAAGAACCTAAGGAGACGAATATTGGTGGGGTGGTAAATAGTCAAGAGGAGGCCCAAACATTACAGGCGCATACAGACAGGCTGGTCAGATGGCCTAAGGAATGCCACATGGAATGTTATGTGGATAAGTGTGAGGCAATGCACTTGGGCAAGACAAAGAAGGCATGGGAATACAGGAGAAATGGTAGGACTGTGAAAAGTCAGGACGATTACAGGGACCTTGCTGGGCAGACCCGTTAAGGTAGCAGAACAGGAACATAAGGCGTTTAACAAGGCAAACGCCAGACTTGCCTTTATTAGTCGAGGAATAGAATGTCGGAAAAGGGACGTCATGTTGCAAGTGCAGAAAACGATGTCGAGGCCACAGCTACACTTCTGCATTCAGTTGTGACCTGCGCTTCATGGGAGGGATGGCATTGGAGTGGAGAGAGTGCAGAGGTTCCTGACCAGGATGCATGCTGGCCTGGAGAGTTGGAGTTATGAGGAAACATTGCATACACTTGTGACATTTGCCGTGGAGCACAGGAGATTGACAGGTCACATTACTGACCTTCATACCGTTATGAGGGGCATAGACCGGGTGGACAGAAGGCAACGTTTCCCCTTGGTGGAGGGATGACTAACGTGGTGGCATTTATTTAAGTTGAGGGGCATGAGGTTGACAGGTGAGATGCTGAGGACCTTTTGGACAGAGTAATGTGGGTCGCACTGGCTGAAAGGGTGGTGGAGGTACAAACCCTCCTAAGATTCAATAAGTAACTAGATTTGCAGCAGCGATGCCATGGCATGTTAGGCCATGGGAATAGTGGTCAGAAATGGGATAAGGCGACTTTGGAAGGTGCTAGAGACACGTATCCTCAAGGGGCCAAGGGCCCTTTGTGTATGACCCACACGTTTGACTGTATCAGTCTGTGAATGAGCAGTGTTGCAGCATTAACGATTGCAGCAATCATCAATGCCTTGGATGGTGGGAAGACAGAGTGGATGGGACTGTGGGCCTCAAATACCTAGCCGCTGCCCCTCAGCCTCACTGACGCCTGCCAACCTGGCCGCTTGGCTCCTTTCCTGTTCCATGGCCTGTTCATCGAATCAGGTCAGTATGTGGAGCATGGCCTATCCATCACCAGTGTGCAAACGCTCATGACTGTTGTGCACAGTTTTCGCCTACAGAACAGAGAACACCATTTATTGGGGCTGATCGCTCATGTACTCTGCACACGCACACTGCACCCCAACCACAGTGGCCCATCTGAGGCCTCCAGCGGCTCCTGTCCACACTACTGGTGATCCATCACCAAAAGATAGTATGGCTGGTCCCAACCCCCACCTCCAACGGCCACCTTGGACACATTCGGTGTTCATCACTTTCAATAACACACAGGTCTTCGCGCCCAAGGCAAGGAGGCGCAACTAGGTGCGGCGCCGAGGCCAGCAGATGGCTCATGGCCACGACACCTTGAGGCTCCCCTTCCACCATCTCATCACCATCAATAAGACATGTGTTGGGGTTCTCAGTATGTGTCTAGCTGCCTCCCCTGCAGGCTGCCCCCAGACTACTCAAGTGCGACAAACACCAACATATGCTGCGGGGCGAACCCATCTTCTCCTCAACCACTAAGGCTGATGTAAGCATGGTCACTATCTGTTTGCCCACCCAGCGTGCGCCAAATGCCCAATGCAGTAAAGACACTAAGACGTTTGTGGGGGGGGGGGCGGTAGAGCAGCCTCAAAGGCTAAGGCTACCTGCTGGGTCAAATGGCCAAGGCCAACATGGAATTCAAAACAAAAAGCTAAAAGCTACTGCGGATGCTGGAAATCCAAAACAAAATAAAAACAGAATTACCTGGAAAAACTCAGCAAGTCTGGCAGCATCGGTGGAGAAGAAATCAGTCAACGTTTCGAGCCCTCATGGCCCTTCAGCAGAACTGAAGCATAGTTTCAACAAGGGAGAAATATAAATTGGTTTAAGGTGGGTGGGGGGGAAGAGACACATTGAGGGTGTGGTGTGAGCAGATAATCAAAAGATGTCAGAGACAAAAGGGTCAAAGAGGTGTTGAAGGTGGTGGTCTTTGTCTGAGAAAAGTGCTAATTAAGAATGCAAGACAGGATATTCAAAGTACAGCTCTAGTGGGGGTGGGGTGGAAAGACTAAAGGTTTTAGTTTTAGATTTAAAAATAATGGAAATAGGTGGGGAAAGAAGAATCTATATAAATTATTGAAAAAAAAGGCGGGTGGGGGGGGAAAAGAAACGGGGTGGGGATGGGGGGAGGGGGAGTTTAAGATCTAAAGTTGTTGAATTCAATATTCAGCCCAGAAGGCTGTAAAGTGCCTAGTCGGAAGATGAGGTGCTGTTCCTCCAGTTTGCGTTGGGCTTCACTGGAACAATGCAACAAGCCAAGGACAGACATGTGGGCAAGAGAACAGGGTGGAGTGTTAAAATGGCAAGCGACAGGGAGGTTTGGGTCTTTCTTGCGGACAGACCGCAGGTGTTCCGCAAAACGGTCGCCCAGTTTGCGTTTGGTCTCTCCAATGTAGAGGAGACTGCATTGGGAGCAACGAATGCAGTAGACTAAGTTAGGGGAAATGCAAGTGAAATGCTGCTTCACTTGAAAGGAGTGTTTGGGCCCTTGGACGGTGAGGAGAGAGGAAGTGAAGGGGCAGGTGTTGCATCTTCTGCGTGGGCATGGGGAGGTGCCATAAGTGGGGGTTGAGGAGTAGGGGGTGATGGAGGAGTGGACCAGGGTGTCTCGGAGGGAACGATCCCTACGGAATGCCGTCAAGGGGGGTGAAGGGAAGATGTGTTTGGTGGTGGCATCATGCTGGAGTTGGCGGAAATGGTGGAGGATGATCCTTTGAATGCGGAGGCTGGTGGGGTGATAAGTGAGGACAAGGGGGACCCTATCATGTTTCTGGGAAGGAGAAGGCGTGAGGGAGGATGCGCGGGATATGGGCCGGACACGGTTGAGGGCCCTGTCAACGACCGTGGATGGAAAACCTCGGTTAAGGAAGAAGGAGGACATGTCAGAGGAGCTGTTTTTGAAGGTAGCGTCATCAGAACAGATGCGACGGAGGCGAAGGAACTGAGAGAATTCACCCTTCCAGAGCGCAACAAATCATTGAAGCGCTAGTGGCACTGGGTCCCTGTGCACTGGACAGCATCCATGGAGCTGACGACCTCCACCACCTCCTGCCAGGCCCGCTTCGTAATGTGGGGGGCCCTCCTCCTCCCAACTTATGGAAACATGACCTCTCTCCGTGCTGCCACCTCCTCGAGAAGGGCGGCAAGGCAGGCATCAGAGAAGCGAGGGGCACATTGGTCCCTGCTGGCCTACGCTGCAGCCTGCCCTCCTCCTCTGGCCTGCCCTCTACCGGAGCCTGCTGTGCAGAACCCCTGCACCTGCAGCTGGCTATGGTGATCCGCCTAAAGGAGGCTGCATGGCCTTTCTTTCTGCAGACTGCCAGTTCCCCATTGGAACTGGAGGTCTGTACACGCTTGCCGCAATTTTGAAAGTCCTGCTCTCCACGGGAGTGTGAAATGCGCTGGGCGGGCCTCAATTGGCCCGCCTGTGCAAAATGGCGGGCGCGGACCTGATCGGTGCTGGCAATTGGGGCTGCGCTGCCTGCAGTTGGGTCGGGTCAGCTCCGCCCGCCCAGCGAATGGAAAATTCAGCCCTATGCCTCTATTTATAAATACAGTTATACTGTCTGCTTTTTTTGTGAATGTTCTCAGCCATCCCTGCCACCGTCAATAATTCCTGCACAAGTATCCCCAGGTCACCATCCGGTGCAGAGGTGGGCGGGGTGGGAGGAGGACCTCCTCGTAAGTCTGCTCCTGGTCCTGGCCAAGGTGACCATCAACAGGCACAGGGAGTGGGCAGTCGAGGGGAAACATTCGACCCGACTGTGAGCAGGTTAATGCTGAGTAAGTGCCACTTGATAGCCCTGTCGATGAAACCTTCCATCGTTTTGCTGATGGTCAAGAGTGGACTAATGGGACGATCACTTGCTGATTCGAATTTGTCCTGCTTTAATTCAACAGGACATAGCTGGGTAATGTTGCAAGTTGTTGGGTAGATGCCAGTATTGTAACTGTACTGGCACAGCTGGTCTAGCAGTGCAGCTAGCTCTGTGCCACAAGTTTTCAGTACCACAGCCAGGATGCTAACCAGATAACAGGAGAGGCCCGGGGATCAGAGCGGAGAAGAACAAACGAAGAGACCTGGCAATAGGGGTGGAGCAGGGTAGTGGTCTGTGTTCAGGCTGTGAGACTAAACCAAATGGGTGACAAAGAAAAATCACAAAGTGATGTCACAGGGTAAGGTAGGATGAGCATACTGGCAAGCATTTACTTTTAATTTAACATTTTAAAAAATAAGCTACAAGACAAACTGGGTCAAATAATTTATATAGAAACAAAAACTGATTTAATAATTTTCCACATAATTACAGGCTTCAATTAACTAATTAGATCTAAGCGGATAAAGTTTAAATTAGAAAACAAGAGATCGTATCACTAACAGTTCTGATTTTTCTGCAAATTACCATCTGTGGTACATAGATTAAAAATTATGTAAACACATTCAAGTTAACTCCTGTAGGCCCGAGACGTGCAGCCACTAAATTTTGCAATTTTATGGGCAGAGTTTTCCCCCCGTTGGGGGGGAAGTTGATGGGCTGGCACATGCGGGCGCGCTTCCGATCGGAGGCACAGTGCCATTTTACGTGGGCAGGCCAATTAAGGCCCGCTCAACGTGATGTCCGCAGGGAAGCGCTATGCTCTCACTGTGCGGGCAGGGGGTACCTCTAAAATCCAGAGTGCGCTCTTTCGCGCATGCGCATGAAAGAGCGCACTCATCTCCCTGAGGCTAAGTGCTGCCTCAGGGAGATCGCCTCTACTTTCAACAATATTAAAAATAGAACAAAAAAATGACAATGTCACATGAGTTGGGACATGTTCATAATTTCCATAACAACTTTATTAAAATTTTTAAAACCCTACATGAAACCTCATCCCACTGGTGGATGAGTTTTCATGTTTTTTCTAGTTGCCACTGGGGCTCCTGGCCTGCCCGCCAACCATAAGGTTGGGACGGGCAGGTCCTTTAATTGCTTAATTGATCCTGTCAATGGCCTCAATTGGCCATTGACAGGTCGGCGGGCGCGCAGCTGATTTTGCTGCACCCCTGCCTTCCTGAAAATTTAAATAGGGCGGGGTGATGTCGGGAATTCTGCCCGATGTTATCCTGCATCATTTTACGTGTCGCCGACGGTAAAATCCTGCCCTATGTGTTTGCATTTTATTTCTGATTTGCTCTTGATTTTGAGAACCTGTATTACCCTGTATTGAATATTTAGATGTTACTTGATTTAAACCTAATTGTGATTACACTTTGATTGAGTCAAAGAATTGATATTATTAACTGTGGCCTTGTTTTTTTCCCAAGGCTTTGTTTTCATGCTGCTCAAAGCAGCCCATATTCACTGCTGCAATTTGGTCTAAACTACTGCTTTTTCTTTTCAGGCTAGACTTGCTAAAATAAAAATTATTGTTTAACAGGAGTCAGTTGCTTACTGCATTCGATGGCCTTTTAACTACAAGGCAGGACAATAAATAATCTTGCACATGGGGTGGTCAGCTATGGTTTGGAATCAGGAGACGGAGTTTGATTGATGGACACTGTAACCTGATTGATGGAAGGTGAGAAACACCACCAAAGAGATGTGTAAACAGCCTGAATATTGCAAAGTCTGCAAGCCTCACGGTGCCTATGAAAAGCATTTGATAAGGACTCATGGTTGCCAGATTCTTGTTCTGAGAAAGTCTGGGTGGAGGCCTCAGAAGGCTGGAATGGAGCCAGAAATTGAACTTAAAGTGACATAGCATCCAACGTTCAGGGCTGCAGCTGGAATGGATTGGTCGACCACTCAAGACTACGGAGGAAGGGCCGTCGATGGACACAGAGAGCCCACCCCTGTGCAAGGTTATTCGGAGATTTGGTGATATATAAACCAAGGGCATTTTTACCATTTTGGGGAGCTATCTCGAGCAGACTAATTTGGGGTTGTTTTACCATTTTGGGGAGCTGTCGTGAACAGGCCAGTTTGTGGTTTCCATTTGTAATATAGGGCAGAATTTTATGTTTGGCGGGCGGGCGGGCCCGACGCAATAGTCGGCGGGCACGGAGCCGATCGCCGCCAGCTAAGTGGGCCGCGCTGCCATTTTGCGCGGGCGGGCCAATTAAGGCCCGCCCAGCGCATTGCACACCCCCGTGGACGGCGGGGTTTTCAAATTTGCGGTGGGCATGCACAGAGCACCAGTTCCAATGGGGAACAGGTAGTCTGTATAAAGAGAAGCCAGGCAGCCTCCTTCAGGCTGTTCACCATGGCCAGCGACAGGTGCAGGGGGTCTGCACAGCGGGCTCCAGAGGAGGACAGGCCAGAGAAGGAGGGTAGGCCAGCGGGGTGGGGGGGAGGAGGGGAATGTGCCCCTCGCTTCTCTGATGCCTGCATTGCTGCCCTTCTAGAAGAGGTGGCAGAACGTCGGGAGGTCCTGTTTCCCCAGGATGGGAGGAGGGGGGCCCCCCACGTCCTGAAGCGGGCCTGGCAGGAGGTGGTTAGCTCCCAAGATGCTGTCCATCGAACAGGGACCCAGTGCAGCAAGCGCTTCAATGATTTGCTGCGCTCTGGAAGAGTGAGTACCATGTCAGCCTTGACCATTTGACCCAGCAGGTAGCCTTAGCCTTTGAGGGCCCCCCCCACCACATCTTAGTATCATTACTGCATTGGGCATTTGGCGCACGCTGGGTGGGCAAACAGATAGTGACCACGCTTACATCAGCCTTAGTGGTTGATGAGAAGATGGGTTCTCCCCACAGAATATGTTGGTGTTTGTCTCATTTGAGTAGTCTGGGGGCAACCTGCAGGGGAGGCAGCTAGGCACATACTCAGAACTCCAATACGTCTGCCCTGATGAGATGGTGGAAGGGGAGCCTCAAGGTGTCATGGCCAAGAGCTATCTGCTGGGCTAGGCGCCGCCCTAGTTGCACCTTCTTACCATGGGCAAGTGATGGATGCTGAATGTGTCCAAGGGGACCGTTGGGGGAGGGGGTTGGGACCAGCCGTACTATCTTCTGGGGACTGATCACCAGTAGTGTGGATAGGAGCCGCTGGAGGCCTCAGATGGGCCACTGTGGTTGGGGTGCGGTGTGCGCGTGCAGAGTACATGAGCAATCAGCCCCAATAAATCCTCTTCTCTGTTCTGCAGGCAAAAACAGAGCACAACAACCAAGAGCGTTTGCGGACTGGTGGTGGGCACGCCGTGCTGCACACCGTCACCCACTTCGAAGAACAGGCCGTGGAGTCGGGAAGAAGGCAAGCTGGCAGGTGTCGATGAGGCTGGGGTGCAGCAGCTAGGTATTTGAGGCCCACAGTCCCATCCACTCTGTCTTCCCACTTTTCAAGGCACTGCAATCGTTAATGCAGAAACACTGCTCATTACAGACTCATACAGTCAGACGTGTGGGTCATACGCAAAGGTCCCTTGGCCCCTTGAGGATACGCGTCTCTAGCACCTTTCAAAGTCACCTTATCCCATTTCTGACCACTATCCCCATGGCCTAACATGCCATGGCATTGCTGCTGCACATCCAAAGACTTATTGCATCTTAGGAGGGTTTGTACCTCCACCACCCTTTCGGCCAGTGCGTCCCACATTACTCTGTCCAAAAGGTCCTCAGCACCTCACCTGTCAACCTCATGCCCCTCAACTTAAATAAATGCCACCACGTTAGTCATCCCTCCACCAAGGGGAAATGTTGCCTTCTGTCCACCCGGTCTATGCCCCTCATAACGGTATGAAGGTCAATAATGTGACCTGTCAATCTCCTCTGCTCCATGGCAAATGTCACAAGTGTATGCAATGTTTCCTCATAACTCCAACTCTCCAGGCCAGCATGCATCCTGGTCAGGAACCTCTGCACTCTCTCCACTCCAATGCCATCCCTCCTATGAAGCGCAGGTCACAGATGAACGCAGAAGTGTAGCTGTGGCCTCGACAGCGTTTTCTGCACTTGCAGTATGACCTCCCTTTTCCTACATTCTATTCTTCGGATAATAAAGTCAAGTTTGGCTTTTACCTTGTTAAACGCCTTATGTTCCTGTTCTGCTACCTTAACAGGTCTGCCCAGCAAGGTCCCTGTAGTCGTCCTGACTTTCCAAGGTCCTACCATTTCTCCTGTATTCCCGTACCTTGTTTGTCTTGCCCAAGTGCTTAACCTCACACTTATCCACATAAATTTCCATGTGGCATTCCTTAGGCCATCTGAGAGCCGGTCTGTATGCACGTGTAATGTTTGGGCCTCCTCTTGACTATTTACCACCCCACCAATGTTCATCTCCTTAGGTTCTTGAAGGTTGAGCGCATTATGAGCCTGGGGGGAAAGGGATGAATTATGACTGAACGCTAACTGATCCACTGTCCTTGTTGTTAATTTCAGCATCACCACCGCAAGGCCACCAGGAGGACGTCCAGAGTCCCCCCTCCACACCTGAGGGGCATCAATTGGCATAAGCGTCACATCATTTCAGCGAGCCAGGCACCAGCGCAGTGACGACCACATCGGTGGGGATACTAACGTCGGTTAGTGTCCCGGGGCACAGTGGAGAGGGCACTTCACAATCACTGGAGGAGATGGCATGGACAGAGAGTGCCGATGGCGCCAGCAGCCAGAGGACTGCAGGGGACCAGGCACATGCTGAGTCAGGCTGTGATGATGTGCCTCTGGAGATGTCCGCCATGCAGCAGCTGCAGGAAATGCGGCCGGGTGCGCGGGACCTTCTGGCAGTGTTGCATGAGGGTGTGCTTCACTTGGTCTCTGTGGTGGAGGAATCCAGGCAGAGTGTCGGTGATGACATGAACCTCAGGACAGAGCTTCAGGCTTCTTTCATTGAGAGTTTGGCGACTCTTATGGAGAGGGCCTTCCAACAGATTGATCAGCATCTGATGGGGTTACACGCGGACCTGCAAGCCTTCACAGCGCTAATGGCCACAGGTGGTCATTGGCGGTGTGGGAGATGTTCTGGGTACCAAGTGTCGCCACTCAGTGCCCATCCATCTGCAGTGAGCAGGGAGGCCGAAATGGACCTCTCGTCGGTACAGCAGCAGCCTGTCATCTCTGCGAGCTCCTCTCAGGGCGCTCCGGATGAGGGCAGCAGCTCCTCCGCCCCTCTGCCAGTGACCATTGCATCCGTTGAGGCTGCGACAACTGGGGAGGTGCCAGTTCTGGAACTGGCCACTCCCTCCCAGGCGGGGCCAGCACAGGCTCCACGGGCCAGAGGGCAGCCGCCAAGGTCATCGAGGCCAACAGGACAGTGAGTCAGGCTGTCTCACAAGCCCCTCCGAGTGTTGGGGTGGCACCAAGACGTAGTACCTGCGAATGTAAACATAAGGCACGTTAGCCACTCCACGGGTTTGTCACTGGTGCTTTTCTGTTGGCCCTAATTAATTGGGAATTGTTTTTTTGTGAACGTCAGAGCAACGTTTTGTCATGTTTCTGATTGCACCATCTGATGGATGGCAATAAAGTCCACATTTGTGACCATGGCTGAGGGTGTCTCCTTTGTGCTGCATTTGTCTGTTTCACCGACATATCACGAGTGTTTGAGTGGACATTGATGTTTATCAATCAGCCCTTAGTTGCAGCTGCTGAAGTGGAAGATGTAGCACTTAAGTGCCACGTATGGATGTGCCAGGCAATGCTGGTCCTGCAGATCCATTTGTGTGGAGCTAGCTGAAGGTTCGTTGGATTAAATTGTCCCGTTGTCCCTGCCTCCTTGGTGTAGTAGCTGATCGGCGTGCTGCCCCTCATCATTGCCCTGTGCTTCCTCATCCTCTGAGCCACTGCTGGAGTCCTCATGTGCAGCTGCATCCACTGCATCAAGGTCTTCATCGTCCATTGTGGCCCCCCTTTCCAGCATAAGATTGTGCAGAGTGCAGCATGCTACCACTATCACAGAGACGAGTTCTGGGGGATACTGGAGTGCGCCGCCTGAGCGGTCCAGGCATCAGAAGTGCATCTTGAGAAGACCGATGGCTCTCTCCACCACAGCCCTTGTGGAGCCGTGGCTCCTATTGTAGCGCTCCTCAGTTTCAGTTCTTGGATGGCGGAGAGGCGTCATGAGCCACCTTCTGAGGGGATAGCCCTTGTCACCCATCAGCCATCCATCCAGCCAAGTCGGAGCGCTGAAGAGCCCCGGCACCTGGGAACGTCTGAGGATGGAGGCGTGGTGGGAGCTGCCTGGGTACCTTGCACAAACTTGCAGAATCTGCATCCTGTGATCACACAATATCTGCATGTTCATGGACTGGAAACCCTTCCTGTTGATGAAGGCACCGGGCTCGCCTACTGGCGCCTTGATGGCCACATGTGTGCAGTCTATAGAGCCCTGGATGGCGGGGAAGCCAGCAATGGCCGCAAAGCCTCTGGCTCGCTGTGCCTGACTTGCCTGGTCACAGCGGAAGTGGGTGAAGGTCAATGCCCATCTGACCAGAGTGTCTGTAATCTGCTTGAGACAAGTGTGGATAGCTGAGCGGGAGATACCACAAAGATTACCCACTGAGCCCTGGAAGGAACCAGATGCATAGAAGTGGAGGGCAACTGTGACCTTCAGAGCCGCTGGCATGGGGTGTCCACCCACACAGGAGCGATCTCAGGGCCAATCATCTGACAGATGTATTTGACTCTTTCCCTTGAGAGTCGGAGCCTCCTTCGGCACTGCACCTCAGTCATATTGAGGTGTAGGTGCTTCGCCACCTGCATACCCTGGCAGCAGGATAGTGGCGTCTTCTGCGGCCCCTTCCACCTTGGACAACCTCTTGGACCTGTGTGCCTGTGCCAGGCATCCCAAAGGTGGCTCCCCTGGTGTCCACTCCTGGCCTCCTCCTTATTCTAGCTCTCCCTGCTCAGAGGAGCTGCCTCCAGGGTTGATGTCAGAACCCATACCCAGGCTAAAGGGAAGCCTCCGGAAAGCTGCAGGCCTGATAAAGATAACTGTCTGCAGACTGGTGAGCTGAAGCTTCAAAGTACAGAGAAAGCTGTTGGAAATCGATCTGAACTTCTCCCGATCACACAGGCAAGTTTAAAACACTTTTTCTGCAATAAATACTTCACATGAAATATTGATAACCACACTAAGCCCACATATCCTGCCCATGGATGAGTTTTGTTAAAAAATCACTTACCTGCCTGCCCGTTGCACCCGTGCGCCGAGCCCAAGATGGTGCGATGGTGATCACCCGAGCCATCTTTCGCTTTATCTGGAGGTCGAAAACGGATCGTGTCCGCAGGGATGTGATGTATAAGCCTCTAGATAAAGGGGGAAAAAACGTGCCCAACATCGCCCTCATACTGATGGCCACCTTTGTGTGCAGCTGCATCAAGCTGTGCGTAGATCCTCGGTATGCAAACACCAAGTGTCACTATGTGCTGAGGTTCTACCTGTCACCGGTGTGGTGAAGCATGGGTCTGGCCACGCTGCTGCTGAACGCTCCAAGTATTTGGACTGTGCCATAACACCTGTCCCTCGTGGAAAACTTCTGCAGAGAAACACCTTTGACCACAAGTGCATCAGGCAGTGGTTGGCACATAACATCCTAGAGGCCCTGCGGGAAAAGGAGATGGTGGATCCTGTCAGATGGTTCCCTGAGCAGACTTTTAAAGTCACTTGGCAGAATGCCTCATCACCAGAACTTTCCAACAAGCACCAAAATGTAGCGTGGCTGGTGGTCAGATCCTTCCTACACACCAGAAGTCTCACCCCCTCTGCACATTGCCCTTGAGGTGGCTTTGGTGGGGAAGAGACCATTGTTCACCTCCTTGAGGACTGTGCCTTTGCAAAGAAGGTCTGGAGAGAGATGCAGTGGTTTTTGTCGAGGTTCATCCCGAGCAGTTCTGTGACACAACTCTGTGCTCTACGGGCTGTTCCCAGGGACACACACCAAGACAAATATCAACTGCAGCTGGAGGATCATCAACTCGATGAAAGACGCTCTTTGGCCTGGCCGAAATTTGTTTGTCTTCCAGTGCAATGAGTTGTCCCCGACCGAGTGTTGCAGACTGGCATATTCCAAGGTCCAGGACTACCTGCTGAGGGACGTACTAAAGCTTGGGGCAGCCGCCGCAAAGGTGCAATGGAGAAAGGTCGCTGTCTAAGACCTTTCAGCCATAGTGCACTGAGGGGCTGGAAATTGTATAGACCCCTCGGGCTGTACGACTCACAAAGATTGTATGTAGTGAATATTAAATGTATCATAATTGTACTGAAGCACCTTAGAGCGCAACATGATGTATGTCGATAACTCCAATCCCATTGCACTGTCTGACTTTATGTAATGACCATATTGAAATGACTATAATATTAATTGATTGTATTGAAGCACCTCGTGATCCATGTGTAAAAGTTGAATATGATTGCACTTTTTGTGATGGCCGTTTAGAAATGTTTTGTAATGTTCTTTCAGATATTTTATGAATAAAGTATATTTTTCCAAAAAAAAATAAGTGACATCACAAGACAGCGCGAGGGGGCGGCGTAGAGATCAGAACCAGCGCAAGCGCGGGGAAGCTTCAAAAAGTGACGTCAGCACAAAGGTGAGAGCTGATTGGTGAGTAGTGGGTAAGTGTTTTTCTCCAGTTTTTTTCTCCAGTTTAAAATAGATTAAGCTAAGGAAAGGTAAGAGTTCTAGTTTTTATTTAAAGTACGTAAATAATTTAACTTCTTTTACTGTATTTAACTTAAAGTAAGGGTTCTTCTCAACTAGAGGCATGGCAGGGCAGCTCAGTCCCGTGTTATGTACCACCTGCAATATGTGGCAAGTCCTAGATGCTCTTTGCACTCTGACCGATCATATGTGCAGAAAGTGCCACCAGCTACAGCTATTTGAGCTCCGAGTTTCGGAGCTTGAGCGGCAGCTAGAGGCACTGAGGTGCATCCGCGAGGCTGAGAGTTTCGTAGAGAGCACGTTTTTAGACATGGTCACCTCACAGTTTATGGAAGTGCAGATAGAGAGGGTGACCATCAGTCAGAAGAAAGATGTCAGGCAGGTAGTCAGGAAATCCCCAAGGTGCGTCTCGCTCGAGAACCATTTTTCTGTTTTGGAAAACGGTGAGAGTGACAGTTTCTCTGGGGAGTGCAGCCATGCTCATGGCACTGAGAGTGGCTGAACTGCACGGGGAGGAGGAAAAAGAGGGGAAGAGCAATAGTGGTAGGAGACTCGCTAGTAAGTGGAACAGACAGGCGTTTCTGTGGCCGTAGACATGACTCCAGGATGGTATGTTGCCTCCCTGGTGCCAAGGTCAAGGATGTCACTGAACGGCTGCAGGGCATTCTAAAGGGGGTGGACAAACAGACAGAGATCGTGGTACAAATTGATGCCAGTGACATAGGTGGAAAGAGGGATGAAGTCCTGCAAGCAGAATTTAGGGAGCTAGGAAGCAGATTATAAAACAGGACCTCAAGGGTAGTAATCTTTGGATTACTTCCAGTGCCACGCGCTAGTGAGTATAGAAATAAGAGGAATGTGTGGCTGGAGAGATTGTGCAGGAGAGAGGGCTTTAGATTTCTGGGACACTGGGACAATTTCATATTTTCTTGCATTATACTCCATTTGCCAGATTTTTGCCCATTCAACTAACCTATCTACATCCTTTTATAACTTGCTTATGTCCTCTTCAGAGCTTACTTTTCTATCTATCTTTGTGTCATCAGCAAACTTAGCAACCATACCATCATTTTGATCATTTTAATAAATTTTAACAGTTGAAGCCCCAGCACTGATCCCACTGGTCACTTGTTATATTCTGCTGACCAGAAAAAAAAGACTCATTTATGCCTAATCTCTGCTTCCTGTTAGCTAGACAATCTTCTATCCATACCCACTACACCATGAACTTTTATTTTCTGCAATAACCTTAATGTGGCACCTTATCAAATGCCTTCTGAAAAGTACAGTACATTCACTGATTCCCCTTTATCCACAGCACCTGTTACTTCTTCAAAGAACTCCAATCAATTGTTAAACATGATTTTCCTTTCACAAAGCCATGTTGACTCTGCCTGATTGCCATGAATTTGTCTAAGTGCCTGTTATAACATCTTCAGTAGTAGCTTTTAACATTTTCCCTGTAAGAGATGTTAAGTAACTGGCCTGTAGTTTCCTGCTTTCTGTCTCCCTCGTTTTTTGAATAAAGGAGTTACATTAGCTATTTTCCAATCTAATGGGACCTTCCCCGAATCTAGTGAATTTTGGAAAACTGCAACCAACCCATCAACTATCTCACTAGCGATTTCTTTTAAGACCCTCGGATGAAATCCATCAGGAGCCGGGGACTTGTCAAGCTGCAGTTCCAACCAGTTGCTAAGTACCACTTCCCTGGTGATTGTAATTTTCTTGAGTGCTTCCCTCCCTTCCATTTCCTGATTTAGAGCTATTTCTGGGATGTTATTTGTATCCTCCAGGATACAATACAAGTAATCTGGGAAGAGGGAAAAGATGCAGGGAAGGTGAAATTAGAAGATCTTGCTCAGGAATTCTTACTATCTTGTAAATAATTTTTGTCTGTTTCCCAGCAAACTGTTACAGAGTAAACACATGTAACCTACAAAGTGTTACAGACTGAGTATCATAGAGACTTACAGCAAACAAAGTGACTATTTGGTGCATCTACTCTGTGCTGGTTCTTTGAAGGATCAGTCATGCTGAGTCCCTCACTCCTGTTTTACTGTCGATAACTCTGTAACTTCCTCATTCTCAAGTTCCTTCCCCAAATTATTCATGGACTCAGCTTCCAGCAGCTTTTCAGGTAGAATGTTCCAGATTGCAACAACTCTGAGTGAAAACATTTCTCCTCATTTCCCTTCAATGTTTTTAAATCTCTGACTTCTGGCTATTGACCCGCTCACCAGAGGGAATAGTTTTTCTCTATCGAGTTCATCAAAACCTTTCATCATTTTGAAAACCTTTATTCAGTCACCTCTTAAATTTCTCTGCTCCAAGAGAACTTTCCCAAATTCTCCTCATAACTGAAATCCCTGACAACATCCTTGATCAACCTTCTGTTACTTCATCAAATAACCCAATCAAATTATACAGACATGATTTGTGTTTAACAATCCAATTTCCTTAATTAACCTATTCCTGTACATCTGTAACCAACAAAGTGCTAAAGGTTGTGTAAATGTAACCAACACACTAATGGTCGTTAAAATCATGAAAGGGTTTGATAGATTAAATGTAGTACAAACAATTTTCCACTTGTTGGGGAAACCAAAACTTATCATTGTTTAAGTGGCATTCTGGGTGGCATAGGCAACCATTATCTTCCAAACTTTCCAATCATAGCAACAGTGGTTGACCTTGTTGTTGGACTTCTGGTTAAGCCAGTCTTTAATGTTTAGTTGCTTCCTTTGCTGCAGCTTCTTGCCCTTCTTCTGTTAATTCTTCCAGTGGTGATTAGACATTCCAACCCTTCTGCACGGATAACATGCCCAAAGAGCTCCATTTGCCCTTTATTGATATTATTTAACAGTTCTCTTGTTTATCGGCCTCATTCAGTACTTTCTCGTTAATTGTTTTCCCCATCCAGCTCACCCATAAGATCATTCTTAAGAACCACATTTTGAAGCTGTTGGTTTTCTTTTTTTCCTCTTCCCCAAGCTTCGCATCCATAATTCATTACTGACCAGACATAACATTATAGTAGACAGATTCTCAGGACTTTATTCATATAATTCCCATCTGTAAAAAAAAACCTGATACAGGCAAGGATTTAACTTTCCAAATTATTTTCAAATTTCCAAATTTAGATTTGCAGGTTATTTGAAGTTTGTGAGGTTTCACTGAATATTTTGGAATACAGTCTACATTGGCATTTTCTTGAATGGATGCACAGTAACTTCACTAAACTACCCTAACTGGGTTCTCTATCAGTCAATCTGCCCCTGTATTTGAGTCTCCCAAACAGGCTGTTGAATGAGACTGAGATGTCCTGATCTTATTTTTAGGACCATAGGGCAGTGTTTCCCAAATCTTTTCCGGGTGTGACCCGGCTTTGATGCCCCAGGCTTCGTGAGGCTCCAGAGTGAAAATTTGGCAGGATTGGCCCTAGGTCATCACAGTTGCTGTATGAGGGAATCAACCAGTTGGAGGAGCCAGAATGCAATAAGAGTTTCTTATATGTTATGAACAATATATAACTTTAAGTTGAATTTGTATATATATTTGTGTTAAGAAAGGTACAATTGGTTTCAGTTTCATTTAGGTTTTGTTTATGAACCTTGGTGCCTGGGCAGCTGAATAGATTTGTGATTAGAAGGTTTCAGGTCTTTTGGGTTTGTTTGTGTAAATATATTTTAATAAGGTCTTACAACCCATGAAGTTAAAGAGATGGATTAAAAGGGGCTGAAAGCTCAATGATTCCAGAAACAAAACACAAAGTAGAAAAGTTTTACTGTTACCTAGCAACAGTAATCCAGTTTCACAGAGACAGGAAAGACAGGCGTGGAGAGAGAGAATGCATGTTCAGTGTGTGTCAGAGAGAGAAGACAGGGATCCTAAGCTCTCTGAGAAGAAAAACTGCAAGGCCAATGGGACAGTAGTTAACTGAATAATCAGTTATAGGACTCAGTAAAGTGATCGGTTTAGTGAAGGTGCTACTGGAAGACTGAGTTTAGGGAACTCATTGTTTGCTCTGCCGTCGAAGAAACAGTGAGTTTAGAGTCTGGTTTTTGGGTGTCCAGGGGAGAGATACAAATTAGGCGAGAAGCATCAAGTGAATGCTCAGTAATTTACCAGAAGAAAAACTTATGCTACTGTACCAGTCCCAAGCGAGAAGCCTTTGTGTCAAGCTAGTGGTAACTCTTCACTGGTTTATGTGTCTGTAAAGATATTTCTGGGGTAAAGGAATAGTGGGAATTTGAATTGTCTTCTTGTGTTTGTATTGAGAGCTTTTCAATCTTTTTTGATCTGCTGTAATATAATTCACTTCTCTTGTTTTAATAAATATTTTTCTTTGTATTAGAAGTTCATTAGCAGATTCCTGTGAATTTGTTCAATAACTTTCTTCCATGGTTTCTAAAAAAATGTTAGAATCTATCAAGCCGGGTTTCACTCTGGGATCTGATGTGTCCAGTATTAACATCAGCGAGGATCATAACATATATTATAAAGGATTTCTGAAATCTGTTCATTCGACACCAGTACAATAATCACTGAATGTCTCTGTGTAATCTTTGCCAAGGAGCCTCCAACATTCACAAGCTGCATTTTACCTCCACAGTTTTTAAATGGATGGTTTTGCTGATAAACTCATTTGCCTTACAGCTATCATTTTGAAACTTTTGGATCACTTACCAATGCACAAAACTGAATTCCTTTCTATGGTGGTAATGGATATCTACCCCTAGATGTTTCAGAAACAACTTCCATTCTTCAAAAGATGTTTAAACAGAATTATCTCTGTCTCAATGCCAGTTTTTGTAAGATAGAATCCTTGTGCAGGAGCAGTGGTGTAGTGGTATTGTCACTGGACTAGTAATCCAGAGACTCAGGGTAATGCTCTGGGGACCTGATGGTGGAATTTGAATTAATAAAAATCTGGAATTAAAAGTGTAATGTGCATAAAACCATTGTCGATTGTTGTAAAAACCCATCTGGTTCACTAATGCCTAAGTCTTTACCTTTCGCTTAGTCCTTACCCAGTCTGGTCTGCATGTGACTCCAGACCCACAGCAAAGTGATTGACTCTTAAATGCCTGGAACCTACACCATTTGGACTCCAGTGGCTCAAGGGCAATTAGGGATGGGCAATAAGGTGAGATGAGGTGAGAGTGACTGTCCTTGACATCAAGGCCGCATTTGACAAAGAGTGGCATCAAGGCGCCCTAGCAATACTGGAGTCAATGAGAATCAGGGGAAAAACTCTCCGCTGGTTGGAGTTATACCTAGCACAAAGGAAGATGGTTGTGGTTATTGGCGGTCAGTCATCTCAGCTCCAGGACATCACTGCAGGGGTTCCTCAGGGTAGTGTCCTCGGCCCAACCATCTTCAGCTGCTTCTTCAATGACTTTCCTTCCATCATAAGGTCAAAAGTGGGGATGGTCGCTGAAGATTGCACAATGTTCAGCACCATTTGCAACTTCTCAGACACTGATGCAGTCCATGTCTAAATGCAGCAAGACCTGGATAATATCCATGCTTAGAGTGATAAGTGGCAAGTAACATTGGATGGTCAGGCAATGACCATCCCCAATAAGAGAGAATCTAACCATCCCCCCTTGATGTTCAATGGCATTAGCATCACTGAATCCCCCACTATCAACATCCTGGAGGTTATCATTGACCAGAAACTGAACTGGACTAGCCATATAAATACTGTGGCTACAAAAGCAGGCCAGAGGCTAGGAATCGTGTGACAAGTAACTCACCTCCTGACTCTCTAAAGCCTGTCCACCATCTACAAGGCACAAGTCAGGAATGCGATGGAATACTGCCCACTTGCCTGGATGAGTGCAGCTCCCACAATACTCAAGAAGCTTGACACTATCCAGAACAAAGTAGCCCACTTGATGGGCACCATATCCACAAACATTCACTCCCGCCACCACCGACGCACAGTAGCAACAGTATGTACCATCTACAAGATGCACTGCAGAAATTCATCAAGGCTCCTTTGACAGCACCTTCCAAACCCACGACCAGTACCATCTAGAAGGACAAGGGCAGCAGATAGATGGGAACACCACCACCTGGAAGTTTTCCTCCAAATCACTCACCATCCTGCCTTGGAAATATATCGCCGTTCCTTCACTGTCGCTGGGTCAAAATCCTGGAACTCCCTCCCTCACAGCATAGTGGGTGTACCTACATCACATGGACTGCAGCAGTTTAAGAAGGCAGCTTACCACCACCTTCTCAAGGACAACCAGGGATGGGCTATAAGTGTTGGCCCAGCCAGCAAAGCCTACATCCCATGAATGAACATTAAAATAAAATGCTAGCCTAGCCAGCAATGCCCACATGAATGAATGAAAAAAACACAAATCCCTTTACAGCCAACAACTGTCTAATCAAGTGATATCATCTGGTAACCATTTTGTACACAGCAGGATCCCCGAAACAGTAATGAGTTACATGACCAATCTATTTCAGTGTTTTTGCAGACGGATAAATGTTTAACAGGGCACAGGGAGAAGAGATCTCTGCTCTAATTTCAGTGATGTCACGGGATCATAGCTACCTGGGAGATAACTCCTCTGGCAACAGAGCATGCTCTCTGTTGGATGAGATTGAGTTCAGGTCCCGGAGTGAGGCTTGAATCAATATGCTTACAACAGCTGTGAGAGCTTCCAGTAGGGCAACTTACACAACCATTAATTTTAGTTTGAGCTCTTCGCAATAACGTTATCCACTCCCAGATTGTTTTTAAGGAAATTACAATTTTAAGAATGAGCAAACGAACCAATCTTTAATATAAAAGCAAAACACTGCGGATGCTGGAAATCCAAAACAAAAATACCTGGAAAAACTCAGCAGGTCTGGCAGCATCTGCTTGGAGGAACACAGTTAATGTTTCGAGTCCGAATGACCCTTCAACAGAACTCAGTCTTTAACTTTAACGTCACTTTAAAAAGGGTTACTTTAAAGAACCAGTTATTTTCCTCCGCTTTGTCTTTGGGTGTGAACCATAGGCAATTGCTTCTTCAATTTGTGCCAGTTTAAACAATGGGTGGAATTTTCCCCGAATTACACTAAGTGCGGTAGCGGGCGGGTAAAATGGAGTCCTACCTGCTGCTGAAAATGGGGGGTTTTCACGCCACATCTTCCCAAGCCCGCCACTTTATCTATTCACTCCTGTGAAACACACCATTTCCATGGCGGTCGGGCTCTCATTCACCCACTTGCTATCACCCTGCTGTTGCATCATGCCGGCCTCCATCTTTAAAAGGCAGTCGTCAGCAAAGCGTTCATCGCCACCAGCTCACCACCGCTGCCTGGGAGACATGGCCAGCAAAGGCAAAGAGGCTGCAGCCCCCGCTTCAACGACAGGTCCCTCGAGCGACTGCTGGATGCCGTGGTGGCCCGCCTGCTCTACCCCCGCTCTGGCCACAGGATGGGTAGCAATGTCACCAACCTGGCTTGGGAGGCGGTGGCAATGGTGGTCAGTGCAAATGCCCTTCAGAAGAGAACAGCCACCCAGTGCTGCAAAAGGATGAATGATCTCCTCTGTTTCGCCAGGGTCAGTCACTCTTTTCATCATTCCAACTCACACACTTACAAACCCATCACACATCCACAGGGCCCTCACTCACTGCCAGTGCAAGGGGCATCACCATTCACTCTATAACACACACCATCATTGTCCTCATATCGTCCATGGGACCACTCACCATCCACACAGGCCAGGCATTCTTAAAATCTGGCCTGGCATGCATCCTGATGCACTCTCCCCATCTCTATCCATGCAAGACAAACTGGCTCACAACAGGAGGGAAAGGTCACAGGTGGAGGGATGCCAGAAATTAAAGTTCCGACAGAATTCGAAAACAGAGCCAGCCAGCTGGCCAGCGATGACCGGGACCAGTCCTGTGCTGATGGTGAGGTCGGCACTGCTCTACCAAGTGAGGATCCAGCCGTGCAACATCCATCAGACAACCATGCTGTGAGTGATGTGTCCTCTTTCACAGGCCACTGCCATGCACTAATTATCTCCTTTTGCTTTTACAGGCACATCTGGGAAACAGCTGACGGAGTCCATGACCCAGGGCCTCCAATCAAGCTCCGAAGAAACCTCTGAAGAGGAATCTGAAAACACTCTCCCTGAAGCCCATCACAGCGCTCACCCACATCCTCCACTAGCACACTGACACACACCTCGGTGGGACCTAGCTTTAGAGTAGCCTCAGGATCACAATGTGGTGAGTGCAT
Organism: Cetorhinus maximus; assembly: GCF_964194155.1. Classification (NCBI taxonomy): domain Eukaryota; kingdom Metazoa; phylum Chordata; class Chondrichthyes; order Lamniformes; family Cetorhinidae; genus Cetorhinus; species Cetorhinus maximus. Next base: position 108,832,710 of record NC_135887.1, on the reverse strand, counting down.
TGCACTTTCTGATCCACAGCAGGCGGAAGCAGGGACTTCCAAGGTTCCCGGCAATCGGAGGACTGCTGGAGGCCAGAACGTTGCTGAGTCCAAGTCAGATGATGAGTCTCTGGACCCAGTCATGTCATAGTTGCTGGAGCTGCAAAGGCAAGCTAGGGAACAACAGGAAGGGATGTCCGCTGCACTCCTCAGATTGCACGGCACGATGGAGGAGTCCATCCGTCTTTAGGCTGAGGCGATAGCGCTGGCATTGCAATGCACCAAGGTCAACACTGGCAGGATGATGGCCGCCATGGAGACCTTGGTCCAGGACTTCACTCCTGCATTGCTGCGCGGGCTTAACACCATCGCTGATGCCATAGTTGGCCTCCAACAGTGTGTACATGAGAGGGGTGCTGAGCAGCTCGATCTCACTCCAGCTACCCCTTCCACTCACGGAGTCAGCCAGGGGCCCTTGGGCACCCATAGGGAGGTGGATCAAAAGGTGCACACCCCAAGGTCACCCACCCAGGTGACCCTGGGAGTGACTGGCCCATCACTCTTCCTGTGACCTCTGCAGATCTAGCTTCACAGGCCAAGGAGGGTGCCACTGCCACATAGCAGGACCCCGAAAGCAGTCTGGAGCCCTCCAAATCTCGGCCCTCAAGAGGATGCCCGCCAAAGTCACCTGCCTCCACTTCTGCTGTGGATGTCCGGGGAGCACCAAGACATAGTGGCAGTGTTAGGAAAGTTAGGTAAAAGTAGTTGCATAGCCTGGGCATGGGTGTTGATCACTTGTACACACTGTTCACTATTCTCAATAAACTTCTCAGAATGTCTCCCTGCCTGGGCCTCCTTGTTCTGATGAGCAGGGTTCTTATCACTCAGATGTGAAACCTTTCTGCACAAGACAAAGGCAGGTGTCTCAGTCCAGGACTTCTTCCCTGTGCTCTGTGCAGCCTTCAGACCACAGTGATGGTCCTGCCTTACACTCCCTGGAAACATTCCTGCTGCCTGCACCTCAGCAATGCTGGTCATTGCTGCCAGAATGTAGTGGGTAGGTGTTGGAGATTAATCACACCAAGGCTTCATTAGTATGTAGAAACCCCATTTATTGCTTGTGCGCAAGGAGGACAGCACAATGTCAGCTACTGCACAGTCCCGTAGCATAATACATGCAGACTCGTTAAAAGCATTTTTACAGCCAATCAGTAAGTTTACAACAATCCTATCCGTATATTTGCATAATTAACCGACCAATCCATGTTCCAGTAAGGTTCCCTTTTCCTCCAATCAGATGGTTTGGTGATTCAGTTGCCTATCACAACCTTGATTGCATTTGGGCTAACATCAAAATGGAATGTCTCAACAGCTCATCCTATGCACAAGATTGTATTTATCTCAAGGTTGCAGCATTTTTCTCTTAAGCCAAGGCATACAATCGTGCACCAGCTCCTGAAGGGCTGAGCTGCTGAAAGCGGACACAGCATCAGATGCGTCTAAGGTTTCATGGCTGCGTCTCTGAGATGGCCCTGATCATGGAGCGCAAATGAGCTGCCCTCGGCCAGACAGGAGTCAGACATTCTCAGGGGCTATGTGAAGATCTATGGAGTGTCCTCACTGCATGTCGTCATCATCCTCCTGTGATCGAGTGACTATTAGGGCCCCAACTGCATATCCGCGACAGGACCATTTTCACAGAGGGTATTAGCGCTGAGATAAGCCAGACTGGAGTCAAATGTTCACGACTGCAATGTGAGGATCTGCGGGGACGCCTCAATGCATGTCATCATCACCCTCCACAAATCTGGGAGCTACGAAGGCCTCCCGAGTACGCCTGTCTCGTCTAGCCAGTGCGAGAGCCTCATCCCGTCGCCATCACCACCGAGGACACCCTCATCCCCATCAGCGTCCTCCTCATCGGAGGAGACATGCAGCTCCTCCATCTCATCCTCAGCCAGCCCCTCACCCTGTTGCAGCGCCAGGTTGTAAAGGGCACAACAGGTGACGGCTATGCATGACACCTTCTGTGGACTGCATTTCAGGTCTCCACCAGACCGGTCCAGGCACCGGAACCCCATCTTCAGCATCCCGATGGTCTGTTCCACCAAGTTGCGAGCTGCTGTATGAGCCTCATTATAGTGTTGCTCTAAACTGTAGTGACCAGAATTGAGCAATACTACAGTTGAGGCTCAGCCAGTGTTTTATAAAGGTTCATCATAACTTCCTTACTTTTGTAGCCTTTTTCTCTATTTATAAACACCAGTACACTATATGCTTTTTTCTGAATGTTCTCAACCGTTTCCCCAATCTTCAATGATTTATGCACAAATATCCCCAGATCTGGCTTTTCCTGCACCCTCTTTAGAATTATATCTTTTTTTTGTATTGGCCCTTCAGCTCTTCTTACCAAAGTATATCACTTCACACTTCTCTGCATTAAATTTCAGCGATCATGCACATTCCACCAAGCTGTATACATCCTCTTGAAGTCTAAAAGTATCAGAGAGTCATGCCGGTCATAGAGTCATGACAGCACAAAATGAGGCCATTTGGCCCATTAAGTCCATGCCAGTTCACTGTATAGCAATCAGTCAGTCGCATTCCCCTATTCTATCCCCATAGACCTGAAAGTTTATTTCCATTAAGTGCCCATCCAATTTCCTTTTGAAATCAATAGTCATCTTTGTTTCCACTGCCTTCATAGACAGCAAGTTCCAGACCATTACCACTCACTAAATTAAATCTTCCTTGCATCCTCCTGCATCTCTTGCCCAAAACATCAAATCCCTGTCCTCAAATACTTGTGCATCAACTAATGGGAACAGATTTTTTGTCTACCTGATCTAAACTGATTAAACCTTGTACAGCTCGATCAAATTTCTGCTCAATTTCCTTTGCTCCAAGGAGAACAACCCCAGCTTCTCCAAACTAACCTTGTAGCTAAAATTCCACAGCTGGACCCATTCTGGTAAATCTCCTCTGCACCCTCTCAGGGACCCTCTCATGCTTCCTAAGCTGTGTTGCCCAGATTGGGATGTAATACTCTAGTTGTGGCCTAACTAGAGCATCATAAGGTTCAGCATATCTTCCCTGCTTTTATACTTAATATCCCTATACATGAAACCCCCCCCCAAAATCCCATATGATTTCTAATTACTCTTTTAATATGTCCGTCTCCTTCAAAGTTCTATGCGCAGGACATCACGGGCGGGAGTTTCCACACCCGCCCACCACCGGGATCTTCCAGTCCCACTGCAAGACAATGGACTTCTGGCTGGGGCGCTGCCTCGCCCACAGCGGGGCCAGAAAATCCCTGCCCCCACCTCTTCTTGCACTTGCTTTCAAACTGTGCCATTAAGTCTATATTTCCTGTCCCTTCCTCTTCAGCAAAAATGCATCACCTTACACTGCTCTGTGTTAAATTTCATCTCCCACTTGTCTCCAGATGCTGCTGGCCTATCTATGTTCTGTTGCAGTCATTTGGTATCACTCTCACTGTTTGCCACATCTCCAAGCTTGGTATCATTGACAAATTTTGAAATTTTACTCTGTATTCATAGAAACACAGAAACTAGGAGCAGGAGTAGTCCATTCGGCCCTTTGAGCCTGCTCCACCATTCATTATGATCATGGATGATCATCCAACTCATTAGCCTGCTCCCGCTTTCTCCCCATACCCTTTGATCCCTTTCACCCCAAGAGCTATATCTAACTCCTTCTTGGAAGCATACAATGTTTTGGTCTCAACTACTTTCTGTGGTAACGAATTCCACAGGCTCACCACTCTTTGGATGAAGAAATTTCTCCTCATCTCAGTCCTAAATAGTCTACCCCATATCCTCAGACTGTGACCCTGGTTCTGGACTCCCCCACCATCGGGAACATCCTTCCTGCATCTACCCTGTCTAGTCCTGTTAGAATTTTATAGGTTTCTATGAGATCCCCCCTCATTCTGCTGAACTCCAGCGAATATAATCCTAATCGACTCAATCTCTCCTCATATGTCAGTCCCGCCATCCCAGGAATCAGTCGGGTAAACCTTCGCTGCACTCCCTCTATAGCAATTACATCCTTCCTCAGATAAGAAGACCAAAACTGCACACAATATTCCAGGTGTGGTCTCACCAAGGCCCTGTACAATTGCAGCAAGACATCCCTGTTCCTGTACTCGGATCCTCTGGCTATGAAGGCCAACATACCATTTGCCTTCTTGACCTCCTGCTGCACCTGCATGCTTACCTTCAGCGACTGGTGTATGAGGACACCCAGGTCTCGTTGCACATTCCCCTCTCTCAATTTATAGCCATTCAGATAATAACCTGCCTTCCTGTTTTTGCTCCCAAAATGGATAACTTCACATTTATCCACATTATACTGCATCTGCCATGCATTTGCCCACTCACTCAGCTTGTCCAAATCACACTGAAGCATCTCTGCATCCTCCTCACAGCTCACCCTCTCACCCAGCTTTGTGTCATCTGCAAATTTAGAGATATTACATTTAATTCCCTCATCTAAATCCAATATCCAAATTCCAATATCTAAGTCAATTATATGTACCCCAAAATAGCAGTGCTCTTATATTTGACTCTTGGGGAACAGCACTGTCCACCATCCTCCAGTCTGAAGACTCGCTATTTTCTGCCCTTAGCCTATTTTTTAAAAATCAAAGCTGACATTGACCCTCATATTCCATGAGCCAAATTTTGTTAATCAGCCTTTTCGTATGATACTTTGTCAAACGCTTTCAAAAAGTCCAAACGAGATTTCATGGTTTCGGAGAGAAGAAGTATAAAAGGAGAAGCCCGGGGAAGAAAGTGAAGGAAAACTGCAAAGTGATATCACACAAGAGAGTCAGGTGGGTTGAGTATACTGGTAAACTTTTAATTTTAATTTAGTAGAAATAAACCAACTATTATGTCAAATAATGTCAATTAATTAGTTTAAAAACGGCTGGATAATTTATTACAGTGCTATTATTTATCATTTATTAAAACTAATCAGATCGAGGAGGAGAATTTTTAAATTAAATAATAAGGGATGGAAACTTTAAAAGGGTCTGATATTTTCTGTGAATTAGCATCTGTGTTATATTAATAACAGAGTTAAATAAAAATATTTAAGTTAACTAGATAAAATGAAGTGACGACGGCTCAAGGGAAGCAGCTGATTTGTGCGTCTTTTATAGATTGAAAACTTTAACCCCGAGTGATTCACATTCAGTTTGTTATCTCAGTGAGACCCGGACCAGGATGGAACACAGAGCTGAGCAGGTGCCCATGAATCCCGCTCCTTACCCGTACCAGGTCCCGACCACCGTCGTTACCATGGCCCCGAATGTGATGATGTTCCGGGACCACCTGCTCTGGTCCATCTTCAACTTCTTCTACCTGAATTTCTGCTGCCTCGGATTCGTGGCGCTGGTCTACTCGGTCAAAGTGAGTGCGGGGCTCGGGGACAAAGCCCCGGGGAGGGATTCAAGGACTGGAGAGCGGGAACACAGACCCCAGGGGAGGGGGAAAAATTCCTGGGGGAGGCGGAGGGGTCGGTTGGGAGGGTTGGAGCGGAGACGGCAGGAGGGCGGGGAGGTGGAATATGGGCTCTCTGATGGGATATGCAGTAAATCTGCCGGGCATCCCAAGGCTTCCGTTAAAGTGCACAGAGCTGTGATATCCCGGGTCTAATGTTCTGTGTTTAATAATTGGAAAATCTCGCTGGGGAAGCTCTGCGTCTGGTCAATAATTTGTGTCTGTTTCTTACTCAGGAAACTGTTACAGACTGAACACATGTAATCTACAAAGTGTTACAGACTGAGTATCATAGAAACTTACAGCACAGAAATAGACCATTTGGCCCGTCGAGCCTCTTTGAAAAAGCAGTCATACTTAGTCCCTCACTCTTGTTTTCCCACCTACATCCGCGATTCCTCTCACGCCCTACATCATATCAACAATTTCCAGTTCCCTGGCCCCAACCGCCTCCTCTTCACCATGGACGTCCAATCCCTCTACACCTCCATCCCCCATCAGGATGGTCTGAGGGCTCTCCGCTTCTTCCTTGAACAGAGGCCCGAACAATCCACCACTACTCTCCTCGGTCAGGCTGAACTTGTTCTCTCACTGAACAATTTCTCCTTAAACTCCCCTCACTTCCTCCAAATAAAAGGTGGCTATGGGTACCTGCATGGGCCCCAGTTATCTCTGTCTCTTTATGGGGTATGTGGAACATTCCTTGTTCCAGTCCTACTCAGGCCCCCTCCCACAACTCTTTCTCTGGTACATCGATGACTGCTTCGGTGCTGCTTCATGCTCTCGTCTGGATCTGGAAAAACTTATTAATTTTGCTTCTAATTTCCACCCCTCCATCATTTTCACATGGTCCATCACTGACACTTCCCTTCCTTGACCTCTCTGTCTCAATTTCTGGTGATAGACTGTCCACCAATATTCATTACAAGCCTACCAACTCCCACAGCTACCTCGACTACAGCTCCTCACACCCCGCTTCCTGTTAGGACTCCATCCCACCCATTCTCTCAGTTCCTTCGCCTCCGTCGCATCTGTTCTGATGATGCCACTTTCAAAAACAGTTCCTCTGACATGTCTTTCTTCTTCCTTAACCGAGGTTTTCCACCCACGGTGGTTGACAGGGCCCTCAACCGTGTCCAGCCCATTGCCCGTGCATCCGCCCTCACACCATCCTCTCGCTCCCAGAACCATGATAGGGTCCTTCTTGTCCTCACTTATCACCCCACCAGCCTCCGCATTCAAAGGATCATCCGCCGCCATTTCTGCCAACTCCAGCATGATGCCACCACCAAACACATCTTCCCTTCACCACCCCTGGTGGCATTTCGCAGGGATCGTTCCCTCTGGGACACACTGGTCCACTCCTCCATCACCCCCTACACCTCAACCCCCTCCCACGGCACCTTTCCAAGCAACTGCCAGAAGGTGCAGCACCTACCCCTTTACTTCCCCCCTCCTCACCGTCCAAGGGCCCAAACACTCCTTTCAAGTGAAGCAGCATTTCACTTGCACTTCCCTCAATTTAGTCTACTGCATTCGCTGCTCCCACTATGGTTTCCTCTACACTGGAGAGACCAAACGCAGACTGGGTGACCGCTTTGCATGACCCAGAGTTCCCTGTTGCTTGCCATTTCAACACACCACCCTGCTCTCATGCCCACATGTCCATCCTTGGCCTGCTGCAATGTTCCAGTGAAGTTCGCAAACTGGAGGAACAGCACCTCATCTTCCGGCTAGGTACTTTACCGCCTTCCGGACTGAATATTGAGTTCAACAACTTTAGATCATGAACTCTCTGCTCCATCCCCACCCCCTTTCCGATCCCCCTTTTTCCATTAATTTATATAGATTTTTCTTTTCCCACCTATTTCCATTATTTTTAAATGTATTTCCATCCATTGTTTTATCTCTACCTTTTAGCCTATTTTGATTCCCCCCCACCCCACCCCAACTAGGGCTATCTGTCCCTTGCTTGTTCTGCTTTCTACCCTTAATGCCCCCATTAGCACATTCCTTAGATAATATCACCACAGTCAACACCACTTTGTCCTTTTGTCTATGACATATTTTGGCAATCTCCACCTATCACTGGCCCTCTATCCAGCTCTACCTGTCCCACCCTCCACCCCTTAAACCAGCTTATATTTCACCTCTTTTCTATTTTCCCTTAGTTCTGATGAATAGTCATTCGGACTCGAAACGTTAACTGTGTTCCTCTCTGCAGATGCTGTCAGACCTGCTGAGTTTTTCCAGGTATTTTTGTTTTTGTTCTAGATTTCCAGCATCCGCAGTTTTTTGCTTTTATTCTTGTTTTATTGTCGGTAACTGTAAATTCCTTATCTTCAAGTTCCTTTATCCAGAGAGTAGTGAGGAAGTGAAACTCGATGATCCCGCAGGCTGTGGTTGAGCAAACAGCACAGTTGCATTCAAGACGAACACATAAATACCTTTAGGATAAAGGAATAGAAGGGTATAGCTAATACGGTGAGATACAGAGGGATGTGAGACTTGTGTGATTCATAAAAAAAAAATCACACACTATTTTGGCCAAATAGTCTGTTTCGGTGCTGTCAATTTCTATGTTATCAGAGGAATTAAAGACTTGCATTTCTATAGCACCTTTCGTGACCTTAGGATGTCCCAAAGTTCTCTGCTGATACATTCACTCGAATTACCGCCATAATATTTTTGGAGGTTTTGGATCAGTGACCAAAGCGCAAAACTGAATTATTTTTATGGCGGCAACGGACATCTGGCCCTGGAGTTTCAGAAGCAAATTCAATCTTTCAGAAGATTTTTATTTTTTTCCCTCTGTCTCAATGTCTGGGTTCAGAAGGGGGAAATGAAACGTGGGCAGCTGTTCTTCAATTTTCGCTGCATTAATCAATATCTTTGAGTTGAGTGTGACATGACACATTGGTGTTCATTGTTGGAAATTACTGTGTATTGCAAGTATATTTCTGATTAAAACTACAAATTAAACTGGATAACACTGTTACAACTTTAACAATGTAAATGCTCCATTACAAGAAAGTACCTTGCAAGGAGTATAAGCTTTTCCAAGTTACCAGGACTTCAAGCACTCAATTATTGCTTTGAGATAGCATTGAAATTTTCAAGTGTTGGCCAATGTAATAACACTTGTTTCGTTTTAGTCTAGAGATCGGAAGTTCGTGGGCGATGTAGAAGGAGCTCGGCATCATGCATCTACAGCCCGAACGCTCAACATTGTGGCCACAGCGCTGAGCATCCTTGTCTTTGTAATTTTCATTGTGTTGGTATTCGTCGGCGTGTTTCATGCGATGCAAATCGTACACCGTGATTACCCTAAAGGTTGGCATTGAAGTGATGGTGGCAGCGCCTCATCACTGGTAGCGGGAGCTGTTTTGTGACAGAATTATTTTTCACAGCTTGATGCACTCTGTCCGTTATTGATTCTTTCTATCTGCAATGTCCGTGTAGTGTTGGCATGTTTAATGTGATCACTTTGCAGCCATACAGATTTATTTTCTCTAAAACATGGCCAAGATGTGGCCTTGATTGTATTAATAAAGAAATTGATAAAAGCTTTGGGGTCTCATGGTGTTTACTTGCCAGCTTCCTGTGTTCAACAATGGCCACTTCCTGTTGTCAGTAGAAAAAGCTTCGTGCATGCAAGCACGTTGCGTCAAATAGCGGTTAATTGCGCAGTATTGAGCTGTTATTTCACACTGATGTACTTTGTTCCTGGAAACAGCATTTACGAAACTTGTTTTCTCTGTCAGTGGGGAATCGCTCCAGATTTGCACTGTGCCAGTGGGGACGTGTTGGAATCTATTATTAAGCAAGCCTTAACAATGCACTTAGAAAATCATAGAATGAGCAGACAAAATCACTACGGCTTTACAAGAAGCCTGTTTGACAAATTTATTCGAGTTTCCTGAGTATGTAACTAGTAGGGTAGAAAAAGGGGACACCAGCCAATGTAGTAGATTTGGATTTCCAAAATGTATTCAATAAGGTGCCACACAAGATGTTAATACACAATATAAGGGCTCATAGATTTTGGTGTAGCACATTAGCATGGATAGTGGATTGATTAGCAGACAGGAATCAAAGAGTAGGGATAAATGGGGCATTTACAAGTTGGCAGGCTTTAACTAGTGGAGTGCTGCAAGGATCAGCCCTCACCTCTACTCACTAAACTATGCTTCCTCTCCCTCTATCCTAAATCCTCCCAGTTCCTGACACAAATATAATCCAATTAAACATTATACTTTGTGTAGGCAAAAGAATCATGCAGTGCTTTTTATCTTTCAGAGTAGTTTTATATTCAAAAATTGTCAATTCAATTTCAACTTTAGCAGGATCAGTCATCAGCAATTTACAATCTGTATTAATGATTTAGATAATGAGACAGAGAGTAATGAATCAATGCTGATGATACAAAGATAGTTGGGAATGCAAGCTGTGATGAGACAAAACAAGGCTGCAAAGAAATAAAACAAAAGAAAAATGCTGTGGATTATGGAAATCTGAAATAAAAACAAAATGCTGGAAATACTCAGCAGGTCTGGCAGCATCTGTGATGAGAGAAATAGAGATAATTTTTCAGGCTATTAACTCTGTTTCTCTCTCCACAGACGCTGCCAGACATGCTGAATATTTCCTTCAAAGATGTATGGATAGGTGAACTGAGAGGGAAGCAAGGTGGCAGATGGAGGATGATGTAGTGAAGTATGATGTTATTTACTTTGGCTGGAAGAATAGAAAAACTGAAAATTTTTAGAAGGCATGAAACTTGTGAATGTTGATGTTCAGAGGGACTTGCGTATACCTGTAAAAGGAAGACAGAAAATTAGCATGCAGGTACAGCAAGCAATTAGGAAGGCAAAATGGCATGTTGGCCTTTATTGCAAGTGTCTTGTGGTACAAGAATAAAGAGGTCTTGCTACTATGGCACAGTACTTTGGTGAGACAACACCTGTGCTCAGTTTTCTTTCCATATTTAAGAAAGGACATACGGGCATTGGAGGTGGTACAGTGAAGGTTCACTAGATTGGTCCCTGGGATGAGAAGATTGTCTATGATAAGAGGCTGAATAAATTGAGCCTATGTTCTCTGCGGTTTAGAACGATGACAGATGATTTCATTGAAAAATACAAGATTTTGAAGGACTTGACAGGGTAGACACTGAGAGGTTGTTTCCCCTGGCTTGAAGAATTTAGAAGATGGGGTGGGGGGAAAGAGTCTCAGGATAAGGGGCCAAATATTTAGGACCAAGATGGAGAAAAATGTCTTCACTCAAAGGATTGTGCATCTTTGGAATTCCCTACCCAACAGGGTTGTGGATGTTCCATTATTTAATATATTTAAGGCTGAGACAGGCAGTCTTTCAGGGAATCAAGGTGTGCAAGGAGAGGGCAGGAAGGTGGAGTTGAAGCTAAATATCAGCAATGAACATATTGAACAGGCTCAGTGGGCTCTTTAGTCTGCTCCTGCTCCTATTTCTTAAATTCTTATTTTCTTGTATTCTTTGATTCTACCAGTAACTAATAATAACTCCATGAAATTACACCATTAACCAATAGTAATACTGGTAAAATTCAAATTTCCGTCATCAATTGTACAATAATTCACCGGTAGAATGTTTGTTACTAATAGGTGTAACAACCCAATATCTTACCTGTAACTAATAATAATCCTATAACCACTGCTACCATGAAACTTAGCCACATTCCTGCACAAGGTCTGGCCAGTCCCCAAGTTTCACTCAGCCCTTTACTTGCTGCTGCTTCCATCCTGCATGTTATTGTTTCCAGGTTCTGGAGAAATTATTGATCTCACATCCACTCCCCCATCCCCCTTGCTCACTGAACTATGATTCCTCTCCCTCTGTCCCAAATTTTCTCAGTTCCCGACACAAATGTAATCCAATTAAACGTGGTGCTTTTCTTAGGCAAAAGAATCCTGTAGCACCCTTTATCTTTCAGATTTTTACATTCAGAAAATGTCAATTCAATTCATGCCTTAGCAAGTGATATTCAAAGTAGAATCTGTTACAGAGCTTCATAAGGTAAAGTGTACCCATGCGAAATGCTTTTCGGTGTTGAGTACGGCACTGGTTTATTTCAATCGTTCCGCTTTAGACCTGAACTGCTTACAGTCTATTTTCTTCTGATCTACCACAGAGCCACCTGGTTCTGCATCTGCTCCTGGCCTCGTACACCCAGACTCCAAGAGCCTCTCCCTGGACCCCCAGAACTCTTCAAGTGCAATAAACAGGAGGCATCAGGCGTTTGACTGCTACCACACACCAGCTCCCCAAACTTACTCTGTGTAACAAAAGCTAGCTCATTATCTCTAAATGAACTATCATCTAGAAATTCATCAGCAGCCGGAGGATTGGAAACATTATCTGAGAATCCAGAGGCTAGTTGAAATCAGTCAGTTGTGTACTGATGGCATAGATGTTGATGACTGCTAGCTGTATCTCATTGTTTTTATTGTTATTCTTGGAACTCGAGCACCACAGGCCCATCCCTAATTGACCTTGAAATGGTTATGGTGAGCGGCCTCCTTTAACCACTGCAGTTCATGTAATGTAGATATCCCTGCAGTGCTTTTTTTCCGCGGAGGTTTGATACAATCAAACGGCTTTCTACATCATTTTAGAGGGCAGTTAAGAGTGTTATGATGTGGCAGATGGTATGTGCCAGGCAGATCAAATCCACGAGGGAAACTTGATCTTGCGGTCACAACGATTTTGCAATTTGTATTTTATTTCGAGATGCGTGCCTTGAATTCAGTAGTAATAAGTCCACCAAGACTCTAGAGATTCTTTACAAAACTAAATTAAACATTTATTAACAAAAGAAAAGATTTCAAGCACATGCATGGGTCTATAAATTACTACTATAATAACTCCTAAAACCCCTAATTAATCTGGCTTCCAGTTACACCCCCATTAAGGCAACAGTAAACAAAAAAAAATGTAAATAGATTTAAGCCAGTTAACACAATATCCTGGACACTAGAATTCAAAGTGACATTTCCCAGCTTCGTTTTCTGTAGACAGCAGGCTTGATGCACAAATACTGGAGGCTTTTCACACTTCTGGTAGATCTTACAATGTCTTCCTCCCTGACACATAGCCTCTTCTCCTTTATACATGTTTCTCCCTTTTAATGCAAATTTTATTGTTCCCATAGGTCTTTGTCTTTGGAACTTTACCTTCTTCATAATATAAATCATTGCATGGTGCTAATGTTATCAGCGACCTTTGAGAAAAATAAACACACTGCTTGGCCTAGCTTCTCTGGCTAGGTGTAGCATCCTACCCTCTCTTTGAAATTCAAATGACCCTGATTTATCTAAAAATGCAAATTCTCCTCACCTCACATTCTAAAACTTCAACCATGTTTACATATTTAGCATTTCAAACCTAGCTTTTATTGATGAGTCAATGCCTCCAGACCAGCTATCCCCAATTCAATTAAGTCCCACACACAGAAACTATCCAAAGCCCACTATTAACTTACTTTTACAATAAATTACAATAATATTAAGAAATTTATTATACTTTCGTGACATGAGTAAACCACATGGTTGTGGATCTGCAGTCATATGTAGGCCAGATTTACTTTCTTGAAAGGCATAAGGGAACCGAATGGATTTTTAAGAGAATGTAGTTGTTTCATAATGATTATTATTGAGATATGCATTTTAGGAACATAGAAGCAGGAGTAGGGCATATCGCCATTGAGCCTGCTCTGCCATCCAATTAGATCATGGCTGATCACCTACATTTTTTATTCCAGAATTTTTAATTGAATTTAAGTTTCACCAGCTGTTGTGCTGATGGATTTGTTTCATGTCACTAAAGCATTGATCCAGGCCTCTGGACTACTAGTCCACTAAGGTTACCATTATGCTACCATTGCTGTCCATTGCTGTGGATATAGATGTTGGCGTCTGCAGGCTGTGAGCAGATGTTGATGTCCACTGACTGTGTATAAATGTTGGGGTATACTGGCTGTGTGTGGATTTATGTTCAAAGCCTCCTTAGTCACTTTGCCTCATAGCAGCAAAATATCAGAAGCTGATATCAGGGAAATTGGAAATGGAATGCCCTGAATGTCCAAAAGAAACAATGTTGTGGTCAGTCAAACTGCAGAAGAACGTGGTGACCAGTTTCTCAGTCATGTATCTAGAACATGAAATAGCTATTCCTTGCAAGGCAGGCTAGATGATTTCCCTCTGTGCACGAACATCCCATACATGCAATTCATGGATACCGCTAACCCTCCAGCATGTATCAAAAGCTTTGGGTGTATTCCAACATGTCATGCTCAGAAAATCTACTTCTGATGCAAGAACTACAGAGTAGTGAGAATGTGGGGTTTCAATTATTCTAATCATGTAAAGGGCAAAGAGGAAGAGAAGTTCTTGAAATGTGTACAAGAGAATTTTCTCAATTCAGATGTTTCTAGACAATGCAGATGAAATCGTTCTGGATCCAGCCCTGGGAATGAAGTGAGGGCAAAGGAGCATGTTTCAATGGGACAGCATTTTGGAAACAGTGATCACAATATTATCAGGTTTACAGTAGCTATAGAAAATGACAAGGAACAAGCAAACTCAAAAATATTCAAATGGAGAAGAGAAAGGCAGTTAACATTAAAGGGATCCCAAAAAATCTTTTACCAGCATGTAAGTAGTAACAGGTACAATGGGTCCTATTAGGGGCAAAGAGGGTGATAAAAACTTATAGCTGCAGGGAAATGCTAGAACACTTAATGACCACTTTTTATCAGTGTTTACTGTGGAAGATGATGCTGACAAAATAGAGAGGAGATGATAGAGGTAATGGATGGGGTGAAAACCGATAGGCAGGATTTACTGGAAAGGCTGGCTATGCTTAGAGTGGAGCATAGTCCACCTGATCTGAATGGTGTATCATAAGATCATAAGGTCATAAGAATAGGAACAGGAGTAGGCCATTCAGCCTCTTGAACCATTCAGGAAGATCATGCATCTTGGGTTGCTAACTGGAAGTGGATAACAGAAGGGTTTGACATGATCTTCCAATGTTCCCTAGATATGGGGGATGTGCCAGAGTATTGGAGAGTGGCAAGTGTGACACCCTTATTCAAGATTAGGTATCATGACATTCCTAGTAATTACAAGTCTCAACCTATCCTCCTCACAGTTTACTATACTTCCAAGTTTTAAGTCATCTACAAATTTTGAAATTGTTGCTTACACACCAAAGTTTAAGATATTTAATATATATCAAGAAAAGCAATGGTTTTTCTACCAACTCCTGGGGAAACATACTGTACACCTTGCTGCAGTCTGAAAAGCAACGGTTCACCACTATTCTGTTTCCTGTTGCTCACCCAACTTTGTATCCATGCTGCCACTGTAACTATTATTCAATGGGCATCAAATTTCCTGGTGAGCCTATTATGTAGCACTTTATCAAACAATATCTGTGCAAGTCTGTGCAAACCATATCAACCACATTCGCCTCATCAACCCTTTCTGGTACTCTTTAAAAATTAATCAAGTTAGTTAAACATATTTTGCTTTGAGCAATTCCATGCTGTCTTTCCATAATTAATCTACATTTGACCAAGTGTCTGTTAATTTTGTCCTAAAACCTTTCCCACGACTGAGGTTAAACTGTTTGGGCTGTAGTTGCTAGGTTTATCCTTATACCCTTTTGTGAACAGGTATAACATATGCAGTTCACCAGTCCTACTGCACCACCTTCAAAGAAGAATTAGAAGATTATAGCCAGTATCTTTGTAACTTCCACCCTCACTTCCCTAAGTGTCCTGCATGCATCCCATACAGTCTCGTGACTTTTCAATTTTAAGTACAGCGAATCTTTCTAGTACCTCCTTTTTAACTATTTTTAGCCCATCCAATATTTCAACTATCTCCTCTTTCACTATGATTTTGGAAACCACTTTTACCTTGGTGAATACAGATGCAAAGTATTGATTTATATTAGAACCACAGCCAATGCCTTCTGCCTCCATGCGTAGGTCTTCTCATTGGCCCTTTAATGTACCCATTCATTCTACCCTTGTTATTTATTTAAGTTATGTAGCATTACATTGACTTACATAGGATATACTGGGCAGAAATAGGCCATTCAATTGCACCAGTCCATTTGTGCTCCACGATGGCCTCCTACCACCTTTCCTCCTGAACTCTATCAGCATAACTTTCCATTCATTTCTCCCTCAGATACCGGTCTCGTCTCCCGTTAAATGCATCCTTACTATTCGCTTCAACCACTCCCTAGGGTAGTAAGCTCCACCATTCTCACCGATCTCTGGGTTGAGAAGTTTCTTCTGAATTCCCTATTTGAATACTTGGTGACTATATTATATTGATGGCCTCTAGTTTTCTTCTTTCTTTTATCTTTGTCCATTCTTATCAAAACCTTTCATCATTTTAAAACCTCTATTAAGTTACCGCTCAACATTCTCTTTCAAGGAGAATAGTGACCCAGCCTGTTCACGCCCTCCTGATAGGTATACCCCTGTGTTCTTGAAAAGCTTTGCAAAGCTTTCTTGCATCCTCTCCAATGCCTCTATATGTGTTTTGTAATACACCAACCAGATTTGTATGCAGCACTCCAAGTGTGACCTAACCAAGGTTTAAGACATGCTTAGCATAGCTTCTTTACCTTCCAATCTCATCCCTCCAGAAATAAACCCTACTGATTATATTGCCTGTGTTACAGCCATATTAACTTGTGTTTCTACTTGTAATGATTTGCGTATTTGGACTCCCAGAGCCCTTTGCACCTCTACCCTATTTAGATTCTTATTTTTAAAGTAAAATGCAAACCTCCTTATTTTTCTTGCCAAAATTTCATGCCTCACATTTATCTATGGTAAAATTCATTTGCCAATGATATGCCCATTCTGCAAATTAGTTAGTATCTTCTTGTAATTTGTTGCTATCCTCTTCAGCATTGACTATTCCTCTAATTTGGTGTCATCTTTTATTTATGTTCACTCTTGGGATGTGAGCGCTGCTGGCAATGCTAGAATTTATTTCTCATCCCTAGGTGCCCTTGAGAAGGTGATGGTGAGCTGCCTTCTTGAACCACTGCAGTCCATGTGCTGTAGGCACACCCACAGTGCTGTTAGAAAGTGCGTTCCAGGATATTAACCCAGTGACAGTGAAGGAATGGCAATATAGTTCCAAATCAGGATGGTGTGTGACTTGGAGCAGGAATTATAGTTGATGGTGATCCCATATGTCTGCTGCCCTTGTCCTTCTAAATGATACAGGTCATGGGTTTGGAAGATGCTGTTGATGATGGTCTGGGGAGTTGCTCCAGTGCACTTTGTAGATGGTACATACTGCTGCCACTGTCAGTTGACTGTGAAATTGACTGAAAAATACCCTTGTATTCCTTGCTGGAAATTACTGTGTTTTTCTGATTAACAGCACAAATGAAACTCAATAACACAATGTTAATTCGAAAAGTGTGAAAGCTGCTTTAATAGGAAGTATTTGCACAGACTATAACATACTCTAAGTTACCACAAACCTCAAGTGCTAAATTGTAGAGTCCTGTTAATATTGAGGTTTTCAAGTCTGTTTGAATGAATTCACACTGATTTTCTTTCAGTCTCGAGATCTGAGTGTTGTGGAAGATGTTGTAGATGGATCTCAACATTATGCATCCAAAGCCCGAAGGACAACCATGGTTCCCCTGGAGGTTGGAATTGAATTGATGGTGGCAGCATTTCATTGTCCAAGAGCTGCATTGTGACCAACTCTTTAACACCTTGATGCACACTCAGTCTATTATTGTTACTTTCTATCTATAACATCCATGTAGTACTGGCATGTTTAAAGTGATCATCTCACAATAATACTGATTTATTTTCTATGAAACACGGCCAAGTTGTGACCCAGATTGTTTGCACAAAATAATTAATGACAGGGTTGGGTTGAGTTTGATGGCAAGCTTCCTGTTCTCAATTGTAAACACTTCCTCTTGACAGTATTAAGACCTCATACCCGCAACTACGTTGTATCAAATGGGTTTTTGGTTCATTGCACTGTGTAGTTCTGCCTTCTAGAGTAGTGACGAACTTTGTTTCGGGAAACAGTAAATCCAAAACTTGATTTGCAGAGTGTCAATCAGAGTTATAGGACTGAAGGTTTTTATTATTCAGATTCTGTGAATGACACTTAATAGTTGCTTTGATATGTCCTGGGGTAAGGGCTTAATGCTTTGAATTGGTTTGAGATAAGAGAAACTTCTCCCCTTGAAGGTAACAGGGTCCAGGTAGGTACAGAATGTCTGAGTTATGGAAGGAAGTTATCACTGCCATGTGGGCCAATCTGGATGGAGCAGCTGGTCTTTTCCTGTCTGATATGTTCGTATGTAAACTGGACTGAACAGATTTTATTAGTACCAGAAGGTTGAAGAGTTCTGATTGAAGTGCTCACAATCTAAGGGGTTTTGATAGCTTCCCTAATTGACCCATTTTCACTCATCAGTGCGGCTGGAACTATGGAGCAAAATCCGTAAAGTCATCCTTCTACACTTTGTAACTGGGAGACCTTGAGCTGCCCAATCTGACTGAAGACATTCCTGGAAGTTTGATAGTTGGTTATCCTGCTTGTATATTTGTGTCAGCAGCTGATGTGCAACAAATTCAGAATGAGTAGGTATCCATGAATGGTGGAAATGGGAAGAGGAGGAGAAACTGAGGGTGGGAAAAGGGGGAAAAAAATGCTGGATAGGATTTTACGACAGCAGTATAAGGGTCTGGCATAGAAAGGGTTTTAATCAAACTTCACCAAGTTACCACTCAAATATATCAAGGAATATTTTGTCAAGCAAAATTTTTATTTAAAAACTTACATTTTAATGCACTGCCCATTGCACTGGTTCATTACAGATTTTAGTTTTGGTGATAGGTAAATGAGTTTCAGCAGAAACTTGTGTGGCTGTGGGAAGAATAGCACTTTTCAAAGTTGGCACAATTTTGAATGCAATTTGCACCAAAGTTGCCGATTATGCCCAAAGTGGAAACCCTAACCTATAAAATTTATATGTCTCACAAATTTGAATTACAGCCTATCTGGTGTTAAAATTGTTTCTTCAAACAATTGTCCTAAGTGTAATGGGACTCCTCATTATTACTGATAAGCGACAATTGGATCTGACCTGTTACTGTGTCTTAGTCACCTCCAAAAGTTGATGATGCGCAGAATTAGAACAATACTGAGATAATTTTAAGTAAGACTTATAGACAGCATTCTCAAACATTGAGAATGAATCATGACAATGGGTAGTAGTATTTATAGTCAGCACTGCACCATCAGTGCATGTATGCACAGCCACACACAAATTTTCTTGTCCTATTATTGCTACAGATTTTTGAGTTTGGAATAGCATTCATTCTATTCACCTTAATTTACATTTGTTTCAATTAAAAGGTTCTCCTGTAGTAATATTACCTCAGATTCCAGTCTGGCTAACTTTAATATATATTTGGCCCTTTTATTAGAGCTTACATTTGAGATTTCCAAATACAATTTTCTCATAAAAGAAATTTTAATTAACTCAGTAAAGTTTGCATGGGCTGAAACATTTTAGAAGCCTGTCGTGAGGTATGATTTGGTAGGAT
This sequence comes from Cetorhinus maximus, assembly GCF_964194155.1. Taxonomy (NCBI): domain Eukaryota; kingdom Metazoa; phylum Chordata; class Chondrichthyes; order Lamniformes; family Cetorhinidae; genus Cetorhinus; species Cetorhinus maximus. The sequence goes on along the minus strand of NC_135887.1, from coordinate 108,813,542 downwards.
AATAAAATTAGCAAGGCCCAGTCCTCTCCAGAATACTTATCAGGACAGTTTGGAGGTAGAAACATCATCAGAATATGTGCAACCAGCTGCATTGGTAATTCCAACAGCCAATTATCCTTAAGACTTAGACTTTGCAGCAAAATTACCATCAAAGGCCATCAAATTCATCTGCATCCAAATGAAAATTCTACAGTAAAATATAAATTATTTATGAATGCTAATGCTTGTTATTTTAGAAAACTGGTTGGATTTTTCAGTTTGGATTGCATTGTATTGTCTTTCAATACTTATAGCATCTGTATGTATAAAAATACAGGAAAGCTTCACTGTAATGTTCTACGTTGAAGTGATTGTGAAAACAGGGGCACCTCGTGTGTTTGAGGTACATGTGGTAAGCATGCATTAAATGTGGAAACTTTTGTGTTTTTGGTGTGACCCTGGCCAAGCATGATTTATTATCCATCTCTAGTTATCTTGAGGGCATTAAGAGTCAGCCACATAATACGTGATTGGAATGACATGTAGGCTAAATGGTAGGTTTCCTTCCCTAAAGGACTTTAGTGAATTTCACGGCAACGCAGCAGATTTCATGTTTATTTTCTTGGTAAAAATGAATTATCGGATTTATTGAATCCCATTTCACAACTTACCTTGGTGGGATTTGAACTCACAACATTTGTGTTACTAGCCAGGTGCCATAGCCAACAGGCTACTGTACAACAATTAGTATTAATAGAAGGGTTTGCTAATTTTTGTGCATATTTCTAAAGTTCCTTCTGCAGTCAACATATGTTAACACACAAATCCTACTTTTACATTTCTTTTGGTTTGTTATGGCTTGTTGAACAGCAATTAATGATGAACATGTAAATTATCTGATACTTGCCATCCAGCACATATCATGATAATGATGTTTGCGATAAAGGTGACAGTAGGGCATTGAAATCAATTGGCAGTGATCCGGCGTAAAGCAAAGCAGAAGACATCGAAAGGAGAAACACAGCAGTTTCTGTCCACAAGTAAACGGGAAGTCTTACTTAATTGCCAGAACTGGTGAATCAGCAGAAGTAGGACAAGTTTCAGAGGATGCCAGGGAGGCTGAGCTCTTAGAAGGCCAACAAGGATCCAACTCTAATCCAGACAGCATGTGCACCATCAGCAACAAGGTTGCCTGAACCTTACTGAGAGATATTGTATAAGGAGGCTCAACATAAATGTAAGTCTTTTGGCATGCTGCAACCTTCTGGAACCATGAAGCAAATCAACCCCGATAAATCGTAGGAAAAGCAACGTCACGTTTTGCCACAGATTTCTTCTACACAATGCAAGGGCCAATTAGCTTGCAACTGAGGCTTTTGACAAGCCCTCAAGTACCATAAAATCAGGAGGTACAGAAGGGATGCTGACAGGTCTTTTTCGATAGCATACCCTTCCAAAGATGCAGGGCATTATTGAACAGCTATTTAAACACCTGTGCAACACCCCATGGCATGCCTTGGAAAACAACTTCCTATTTAACAAGCTTCCTAAGGACCTGTGATCACCAGTGAGATTTAAACAAATGATTTCCAGACCCATACCTTAATGGAATTGTGGATTCTCTAATTATTTCAGAGTGATGGTTAGCTTCTTGTAGCTGAGAGTTACGCACTCAAAATGTGGTTCATTAGTCTTCCAATAAGCAGCCCATAATGAAGCATAATTAAGAGGTAGGATGTCATCAACTAGACATTTGTACATTGACATAATGGTTCCACTTTTTGGTCTGCACCATGGGTTCTATACAGAGCAAGTTGACAAAATGGTTTATATTACATGTGTTTCAAGTAATATGGATCAAAGTGGTTAAATGGAGTTGAGTCACAGATCAACCATGATCTAATTTTATGATGGGATAGGTTCAAGGGGCTAAATGGCCCCTGCTGTTTCCATGTCCCTATGATTTCAAGCTGTACAACATAGCTGTGGAAAGAGGCATACACTTGTTTGTGAAGTGGAGTAGGAAGAAAGGTTTAGTGCAGGAGGAGAAACAGAATAAAGCTGGCAGAAAAGAGCAGCAAAAGACAGCAGAAAACTGCATGTGATCAATGGTCTATAAACTTCTTGAGTCCTACCTTAAATTTAATTAGGTGGATTCATTTTCAGCCATTCCTTATTACTGCTGTTAGTGCGAAATGCTAATTTCTAAAGACAAACTTGACTGAAAATCGTAAGGCAATGTGTCGTGAAATGAAGTGAAGATGTAGTATTTGTTAAACATGATATGCCACAGTGTTATTCCCTTGTTGTATGCATGAAGATAGAGCGTGTCCATTCAGTTCTTTTACTCCGACATTATGTACCGCGGGAAGGACTATGTCTTTCCAGCAGGTGTACTGCTCGTCATTCTTTACCTCGTCCAATCCAAGCGATCCTGCCTTTGTGTTAGAAACAGCCTGCCCGACTGCTGGAATGGTTTCCTTGCCTTGAGGGCTGCTTCTGTTATTTGCCCAGAAGTGGGGACCAGAGATGGCAGGCAGCCACCCACCTATTCCTGTGCTTCTGGTCACAAGCTCGGAGGTGGGAGGCAGGGTGGATCTTTAGTCTTTATTTATGGTGACCTTGCTGTTGTAGCAGAATGTTGTTCTGCCATGAGTTCTCATGATCCCTCTCCCATAGATCTTTGGAACCTGCAACCTTGTAAACATGACGGCCTCAATGTTTTAACTTGAGTATTTTTGTTCAGTGTTTATGTGCTCAGTATTACCTGAGTGTAAAGCATGTTTCCAGAAGAATGATTGAGAATTAACGGGGTGCATTATATTCAGCTGTATACGTGAATGGTTACTGTGAGCCTTCAATCTTTCTCAGCACGTTTCTAAGTTCCCCTTTTCAATCTGCTCTACTAGTTCTCAATAATCTTCATTACTTTCTTTGACTTTGCATTTGCAGCAGGTCACTGAATCAGTTAGCATTAAGATTACCCAGAAATTCAAGAAAATATATCTGCCACTTGTAACAGACCTTGATTGCCGCCAAAAGTTTCCTTGAAATATGGTGGCCTCCATTTAAGGCTGCTTACCTTTAGCCAAGCTCAGTCTGACTTCTCTATTTTCTTTTTGAAATGTGGTACTTGCACAGAAATATCCCTCCAGCTTTTCCAGTTAATGATCATGCATTGATTTCCATAGTAGTAAAGTCTTGGTTTTAACCAGAAGAGGCATCTTAGTGTCAGATTCAGTAAGGAAAATATAAAGATGTGTTCCTCCCTGGTCTTTTGTTTGTAAGAGCAGCGGGGAAGCCCTTCTTATTATGGTGAAATCAAATCTGCGGTATAGATATTGATATAGTATATTAAATATTATTTGTGTCACCATTTTCCCTTACTTTGTACCATCAAGAGTTCATAAATTCATTCCCCTCACTTGGCAGAGCCTTCATAAGAAGCTAATTCTCACAGTGTCTTTTTGAATCTAATTTCTACTCTTCCTAACTCGAATACTAAATGTGGGCAATGAATCAGAAACAAAGTACATGATCTAAAGCAAACAGCAAGCTGATCCCTGTTTCTCAACCCAGTCTTCAAAGACACATTTTCAACAGTGATTGAAAAAGATATTTCCTAGTGTTTGCTTTGAGATTGATGGGAGATTCTTTGCTTCAGAATGGTTGTATTTGCTGATAGTATGAATTACTTTGAGAAATATTACAACCAACATGTTTTGAGGTGAGGAAGACATTGGGCGGAATTTTCCCAAATTTGCACTAAGTGCAGTAGCGGACGGGTAAAACAACGTTTTACCCACTGGTCACAATGGCGGGTTTTCACGCCATATCATCCTGAACGCGTCTCATTATTTATGCACTCCCGGGAAACACGCCGTTTCCATGGCGGGCGGGTTCTCATTCACCTGCCACGCCATCACCCCGCCGCTGCATCATGCCGAGTGCCATGTTTAAAATCCAGCTGCAAGCCCACATCTCAGTGCTTCCAGCTCACCACTACTGCATGGAAGACATGGCCCTGAAACTGAAGAAGACCGCAGCCCCCAGGTTCAGCGATGTGCCTCTTGAGTGACCTTTGGATGCCATGGAGGCCCACTGTGACGCCCTCTACGCATGCTCTGGTCGCAGGGTGGGCAGCAACAGCACTAAACCGGCTTGGGAGGTGGTGGCAGCGGTGGTCAGTGCCAACACTCTGCAAAAGAGGACAACCACCCAGTGCTGCAAGAGGATGAATGATCTCCTCTGTTCCACTCATCTCATCACTCAACACACACACTCACAAACCCATCACACATCCACAGGGCCTGCACTCATTGCCTGTTCAAGGGACATCACCATTCACTCTCTCATACACACCTTCATTGTCCTCATCCTGTCCCTGGGACCACTCACCACCCACACATGCCAGGCATACATATCATCTGGCCTGGCAAGCAACCTGCTTACATTTTCTCCATCTCTAACCATGCAGGACAATCTGACACACAAGACAGAGAGATCACAGACCGGTGGTGAAATGCCCGAAATAAAGGTCCTCATGGACTTTGTAAACAGAGTCACCCAGCTGACTGATGATGACCGGGACTGGTCCTGTGCTGACGGTGAGGTCGGCGCTGCTCTACCAAGTGAGGATCCAGCAGCGCAACATCCATCAGACAACCATGTTGTGAGTGATGTGTCCTCTTTCACAGGCCACTGCCATGCATTAATTATTTCTCCTTGTTTTTGCAGGCACATCTACCAAACAGCCGACAGAGTCCATGACCCAGGCCTCCAAACCCCGAAGAAACCTCTGAAGAGGAATCTGGAGACACCCTCCTTGAAGTCCCGTCACAGCGCTCACCCACACCCTCCACCAGCAGAGAGACACACACCTCGGTGGGACCTAGCTTTAGAGTAGCCCCGGAATCACAGTCTGGTGAGCACATAGCACTGCAGGTGGCAGCAGGGGCTTCCCAGATCCCCGGCACTCAGAAGACTGCTGGAGGCCAGAACGTTGCTAAGTCGAGTCAGATGACGAGCCTCTGGACTCAGTCATGTCACAGTTGCTGGAGCTGCAAAGGCAAGCTCGGAAACATCAGGAAGGGATGTCCGCTGCACTCCTCAGTTTGCAATGCATGATGGAGAAGTCCTTCTGCCTTCACTCTGAGGTAATAGCACTAGCATGCCAATGGATCGAGGTCAACACTGGTAGGATGGCGGCTGCCATGAAGACCTTGGTCCAGGACTTAGCTCCTGCACTGCTGTGCAGGCTCAACTCCTTCGATGGTATAGTTGGCCTCCAACAGTGTGTATGCGAGAGGGGTGCTGGGCAGCTTGATCTCAGTCCAGCTACCCCTGCTCCTCAAGGAGTCAGGCTGGGGCCCCCGGGCACCCATAAGGGGTAGGATCTGCAGGTGCATACCCCAGGGCCATCCATCCAAGTGACTCTGAGAGTGTCCGGCCCATCCGACTCCCCGTCTTCCTGTGACCTCAGCAGCTCTAGCTCCACAGGCCGAGGAGGGTGCCACTGCCACACAGCAGGATCCTGAAAGCAGGCTGTGGCCCTCCAAGTCTCAGCCTTCCAGAAGATGCCCGCCAAAGTCATCACAGGCAGGGATGGCCTGACAATGATATGCTGATGTATTACAATGAGGTTCCCGACGACCATTGGCGGGAAACACAGCCCACCATCGATGGGCTGAGCGGACAATCCAGACCTGCCTTCCCGCCATCGTGAAACCGATCGCGCCATATTGTGTGCTCATGCTACCTATCAGGCAGGCACGGAAAATTCCACCGATTGTCTTAAGTAAGCATGAAAGATACACTGGCCTCAACAATACTGGACACAGTATTGTGTAAGTGAAGAACTGAAGATGTTCCATTCCAGAAATCCAGTTGGTGAAGGATAGAACTGGACCCAATCTTTATGCACTTTTACATTCGTTCACCGAATTACACATTTAAACTCAACAGACACAGTTTTTATGTGTGTCTATTTGAAGGGAGCTCAAGTGAATGCCCACCACCTGAATACAATTAAACATAATTAAAATGCAATTACAGAGGAAACTATCAGTGGCACAAATAAGCTCTGGAATTCCCTCCTGAAACCTCTCTTCCACTCTCTCCTCCTTTAAGACTCTTGTTAAAACCTATCTCTTTGGACAACCTTTTGGTCACCCGTGCTGATATTTCCTGATTGTTTGACAATGTTTCTGTGTATGTCTTAGAATTTTGTGATGTTGTTGAAAACAAATAATGTGCACTGCCCACATGAGAGAAGAGCTATATGACGTACATTGGAGTAAACAGATGCTGCAACAGGTGTTTTAAGGTATGTGTGACAGAAAGAGAACTTAGATTTATATATGCTTTTGACATCGTCAACATATCCAAAGTACACCATAGTCAAAGAATTGCTTTTGAAGTGTAGCCACAGTTGTAATGTGGACAAATATGGCAGCCTATTACACACAGGAAGGTCCCACATCAGCTCTGAGTTAGATTACTAGTTAATCCTTTTTAGTGATGTTATTTGGCGGATAAACTTTCATAGGACACCAGAAAAGCTCCCATATTTTCTCACATTACTCTTCAAAAGTAGTTAATTGGCTGTAAAGCGCTTTGGGACATCCTGAGGTTGTGAAAAATGCTATATAAATGCAAGTTTCTTTTTTTATTTATTCATTCTTGGGATGTGGCCTGGGCCAGCATTTATTGCCCATCCTTAGTTGCCCTTGAGAAGGTGGTGGTGATCTGCCTTCTTGAACCACTGCAGTCCATGTGGTATAAGTACACCCACAGTGCTGTTAGGAAGGGGAGTTCCAGGATTTTGACCCAGTAGTAGTTTTCAAGTAGTACTTTGAACATCCAGACGGTCCTGGATTTAAAATCTCATCTAAAAGACAGCACCTGCAACAGTGCAGCATTCTATCACTGAAGTGCTAGCCTGGTTATGTGCTCGAATCTCTGAGTAGAACATGAACTTATGACCTTCTGACTCAGAGCTTTCACTGACATTGAGTACTATAACAGTATCAACCTCATTACTATAGCTTCATTGAAATATATTTGTTAGTACACAATGAAATGAATTGGTTGCACATGAACTTTTATTAACATTTGTGACCAAGTTCTGAGACTGCAAATCAGCAGATCTGCAAATGTGCTGTCCAATTGATGGACACTATAAGTAGTTGACCACTTCCTATAAGCCATTGAATTTCATGCTGATTAATTGATTCTAAAAATGCTAATCAATGAAATCAGCAAAGACTTGAGTTGCAACTAAAGTAAACATCCCACAATAACAGAAATTTGATTATACCTATAGATAATTCACTCTAAAATGCAAAAAAAAGTCAATTTGTTTTTATTTGCTATTGGTGGACATCAATCATCACAGCACCATCATAGCAATTAATATGTCAATCACGTCATTCTACTAAAATATATATTGAAAGATATTTTTTAAATAATATCTGAGAAAAGTATTGATAGAAGCTTTTCACCAGGAGCCATTTTTCAATGTTTTACTCTGTTTAATCACACCATTTATCTAACTAAATTAGTCAACTTAAATGTTAACAGGTTAAAACTTAATCAGTTCACATAATACATAATGGATAGCCTAGGATTTACACTGTGCAATATTACCTTCTGAACATTTACCATGTTAATTTTGCTCACTATTTAAACTTATTTTAGCTTAACAAAATAAGTTAACACCCCAGTTAAAGTACTGGACAAAATACTTTCATATGAATTTGTCAAGCATCATACAACATCACACACTATATTTTCAAGCTTTATATGTCAGTTAATGTTGAACTCAATAAATGTGATTGTGGTCTTTCTATGGATCTAAAAACCAAAGATTTACTTTTAACCTATTTTAACAATTTTCCATTTGTGTGTAAGCAGATAATGTTTTGAAAGGGTGTCAACAATACAATAAATAACTCATTGAGGAAATCTACGATTAGAAAAGTGCTTCATCACAAGTTTGACATTTATACCATGGGTTTTGAATGAATGTAAGTTGTTAACAAGAGGTTTGATGCTTACACTAATTAAAGCATGGTATACTGTGTTGCTCCCCCTAAAGGAACAGTGAGTTATCTGTATTTATATTGTATATAATAAATTATATTGTACTTTGATTAATTACCTGCAATTGGCCAAGCTTGCTTCAACATATATTCCAAGGACACAAAGCACTGGAGAATAATTGTGCAGCACATACACTGGAGTATTCCAGAAAGAGATTGGGTAATTTGAAGCACTTGCAGTTGGGGCTACCAGCATGCGAGGGAAATTATGGTCAGAGTAATCAGAGAAAATGGTACAGAGAAGTGAATTCTGCCTCAACCCTAAATGGTGAGAGATTTCTGTTGTTTCATGGTCTAAAAGAACATTTGGAGCTATCAGGCCTTGGGGTAGGTTTTGTTCATGACCCACCTGTTTGATTATTGCTATGTTTGACTTTGTAGAGAAATCTGTTTTCTATTAGCACTTTGTTCCAATATTTGTAGTCAGCTAAAATTGGAACTTCTCCAAATTATAAATTCTGCTGCCTAATTTCATGATGATGATTTGCCACTGAGTATCAGAAGAGGAAAACCATCACCGTCAAGGGAAGCGATGACGCACTGTGGTGGGATCAGCAGGTCCACAGGAGAGAGGTGGAGATCGGGGAGAGGAGAGTGTCAGGCGCTGAGGACATAGGAGACACTAACAGGCTGTACAGCCAGAGGATCAACTCTCTGTAGATCTCTCAAAATAATAATGTTTTCATTGACTAAGACTATCATGCCAGGTGGTTGCAGACCACGCAGCCTCTTAGGAGAAGACCTGCTCCATCTGGACCTAGAGGCACACATTACCAATGGTTGTGAAAGTGACCACTACCCTCAATTGTTAAGTCTCTGGTTCTTTCCTGGCTGCTACCAGAGGCACATCAAGGGCTTCACAGTCTGCTGCACATAACTGCATAATGAAAATGACAAATTATTTGTTTGCCAAGGCTGGGAGTTTTATATACTTCTCCTATCTTGGGGGAGATGGTGGCATAGTGGTAATATCACTGGACCAATAATCCAGAGACCCAGGCTAATGCTGTGGGGATATGGGTTCAAGTTCCACCATGGCAGCTGGTAGAATTTGAATTCAGTTATTAAATCTGGAATATAAAGCTAGTCTCAGTGATGGTAACCATGAAACTATCATCAATTGTTGTAAAAACCCATCTGGTTCACAAATATCTTTTGGTGAAGGAAATCTGCTGTTCTTACCTGGTCTGGCCTACTTGTGACTCCAGGCCCAATGCAATGTGGTTGGCTCTTTATTGCCCTCTGAAATGACCTAGAAAGGTCAGTTCAATGGCAACTAGGGATGGGCAACAAATGCTGGCCTCACCAGTGACACCCACATCCTGTGAAAGAATAAAGATTTAAAAAACTATAGCCAGATTGAGTGGACATTCAGATTCGCCTCTCAGGCTGCATCTCCATAGCTAAGGAAACCATTGATTGAAGATGTGTAACAAGCTAAGCATCACCAGAGCAACCAGAAGTTTTTATCAATGGCAATATTATCCCAACAATGTGCAGCTGGTATGTTAGCACAAGAAGAGGCTCCTGTAGGTGCACGTCAGATTTCCTGAGAGCAGTCATGATGCTTTCATTCTGTACCAGTCCGACATTCCTCACATTTCTGGTCTAGGAAAGACTTAATGACTGGCACATATGAGACTAAGGATACTCCTTTCAAACTTGGCTCATGATACATGTGAGGAATCCCATTAATAAGATGCAGAAGAGGCACTTAAATTCACAAGTGTTACATGACAACCTGGTGTGTCATAGAACTAGGCATCAGATGTTGAAAGTGCCCTTGGTATGTTGGTGATGAGATAGGTCTGAAGTATCTCTTCAGTAGTCACCAGCAAGGGTATCCAGATTAATGATGGCATGCTATGTCCTTCTCAAAATTATGCAGCGGAGTGGGAGTACATGTAAAAGAAACTGAAGCTGCTCATTAGTATCTTCAGATGAGGACCACATTGAAGAAGAGGGGGAATATGAAGATGGGGCACTCATCGCCAGACCATCTGGACACACTGCTGTTTGGGATGCCAGGGATGCACTCCTAGTTGGAAGGTTCAATGAATTTTGCAACTGGAACAAAGACCAAATGAAAGCCACCACCAATACTAAATGTACCCCTCTGCCATCCCTGCCTACTTTGCACTAAACTGACCTTCATCTACACATTCAGCCACTGTACATCTACCAAGCAGGTCCCATCATGTATTGGTGTGTATCATTAAATAAATGAAAGGGTGAGTTGCTACTCAGGCCAGAATCATGGACAAGATATGGAAGCAGAGCCGATCAACTAATTTTACATCATGTTATAAAAAAGGAATATTAACAACATAATATTTGTCAAACACTCATGTACTTGGTTAATTGCAAACACTTTAATTTACATTGCCTATTGCTCCTACGTAGTGCATTCAGCACTAATGGCTCAGATCCCTGCTCTGACAGCTGAATGCTTTTGGCCCACACCCTCAGGGTTTGGGAGCCCCTGAAGCACCTGTGAAAGACCACTCCATCTGCACCTTTGCAGGGGAAAACTTGACCATTGAGAGATCAGGCAGCCTGTGGAGTACTGGTTGAGGAGGGGTCAATGGTTGAGAAGTGAGAGCATTTTGAGTGGAGCTCCCACTTCTATGTCTCCTGCCACCATCATCCATCTCCTGGGCTAACACCTCTTCACTTCTGCCAGTCTGCTCTGGACCTGCTTGGTGAAGATCAGTGACCTTTTGTAGGGCCACAGATGCATTGCCTGTCATCCTGTTTAAGGCGACAGTCATGTTCCAAAGACTTGGCTGCTGCACTTACTCTCCTTTACATCCATCATAAACACCTCCTGGTTCCTCCAAATTCTATTTCTACATTGTCCCTTTAAATAGTGAAGTTGATATTGTGTCATGCTGGTACACATCACACCTGCTGTGCAGCTTGGAGACACAAAATCTGCAAGTCAAAAATTATCACATGAATTAAGCTGAAATCATGGCATCAGACGCACTGACTTGACACCTGGGTTTCACCCACATAATTCCACTCCCCTGAAGAAACCCCAGCTTCACTTTAATGTCAGACCATCGGGTCCACTTGTTACTCTTCACATAGCATAAATCATCAACTGCCACCACATGCCTTAACACAACCAAAGCAATCCTATCCAGTCACAAACACCAGCACAGACAGATGTAGAATGAGAGGAATACTTAATGATGGGGACAAGGAAGAATTAGGTGAGGTGCAAAGGATAGTAGTGTACTGTTTAGTGAGGGGACAGCTGGTAAATTACCCATATACCATATTACCACAGTGTGGCAGGAAGGAACAAAGTGTACAAGCTTGAGAGTATGCCAGAAGATAAGGTCAGAGTTTGCAAGAATGGTCAAAAGACAGAATTAAAGGTTCTGTAACTTAATGTGAGCATAACAAAATGAATGAATTGATAGCACAAACAGAAATAAATATGTATGACCTGATAGCCATTTCAGAGACATTGTTGCAAGGTGACCAAGGCTGGGACCTAAATATTCAAGGGTATTTGATATTTCAGAAAGACAAGAAGCTATAAGAAGATGGTGGGGTAGTTCTGTTAATTAAGGATGAAATTAGTACAATAGTGAGAGATGATCTTAGTTCAGAAGATCAAGATGTTGAATCAGTTTGGGTAGAGATAAAAAAATAACCAAGGTAAAAAGTCACTTGTGGGATTAGTTCATAGGCCTCCTAATGGTAGCGATACAATAGGACAGAGTATACAGGAAAGAAATAATGGGGGCTTGTAAGAAAGGTACTGCAATAATCATGGGTGATTTTAATCTTCATAAAGACTGGATGGATCAGATTGGCAAAGATAGGCTGGAAGATGGGTCCATAGAGTATATTTAGGACAATTTCTTAGAATAGTACATTCTATTGCCAACCAGGGAACAGGCTATTTTAGACCTGGTAATGTGCAATGAAACAAGATTAATTAATGACCTCATAGTAAAGGAGCCTTGAGGCAACAGTGATCATGTCATGACAGAATTTCACATTTACTTTAAGGCTGAGAAGTGTGGGTCTAAGACTAGTGGCTTAAGCTTAAATAAAGTCATTTACAAATGTTTGAAGACAGACTTGGCTGAAGTGTACTGGGAAAATAGGTTAACAGGTAGGACAGTAGAGGAGCAGTAGCAGATATTTAAGGAGATCTTTCATAACTCTCAGCAAAGATATATTTTGTTAAGAAAAAAAAATCTGAGAAGGATGGACCATCCATGGCTAATTAAGGAAGTTAAGGATAGTATTAAATTGAAAGAAAAAATGTATAATACTGCAAGAATTAGTGGTAAGTCAGAAGATTGGACAGATTTTAGAAACCAGCAAAGAATGACAAAAAAAATGGAGGCAGAAATTGGAGAATGAGAGGAAGCTAGCTTGAAATATAAAAACAAGTAGTAAGAGTTTGTAAAAGTACTTTAAAAAAGAAAAGAGGAGCTAAAGTGAGCTTTGATACCTTAGAGGATGAGGCTAAGGAATTAATAATGGGAAACAAGGAAATTGTGGAAATGTTGAACAGATATTTTGTGTCTGTCTTTACTGTGGAAGACACAAAAAACATCCCAAGAATACTTAAAAATCAAGAAGGGAAAGGGAGGTAGGAATTTAAAACAATCACAATCACTAGGGAAAAGACACTAGTAAAACAATTAGAATTAAAGGCTGACAAGTCCTTTGGACCTGAAGACCTGCATCCTAGGGTCTGAAAAGAAGTGGCTGCAGAGATAGTGGGCAGGATTTTACGTGTCGGCGAGCAAGGGCGGGGTCTGCTCACCTACGCGTAAAATGACGCACAGTGACGTCGGGCCGAACTCCTGACGTCACCGCGCCCCATTTAAATTTTGAGGCACAGCAAAATCAGCTGCACTCCCGCTGACCTGTCAATGGCCAATTGAGGCCACTGACAGAGTCAATTAAGTAATTAAGGGACCTGCCTGTCCAACCTTAAGGTTGGCAGGCAGGCCAGGAGCCCCAGCGTGAATTACAAAATGCATGAAACCTCATCTGTGGGCAGGATGAGGTTTCATGTAGGTTTTTTAAAATTTTGATAAAGTTTTTGTAAAAATTATGGACATGTCCCAACTCATGTGACAGTGTCACATGAGGGGACATGTTAGGAAAATTTATTTTTCTATTTTTAGCTTTTTTACATTTAGAGCCGATCTCCCTGAGGCTGCACTTAGCCTCAGGGAGATGAGTGCGCTCTTTCATGCGAATGCGCGAAAGAGCGCACTCTCGATTTTGAGAATCCCCCTGCTCGCACAGGAAGTGCATAGCACTTCCGTGCAAACGTCATGCTGGGCGGGCCTTAATTGGCCTGCCCATGTAAAATGGCGCCACGCCCCCAATCGGGGGCGCCGATCGGAAGCGCACCTGTGCACACCCGCCCTTCAACTTCACCCCCGACAGGGGGAAAGTCCTGCCCAGTAAGTGCATTGGTTGTGATTTTCTAAAATTCCCTATATTCTGAAAAGGTCCCAGCAGAGTGGAAAATCGCAAACGTGACACCTCTATTCAAGAAATGTGGAGGACAGAAAGCAGGAAATGTAGGCCAGTTAGCTTAAAACTGTCATAGTGAAAATGCCAGAATCCATTAGGAAGGAGGTAATGGCAGGACATTTAGAAAATCATAATACAATCTGGCAGAGTCAACATGGGTTTGTGAAAGGGCAACTTTGTTCGACTAATCTATTAGAGTTCTTTGAAGAAGTAACAAGCAATGTGGATAAAGGGGAATCTGAGGATATGGTGCACTTGGATTTCCAAAAGGCATTCAGTTAGGTGCCTATCAAAGGTTACTTCACAAAATAAGAACTCATGGTGTAGGCGGTAGCATATTAGCATGGATAGAGAATTGGTTAGCTAACAGGAAGCAGATAAATGGGTCATTTTTGGGTTGGCAGGCTGTAACTCGTGGCATACCATAGGGGTCAGTGCTGCTGCCTCAAATATCTATGATCTATATTAATGATTTGGATGAAGGGACCAAATGTATGGTAGCTAAATTTGCTGATAAGACAAAGATAGATAGGAAAGTAAGTTGTCAAGAGGACATAAGGAGTTGACAAAGGGATTTAGATGGGTTAAGTGAGTGGACAAAAAAATTGGCTAATGGAATATAATGTAGGGAAATGTGAGCTTGTCCACTTTGGCAGGAAGAATAGAAAAGAGCACATTATTTAAATGGAGAGAGACTGCAGAGCTCTACAGTACAGAGGAATCTGGGTGTCCTGGTACATGAATCACATAAAGTTATGCAGGTACAGCAAGTGATTAGGAAAACAAATGGAAGGTTGGCATTTATTGCAAGGGCAGTCGAGTACAAAAGTAGGGAAGTATACAACATCTGTAACAAGGCCTAGGGAGAATACATCTAGAGTACTGTATATAGTTTTGGTCTCCTTGTTTAAGAAAGGATATAATGGATTTCCAGCATCCGCAGTAGCTTTTTGTTTTTAATTGCATTAAAAGCTGATCAGGGAATGTTCATTTGACTGATTTCTGGGATGAAGAGATTATCTTATAAGGGAAAGGTTGAGCAGATTGGGCGCATGCCCATTCGATTTTAGAAGAATGAGAGATGATCTTATTGAAACATATAACATCCTGAGGGGATTTGACAGGGTGGATGCTGAAAGGACATTTCCTCTTGCTGGGGAGTCCAGAACTAGGGAACACAATTTAAAAATTTGGGGTTTCCAATGTAGGACTGAGACAAGGGGCTTTTTTTTTCCTCAGAGGGTCAATAGTCTGTGGAATTCTCTTCACCATAGAGCAGTGGAGGCTGGGTCATTGCATATATTCAAGGCTGAGTTAGATTTTTGATTGACAAGGGAGTCAAGGTTTATGAGGGAGCAGACAGAAAGGTGGAGTTGAGGACACAATCAAATCAGCTATGATCTTATTGAATGGAGGAGCAGGCTTAAGGGGCTGAATGGCCTACTCCAGCACTTAATTCTTATGTTCTTATATTCCCACACAATCTAACAAAAAGATTTACACTATTATTTTAACTCTTCTGTCTATGTATTCATTGTGTCCAATGTTTTCTCCTTAGAGGTTCAGTGATGCAATTCTGCTTTTGAGTCAAAAGGTTATGGATTCAGCATGGTCTGAGCTGATACTCTAATTCAGTAATGAGAGAGCACTGCACTGAGAGCATCCTATGAATGCTATGCTAAGCTATCTGCCCTTTCAGGTGGACATAAAAGATCCCATGACATTATTGGAAAAAGAGCAGGAAGGCATCCTGGCAAATATTTATTTCTCAACCAGCATCACTAATACTGGTTAACTGGTAATTTATGCGGTGCTGTTTGTGGGATCTTGCTGTGTGTAAATTAGCTGCTGCATTTCAACGTGTTATAGCAAAGGCAACACTTCAAAAATATTTTATTAGCTGTGAAATGCTTTGCAACGTCCTGGGGTTATAAAGAGTGTTACATAAACACAAGTTCTTTCTTCAAAATGAGAGTCAGGACCCCATGTTAACAGATGCACTGAAGATAATGGACAAAAAAACATTAAACCAACTCATGTTTTTAATTTTATTTTACCTGGGAGTCAGATAGAAATGTGAGAAATCTCCAAGTGGAACCAAACAAATTCAAAGCAAAGGAGGCTATTCAACCCATCGTATCTGTTCTGGCTCTTTGCTGAAGCAATCCAAAACTAATATGATGGCCTGCTCTCTTCCTTCATAGCCCTTTGCTTAAAATATGTGTCATTTTGAAATAGTTGATAGCAGACATTTCAATAAAACCATAAATATTATACTGCTTCCCGAGCATGAATATTATAAATGCATTTAAGTCCCACATCAGCCTTACCCTCTCTGGAACATAAAGCCACTTTATTTAACTTGTTATTATGAATGAATAGTCATTACTGTTTGTGAGGAGTATTTTAAATTAGGTGAGAATGTGTCTATAGCACTTGCAGGCTTGGTTGTGCCATTACAGTAGTGATGGTAGTGCAACCAATCTTGACAACCGACCCACTTTACAAACAGACATCCGGAATGCCAACACAAGGAATTACAACAAATCTGTAACTCAGTATAGCCTAAAAATGTGCAGCTGTCCATGTAAGTACTATCTTTTAAGGAAGATGATGTGCAATCTGCAAAACTTTAAAATGTTAGAAGTACAAATAATAGTATTTGTTGTAGAGACTGTTTTCAGCTTCAACTTAAAAAAAATAGCAAGGAGTCCCAAATTTAAGGGCAGAATTTTCTGTCCCTGCCAACAGCAGGATCATGGTGGGTGGAGCCACTTAATTTGGCAGGAAGCAAAAAATCTGTTTCCTCACTGCGAGATAAACTGTTGGAATTTTGTTCTCCCTACTTTCAAGGCAGGTTAAAGTCGGGTCAAGCTTCCTGACGAGCAATGTCGGGGACCCCATTCGCATATATTAGCATGTCATGCATGCTCATTAAAAGGCCACCTTTATTAAGTTCGAATTAAGTTTGCCCTCTAAATTGAGTTCCCCACCAGTGGGAATTACACACAGTCGTTGAGCTTTACGACTGTGTGTAAGTGGCGAGCATCACATCTTCCATGTGAGGTCCCTAAATGTTGCTGTCTCCATTTAGAGAACCTCGCATAACTTCACTCGTGTGCTGTTAGCAAATGCTGAGCCAAGGCTGGACTACGGGGGCAGGTGACGGCTAGGGGGCGGGGGAGGGGGGGCTGGCTGGGGAGGGGCAGGGGGGGTCGAGTGCAAGAATGGAACAAAGGCTGAACAGGGGAGACAGGCTTATAGGCGAAGGGTGAGGATAGTGTCTGTGGAAGGGGAGTGGGGGGAGCGTCTTAGAGGGTGGGGTCAGTGGTGGGGTCCTGGGGGGTGAACTCAGTGATAGGAGGGAACAGTCAAAGTCAGAGGGGGTAGTGAGATGCAGTAGGGTGACAGATCCAGGGTGAGACTCTGGTAGGTGAAGGTCTCATCGGGCTGGTCATGGAGGGGGACAATCCAGGTGGCTCGGATAACATGAGGGAACAGGGTCAGGGTGGGCATGGGGATGGTAATGGGTGTTGGCTCTGAGGGGAGAAAAGGCATTGGAGGTGGATCATGATAGGGTCCAGGGTAATGGGGGAAGGTTCAAGGCTGACAGAGGGAAGAGGAATGGTGATGATAGGTGGGGTCTATGATGATGTGGAGGGCAGTTGGTAGGTGACAGCGGGAGAAAGGAAGGTGGTGGAGCAAGTTTGAAAGGTGAAGTGCACCGTTTTTCCAAATTGATTTTGGCCACACTGATAGTCAGTGAAATTGCTCAAGGAGGGAGGAGGGTCTTTTCGGATGGGTGAAGTTCAAGGTCAGCACAAGTGGCCGACTAAAGGGAAACCCTAATAATTATGAGGCAACTGGATGTCAACTATGCTCAGTTGTGTTCTCCCCTCTATGGTGAAGCCCCATTGCAGCAGGTTTGTTCCTGACTCATGGGTCTCATAACATCAAGATCCCAGCAAGGTGAGGCGCTGCTGTTCATTCTGTGCCATTTGCCATCGGCTGCAGTCAGAGGCAGGGATGAAGATGGAGGGAGGGAGGTGGATGCCTCCATGGGGCACAGCTGGTGGTGGGCAGCCAACTCACAACTCCAAAGCTCCATCCTCCCGGGTGAATGGTCATGGCAATTTGCACACTGCTCAGATAATAATCCAGAGATTATGACCTTTGACGTTCTGCTTCTTAATTTGGTGCCTAGGTCGTCAAACTGACTATGCAGAACATTCTCCTTTGTCCTGCCTATGTCGTTGGTACCTACACGGACTAGAACAACTGGTCTTCCCTCGCCCACTGCATGTTCCTCTCCAGCCCTGAACAGATGTCCCACACCCTGGCACCAGGCAGGCAACATAGCCATCTGGACTCGTACTCTTTGATGCAAAGAACAGTGTCAATCCCTCTGACTATACTATCCCCTACTACCACTACATTCCTTTTTGCTCCCCGCACTTGAATGGCTTCCTGTACCATGGTTGCTATGGCCAGTTAACTCATCCACCCTGCAGCCCCCATTCCCATCCAAACAAGCTGAAAAAACCATAAGCCTATTGGACAATTGTAGAGGCTCACACTCCTGCGCTCCTGCTTTCTGAGGCCCCTTACCTGCCTCACTCACAGTCACACTCTCCTTTTCCTGACCACTGACCAAATCAGAAGGCCCTATCCAAAGAGGTGTGACTGCCTCCTGGTACAAAAAATTATCTTCCTCAATCTCTTCCTCCATAACAGTTTTTCTTCTTTCATTGTTTTGATTGACATCACATGAATAAACCTGCACTGAGGGATTTTTCCTCTCTTTACTGAAGTCATTTTCTAGTTTATCCAAGAGATATGCTTTTGTTTTCTGCATGCGTTCACTTCCGGTGACGCTTGAAAAATTGAACCTTCATCTCCATTTCTTTCACAATTTTGTCCAAGTGTTTGTTTAGTCTCCTACTTTCCAATTCTTTTTCAAGCTTATTAATCTTTTCATTCAGCTCAGCCACTGCTTGGGTAAATTAAATTGCCTTTGTTTCAAAGTCATTTGTGGAAAACTTATACAAGGTTGACAACTTCACCCGGTCATTCAGTTCACTTCAGAATCTTTTCTTTATAGTCACTGACTGCTCCTTATACTTCTCTAATTCACTCGTTAGATCCTCAATCTGTTTCTTAAAATTTTCCTTCTCTGTTTTTAAAGTCTGGATTTGCCCTTCCATACCAGACACCTCATCTTTCATGTTTTCCAGATTACATCAAAGTTCAAGAATCTCATTCCTCTTTTCACGATGAAGTTCCAACAGTTCATCAGTTTCATTATATCAGTACAACATTTTTAATTCGACATTCAACCAAAGGTCCTTTTTCTCTTCAAGGCATTTTCCAGGAGACTTAATAGTGACTTCTGATACTTGAAGTTCATCAAATTTAAATTGAAGATCCATCTTTGTTGAATTCGCTTCTCCAAGTTTATCATTTAGATATTTCAAGTCCTCTTTCAAATGTTCTACTTTTTGTGACTGGCTCGCAAGTGTTCTCACCAGTTCATGTTTTTCACTAACAAGCTCATCTTTCATGTGTGAAAGTTGGTTCTCTACACTGATCAGATTTCATTTCAATTGCTCATTATCAGCATTAAGCTTTTTGTGTTTGGCCACAGTAATTTTTAGGAGTTTGACAAGATCAGCATGATCAAGCACCTGCTGCAACACAACCATCACTGTTACTGTCTACGCTAGCCAAATCATTACCCAATATAAAGTCTATCATTTCGATAAGTAAATTAGGAAAAATTCCCACTCTAACAATTCCGTTTACTAAGTCACTTTGTAAATTGAGTTCAAACAAGTGAGCAGGTTCATGAATCATCAAACCATCTTAAACGCAAATTGCATCATTAGCCACCATCAATGACTGAACTGCCCCAGTGTGTCTCAAAATAATGGGCCGTAACTTCCAAGGTCCCCAGCATTGGATTTGAGGGTTCCTCTCGGAACTTCAAAGGTCAGGGGTTGCATAGCAATTGCCGAGGAGTGCAAACTTCCTCTGGGCAATTGCCTGCTCTGGGAACCATCCAAAAATGCAATTTAAATCGCAAACTTTGGATGCTTCAGGTTGTGCTACACAAATAGTTACTCAGAAAAAGCTGGAAGAATTAAAACCCCTTCTAACTTCTGCGTAACTATTGTAAAGACCGTGACCCTCCAATGGGACTCAGCCCACACCCCTGATCCCAGGGGTGTCCCCCCATTACCGACTACTCCCCGAACTACCCCTTGTATTCTCCCTGATCCGGCCCAATTCCATTTCCCCCACCCAGAAGACCCCACCCCTCACCCTCATAGGCCCGACACCTCCCCAAACCGATACTACCCCATTCCGCACCCCTCCTGACCCGGCCGGAACTCCCATCTCGACCTCTGACACCTCCCCACAGCCCCCCCGATATCTGACCCCCACAACCCCGCCGATATCCGACCCCCCCCCACCCCCAACAATATCTGCCCCCCCCTCAATGTCCATGTCCATGCCCCCATCCGATGTCTGACTGCCCCCCACCCCTCTGGTGTCATAGCCCTCTTCCCTGTGCCTAGTTCCCCCTTGATGTCCCAACAACCCCCCACTGATGTTCCACCTCTCCATCCTCCCATCCCCCACCCTGATGCCCTGCCCCCCAACCCCCTGATGTCCAACACCCCCTGATGTCCAACGCCCCATGATTCCGACACCCCCATCCCCACCAACCTCTGATCCCCCATACCCTCCAAGTCCTATCCACTCACCTTAGAGACTTACCTTCTCCCTGGCCTGTCAATTTCAATGGGACCTTTAAACTTACCTGGTTTGTGGCAACTAATGCTGTAAAAAAGGGGGCATGTTCTTCTTCGATTCAACTCTGCTGGACTGCAACGCTGGACTTTGGAGACAGCTGCGCTGACAGGATGGTGCCCGTCCTGAGTCAGAAGGGCAAGACGGGCATAGGATAAATTTCCCATAAATAATTGGGTGTGGAGTGGCAATCCAACGCTGATTGCCACTCCAAGGAAGTTATGGCCCATTAATTTGTTTACTTGTTTTGTTGGGCGAGTAAGGGAACCCTTCTACATTTGAGATAAAACCTCTTAAACCTCCAGTAACCTGACTCACTTTGGCAGTGGTGAAGTACAATCACCTTGACTATCCTTATCTGCTTTTCCAATTCTATTAGATTACGAGGGAATACGTAATTGTACCATTAGTATGGTACAATTAACATCCATTTCCTTTTCTGGTACTGTCATTTCCAAAGACTCCTTTAATATTCTTATTACTGCCACTGGTTTATCATCCAGTTTCCAATAATGGGCTTTGAGATGCCCTGTCTTTGGCAATAGAAGCATACCGGTTTATTTGCATCCCTTTTATTCTCTACACTATAATTTCTATTGACTGGAACAGCTTCTCCCTTCTCCATAAAGCTAGACTCTTTCCTGTTCCTCCAGGTGGTTTACAAATTAAGATCTACTACCCCCTGGCTGCATATGTGATATAGCATACCCATCTGCCAGAACTGTTGCTTCCTGTTCCTTAGAAACCTTAAGGTATTCCAGGTGTGACCTAATAATTATTGGGGTGCCATTTCAAAATTCTTCTAGTATCATTAGCTCCCTCACATTCTCAAATTTTTGTTCCAACTTTAGGGATTGAAACCACCAGCCCCACAACATTTCTGTCTCCCTAGCAAATTCTACAATTGTTTCATTCGGTCTTTTCTTTAAAGTCCAAAATTTCAAATGATGTGCTTCGGGTCAGGCTCGATGCATTGAGCACTTCAGTTTTAACTAACTCATAATCTGAAAATTGTTCTTTCGAAAGGCTAGAATATACGTCCATAGCCTTCCTAACCAAAACACTTTGCAAAATGAGAGTCTATGTGTCTTTTGGCCATTCTAGCTTTGTAGCCACCTTTTCAAATGAGATAAAATATCTCTCAACTCCATCTTCTGTGAATTTAGGCAATAGACGTAGACTCTTATATCAAAACTCAGAATGGGACTCGATTCCTTATCCAATCTACTTGACTCCCTTTCACCCAGTAACCTAAGCTTTTCTCTAGCTAGTTCATGCTGTCTGATTTCTTTCTTCCTCTGGAGTTCAAGTTCAAGCTTTCGCATTTATATTTCTTTTTCCAGTTCAAACTTTTTCGCTTCTCTTTCCTTTTCTTTCACCTCTTTTCATCTTTCTATCTCAAGCTGCTTCATCTGTAACTGAATTCTAATTAACTCAACTGAATCACCATCCGGATTAACTTTTTCTTCTTCCAGTCCCAGATGCTTTGCTATTACCTCAAGTATTTCTGCTTCCTTAGCCCTTGTTTTTAAATCTAACTCCAACTTTTTTCTGCTAATGCATTTTAATTGTTGCAAATCACTCACTTCCTTCTCCAGAAAATTGACAAAACCATTCTACTTTTCAATCAGTATAATAAGGTTCACCATGGAAATCTTATCAACAACCTCAGCAAGTACCAGCACTCATGTATCTGTGGATTTGAAATCCTGCAAGAGCCCCCAATTTATGTTATGATCCTTAGCCAGACCCCCAAGTTGTTGGTAAGATCTGATTAGGGACAAATAACGTTTGTTTAAAGTAGACAAAGCTTGATATTCAAGGCACTTGCTCAGCAGAGAAAGCCACAAGATTCCATGGGTTTTGAACGAACAAAGATAAACTTTATGATACAAGTTCAGAAAGATAAAACAATTTACAATATCTATATTATACTTTAACATTCTGGGTTAATATGAGGTACATGTGAGTTAACATGCAAACTGTGGTCAAATACACCATGTTGCACAATAAATGGTAGATGCAACCGAGACGGAATTCATGGATTTCTCAATAAGCTGCCCAGACACAGTAAGTTCCATGGAGTGGCAATCACAGTTGGATTTCCACCCTGCTCCTAGTTACTTATGCTGAACTGCAGCTACACCTTTCTTGCCTGACCTTCCGACTCGGACTGGGTGAGGAAGGTGCCATGCAGCAGATTCCAGAGGCCTTGTGTCGAGGGCAGCTGAGTTGGAGGTAATGAAGGTACATCCCTATTTTTATGGCACTAGCTGCCGTAAAGCAGGTAGGTTTAAAGGTCCTGTGACTTTGAGAAGCCAGGAAGATGGGCAGCAGATAGATGGGAACACCCCTACCTGGAAGTTCCCCTCCAAGCCACTCACCACCCTGACTTGGAAATATATCACTGTTCCTTCACTGTCGCTGAGTCAAAATCCTGGAACTCCCTCCCTAACAGCAGTCCCTAACATACTTCACAGGGACTGCAGCAGTTCAAGAAGGCAGCTCACCACCATTTTCTCAAGGGCAACTAGGGATGGACAATAAATGCTGGCCTAGCCAGCGATCCCCACATCCCATAAATGAATTTTTAAAAGATCATAAGGAGGCAGGATTGGGGGAGGGTAGGTGAATAGGGTTGGGGGGTAGGGTGGTCAGTGGGGGGTCAGGTAGTTGGGCAGTGGTCAGTGGAGGGTTTGGGCAGTCAGTGGGGTTTGTGGGGAGGATAGTCAGGGGTTGCGGGTGTAGTTGGTGCGTGAGGAGGGCAGTCATGGGGAAGATGTGTAGTGGGGGGTCGGTTGGGGAGTATTGTTGGGCGGTTGCAGAGTGTAGACGGAGGCTGGGGAGTGTAGTCAGGGAGTGGGGAAGGACGTCGGGGGGTTGCGGTTGTAGTCGGGGGTGGGAAGGGTAGTCGGGGGAAGGTCAGTTGTGGGGTGTAGTCAGGGAGTGGGGAGGGTAGATGGGGGTTGTGAGTGTAGTCACAGAGTTGGGTTGGGTAATCAGGGTTGGCGGTGCAGTCTGGCAGGGCAGTTGG
This sequence comes from Cetorhinus maximus, assembly GCF_964194155.1. NCBI lineage: Eukaryota > Metazoa > Chordata > Chondrichthyes > Lamniformes > Cetorhinidae > Cetorhinus > Cetorhinus maximus. Next base: position 108,790,091 of record NC_135887.1, on the reverse strand, counting down.
TGGAGGGGGTGGAGTCGGGGTGTGGGTTTGCAGTCAGGGAATGGGGAGGACAGTTGGGGTGGGGAGGGCAGTCGGGGAGGGGGTGCCACTCCGTTGGGGGGGATGTAGTCGAGGGATGGGGAGGGTAGCCTACGGCTAGGAAGGGCAGTAAAGGGTAATGGTGTAGTCGGGGTTTGGGTTGGGCAGTCGGGAAGGGGATGTAGTCAGGGGGTGGGGAAGGTAGTCTGTGACTGGGATGGACAGTCGGGTGGGGGTGTAGTCGGGGTTTGGGGATGTTGTTAGAGAGTGGGGAGGGCAGTCAGTGGTTGGGGAGGGCAGTTGGGGTTGAGGGGTTAGTTTGGGGGGCCTGAGGGGTAGTTGGGGATGGGTAGGCATTAGTGGTCATAATCAGGGGTCCCATAGAGAGTTGGGGAGTGGGGTAAGTCCCTTTGGGGTCCAAGTGGGTCAGCACTATTGTTACCCAGAAGTTAGAAGTGGTTTTAATTCTAAAGTTTTCTGGGTAACTATTACTGTAAGGCAGTCAGAACCATCCAAATTTTGAGATTTAAATCGGCGTTTCAGATGGTTTTCATTGCAGAGCAGTTGCCCATCAGAAGTTTGAACTTCTTGGGCAATTGTCATGCAATCCTTACATGGGGACCTCCGGGGTGGGGTGATGGGGAAGAGCCCAATGCATTTTTGGGGTGCCCTCTGGGTACAGTGCCCCATAGCTTGGAAGTTATGTGAATGTGAGTCAACCAACCTCACTAAAACTCCATCTCTCTCATGAGGGTTTCCAATCTTCACATTTGGAAATCTTGCTTACCAAATGCAGGGCACGGGCCCAATCTGCAGTGTGGTGGCCAAGCATTTCAAGGGAAATTGAGGACATGATAGCAAACTTCCAGGTGTGTGCGTGACACAGACGGGACCAGAGGGAGCCCCTTATTCCCTCACATTTCCCAAACAGGCTGTGGTTGGGCATCGATTTATTCATCTTCAATGGCAAATCCTCCCACATTGCGGTGGACGACTTCTGCCAATGGATTGAGGCAAGGCTATTGTACATGACAACCACAGAGATGGTGGTGAGAGTGTTGCAGATGTTCACAAACCATGGCATCTTGGACCAGATAGTGTCAGAGAACTGTTCACAATTTGCAAATGAATACTTTACCCAATGTGCTACTTATACAAAGGTAGAAAGCTTGAAGGCATCAGCAGCAGAGGTGTGTTCTGCCCACAGGTAAAAATGAAGCTGATTCATATGACAAACTTCCCTTCTAGTGATGGAATGCTGCATATTACAACAATAGGTTCAATCATTCCTTTTTCTTGGTCTGTTGTGCCCCTTTTTTCATTCATTCATGGGATGTGGGCATCACTGGCAAGGCCAGCATTTATTGCCCATCCCTAATTTCCCTTGTTCAGAGGGCATTTAGGAGCCAACCACACTGCTGTGGGTCTGGAGGCACATGTAGGCCAGAGTAAGGACAGCAGGTTTCCTTCCCTAAAGGACATTAGGGAACCAGATGGGTTTTTACAACAACCAGCAATGGTTTCATGGTCATCATTAGACTTTTAATTCCAGATCTTTATTATTAAATTCAAATTCCATCATCTGCCATGGCAGCATTCGAACTCCGATCCCCAGAGCATTACCCTGGGTCTCTGTATTACCAGTCCAGTGACAATACCACTATGCCATCGTCTCCCCTCTGCATGCATGTTTTTCACATCTCCCTTATCTCAATGGCACATTTAAGCAAAGGTATCCTGTTTTTCTACTATTGATTTGCGCTGTGTTTTTTTTAAATTGCAATTGGGCTTTGCAGCTCAAAGACCTGGGTAGATGTTCAATCATAGGCATCTCTTTAAAAATCTTCCATTCCTCTACAACATAGGTAGTTAAGTTTCTGCCCAAGTGTGCAGTTTGCCCTCAAGTTTAAAAAGTCCCTCATGCAACTGTATTTCTGAAATGGCATAGATTATCATGTCAAAGTAGGCATTGAGACAAATATTACTTAAATGAGTAAAAGGGTTATTTGTAAATAAATCAACCCATGGTAATCTTACAGAATGGGGAGAGAGAAAGAAACGAGCTGAATGGTACAATTTTAAATGGGTTGCAAGATGGGGGTGATTCTGCACAAATCTGTGAAGGTGCCAGACCAGGTTCACAAAGCAGTTAATAAAGCATAAGGAATCCTGGGCTTTATAGAGGTATTGAATACAAAAGCCAGGAAGCCATGCTAAACCTATGTACAACACAAATACAGACATGAAGGCTTTGGAGAAGGTACAGAAGAGATTTACAAGGATAGGTCTGGAGATCTATTGATTGATTGAGAAACTGCAGCTATGTGGATAGACTGGAAAAGCTGGGGTTGTTATTCTTAAACCAGAAAAGGCTAGAAACTGATTTGATAGAAGTGTTTAAAGTCACAAAGGCTTCAGATATAGTAAATAAAGGTAAATTGTTTCCAATGGCTTCCAGCACCGTACCAACTCCCAAAGATACCCACAGTCAAACAGGGAGGCATAAAGAAGGGTCCTGAGGAAAAGCAACTTCCCAACAGCATTGTTAACCTATAGGCCCACTTCCATCACAATGTTGCTTAGCCCCATCTGAACTCCTGATGGGCAGAAACTCCCAACCCTGCCAAAGAAACTAATACCAGGATTGGCAGCCAAAGATTACCAAAACATTCAGGGCCGAGAATGGTCCTACAGGCAGAAGCAGGCTTCCGCCTACAACAAAAAATACCACAAACAACACCTGTCACATTTATGCAAGGGCGACAGAGTCTGGATTAAGAACCTTGGTGGGTTTTATTGTCCAGAGAGACAATGACCAGCCACAGCCATACCTTGTCAGTACTCCAGAAGGTACGATCAGAAGGAACAGGAGGAGCCCCCTCCTCATTCCTTAAGGTGATCCTCCCACTGCACATTGGAGAGAAATTGAAAAAGACCAAACGCCAGAATGACCACATCCAAATCTGCCTTCTCTTCATCAAGGTTTACCCAGTCCGGCAAAGTCTACCACTCCTCCAACTATTGTAAAGACAAGATCTGGAAGAATTAGAAAGTCTCCAAACCACCTGAACCTGTAAACACAGAGACTTGAGGGAGGGGCGGTGGTGGTGGTGAAGGGGTAATAGAAGTAATGTGAATATATTGAGTAAACAAGAATGCATTGTAAATATATTGAATAAAGACTTGGTGGGGTTGGGAGATGGGAGGGTGTGGCATAGAAAGTGTTAACATGGGACTGGTACAGTACTGCCCACAGTGTGATATAAAGGGACACATGACCTGAGTCTAGGGGACAGTCTTGTACTGGACAAAGTGTAGAGGCAAGCATGGAGAGAGCTCCTCGATTCAATCTTATACTGTACATATGTGTACAGTTACAAGTAGTTAATAAACACTTACTGCTAAACCATACAAGGCTCAGAACTTCTTCATGAGACCTACCAAACTACACACAACATTTTACAACAAGGACAATCCATTAGTTTTATGATGATTATTAATGAGATTTTAATCATTTCTAAAAGTAAATTTAAATTCCCCCAGCTGTTATGGTGGGGTTTGAACTTGCTGCCAGAATAAATTTTCCTGGGCCCCTGCACCCAAAAAATTGCAACTATGCGACTGTCTATGGACAGATGTTAGTGACTGCCAGCTATATCGAGAGGTTGGGGTCCGCTGGCTGTGTGTAGAATTCTGATCAGAGCCTCCTCAGCAACTCTGCGCCCAGGCAGTGGAATGCCAGAAGCCAATATTGGACAGTAGGAATATGGAGTTCCTGAACATCAGATAGAAGCCAAACCATGGGATCACTTCCTGAGGGATGCTACCAGTCAGTCTAACTGCAGCAGAATGTGGTAACCAGCTTCTTGGCCTCGTGTCTAGAGCATGAAATTACCAATCCTTGCAAAACAGGCTGGATCCTTTCTCCCCGTACCTGAGTACCCCATACATGCAGTTCATGGAGTTCCCCAGAATCCCCAGCATGTATCAAAAGCTTCTGGGCACATTCTAACATCACGTTCTCAGAAATCCTAGATGCTTTAAAGGCTGGAGCTGGGAGTACAGATCCATAGCCTCAACAGATTCTGATGGAGGTGGCCTCACTCTGAGGTGATTTGTCTCTCCCCCGTGCACGCTTTCTGCTCAATCACCTCAGTTAGTCCCACTCCTCTGCCTTCTGCCTGTAATCCTGTAATTTTTTTCTTTAATGTGCTTATTCCCTTTATTCGCTCCAATTCCCTTCTGACACCCATAATTGAATCTGCCTCCACCATACTCACAGGCAGTACATTCCAGAACCTTACCACTCCCTGCTTAAAAATATTTTTCTTCATGTTGCCATTGGTTCTTTTACCAATCATCTTAACTCAGTTTGCTAAGGTACACAGCCTTTCTACCAATAGGAACAGTTTCTTGCTTTCTGCCCTGTCCAGAGTCCTCATGATCTTGAACTCCGCTATTAAATCTCCTCTCAACTTCCACTTCTCTGAGAAGAGCCTCAGTTTCTCCAATCCACCCACATAACAGAAGTCCCTCATCCCAGGAACCGCTCTCATAAAGCTTTTCTGCACCCTCTCTACAGCCTTCACACCCTTCCTAAACTGAGGTGCCCAGAATTGGACACAATACTGAAGTTGAGGATGAAACAGTGTTTTATAAAGGTTTATCATAACTTCCTTACTTTTGTGGCCTATGCCTCTATTTATAAATACCAGTACTCTGCTTTTTTGTGAATGTTCTCAACCGTCCCTGCCATCTTCATTGATTTATGCACAAATGACTTCAGTTCTAGTTTTTCCTGCACCCTCTTTAGAATTGTATTTTTCATTTTGTATTGGCTGCCCTGCTCTTCTCACCAAAATGTATCACTTCACACTTCCCTACATCAAATTTCATCAAGCATACACATTCTACCAGCCTATATCTGTCCTCTTGAAGTCTAAAAGTATCATAGAGTCAAGAGGGTAATAGAGTCATGACAGCACAGAATGAGGCCACTTGGCCCATCAAGTCCATGCCAGTTCACTGTAGAACAATCCAGTCAGTCACATTTCCCCCATTCTACCCCTGCAGCCCTGAAAGTTTATTTCCGTTAAGCACCCATCCAATTTATTTTTATAATCAATGACTATCTTTGTTTCCACCCTCATAGACAGTTCCAGCCCATTACCACTCACTGCATTAAAAATTTCTTCCTTGCATCTCTTGCCCAAAACCTCAAATCCGTGTCCTCTAATCATTGTACCATCAACTATTGGGGACAGATTTTTTTTGCCTTTGTGTTCACTAAGGAAAAGGATGCTGACAAAATATCAGTAGAAGTGGAGATGGTAGAATGATGGGGTGAGAATTGATAGAGAGGATGTACTGGAAAGGATGTGGATAAGTTATCTGGTCCAGTTGGCTTGCATCCCAGATTGTTAAAGGAAATGGGGGTGGTGATAGTTGATGCAATTGCCATAATCTTTCAACTTCCCTAGATACAGGGCAGGAGATGCAAAAGGATCGGTTAGTAGATTGTGATACTCATATTCAGGAAAGGGTGTTACGACATTCACAGTTACTACTGGCCAATCAGTTTAATATTAATGTTGGGTAAGGTTTTAGAAACAATAAACAGGGATGAAGAATTAACAGGCACTTGGAGAGTCTTCTGTTAATTAAGGAGAGTCAGTGTGGATTTGTAAAAGGCAAACCATGTTTGACTAATCCAGTTAGAGATCCAATAGAGATTGGATAGGTAGCACAGTTAGCATTGAGATTTTCAACAACAGTGGCTCTGAAGAAGGGTCATGTGGACTCGAAACATTAACTCTGTTCCTCTCTCCACAGATGCTGCTAGACCTGCTGAGTTTTTCCAGCATTTTCTGTTTTTGTTTCAGATTTCCAGCATCCGCAGTATTTTGCTATTATTTTATTCAGATTTTCAAACCTGGTTGTATGCATTCACATTTGTTTTCTTTCAGTCTAGAGATCGGAAAGTTGTGGGAGATGCAGAAGGAACTCAGCAATATGCATCTACAGCCCGAGCGCTCAACATTGCAGCCACAGCGTTGAGTATTCTAATCTTCGTAATTTTCACTGTGATGGCATTCGTTGGTATGTTTCATAAAACAGCAAGATGATTACTCTGGAGTTTTGATTTGAAGTGATGTCGGCAGCGCCTCATTGTCCATGGCCAGAGCTGTTTTGTGACCGAACTCTTTTCAATACACCCTTTGTCTATTATTGTTTATTTTTATCTATAATGTTCATCTAGTGCTGGAATGTTTAACATGATCATCCAGCAGCCATACAGATTAATTTTCTCTAAAGTTTGGCCAAGGTGTGGCCTTGATTGTATTAGTAAAGCAATTGATGACAATCTGAGTACTCTTGGAGTTTAATGGCAATCTTCCTGCATTTAACTATAAACACTTCTTTTTGATAGTAGAAAAAATCTCGTACGAGCAACCACATTGTATTGGATGGATTTGTGGTTAGTTGTACTATGTAGAGCAGTCGTTTCATGGCAGCGATGTACTTTGTTATGAGAAACAGTAAATGCTAAACTTGATTTGTAGGGTGTCAGTCAGTGGCACATCCAGATTCTGCTAATTAAACTTTGGAGTTGCCTTTATATATCCTGGGGGTAAGGGATTAGAACTTTGAACTGGTCTGCTCAATAAATCAATTAACTGAGTGTAGAGATGAGAGAAACTTCTCTCCTTGGAGGTTAAAGGGCTCCAGGTAGGCACAGTGAATCATGAGAGGAAGTTATCACTGCTATGTGGGACAATCTGGATGACCTGCTGGTCTTTTCCTGTCTGATATGTTAAACAGGTCTGAACAGTTTTTATTATTGCAAGGAGGCTGAAGAAATTTGACTTTGGTGCTCCAGATCTAAGGGGTTTTGATAATTTCTCTGTTTCATTTCCACTCAGCAGTGAGGCTGTAACTATGCAGCAGAATCTGTAATGTCCTCCTTTTGTGCTGTCTGGCTCTGAGACCCAGAGTTGCCCGATCTGATTGAAGACAACCCTGGAGATTTGATAATTGGACATCCTGCCCAATTTGCATTAGTAGCTGTTGAGAGACAAGCTGAAGGATAGAGTGTCATCGGTGATTGTTGGGGGGCAGGGGTAGGGGAGAGAAATGGTTAGAATCTGAGGTGGAGGAGGGTATGAACCCAGGGCTGGGAAGAGGGGGAGAAACTAAGGGCAGCGGAAGGATTTGCAGACAGGGAACCAGAGGTGGGAGGAACCATTGGACAGAGCATTAAGCAAGAAATTATTGGAGCGTGTAACAAAGACAATGCAATCATTGTGGGGCTTTAATCTTCATACAGACTGGACAAATCAATTAAGCAATGGTGATCTGGAAGACTAGTTTGTAGAATGCTTCCAGTTTCCTGGAACAATAGGGATTAAGCTATTTTAGACCTAGTATTGTGCAATTCATTCATCCATATGTGCCCTGTTGAAGGCAGGTCTTTGGCTCATTGTCTGCTGATGTTTCATCCTGAGCTGTTTTCTTGGCCTTTTTTGTCAATGGTGGTTTGCCATAGCCTTCAATTCTCAGGGGCAGGGCAAGGAAGCAGGTCTCACCTCAGTGGAGCAGGAAGCAAACCCTGTTGGTGTTATTCTGAACCACACATTCGCCATCTAGCCAAATGAGCTAACTGGCTCCCCTATTATGGAATTATGCAAGGTTAGTTAATAATCTCATAGTAAAATATTGGCTGAGCAAAAGCGATCATAACACAATTGAATTTCGTATGAAGTTTGAAATGACATACTCCAATCACAAATAAGAATGTTAAGTTTAACAAAGGCAATCACATAGGTATGAAGGGAGAGCTGGCTAAGGTTCATTGGCCAAATAGGCTAAAAGACATGGTGGTAAATAAACAGTGGGAAACATTTCAACAATTCAAAATGTTCAACAAAAATATATTCCATTAAAAAACAAAAACATAGCAAGAAAAATCCATCCGTGATTTACTAAGGAAATTAAGGTTAGTATTAGATTAAAAGAAGAGGCTTGTAATGTTGAAAAGAATATTTGTCCATCTGAGTATTGGGGGTGTTTTAGAAACCAGCAAAGAGGAACCAAAGAGTTGATCAAAAAGACAAAAATAGCATATGAGAGTAAACCATCCAGAAATATAAAAACGAATTATAAGAACTTTTACAAGTATTTAAAAAGGAGAGTATCTTTGATCCCTTAGAAGCCATACAAACAAAATTATTACAGGGAATGAGAAAATGGCAGAGACATTGAACAAATATTTTGTGTTTGTCTTCACAGTAGAAGACATAAGTTACATACCAGAAATAGAGGGTAAATTGGGAGCTAATAGGAGTGAGGAAATAAAAATGATTAACATCCGCAGAGAAAAAAGTACTGGAGAAATTGAAGGGACTAAAATCCAAAAATCCACAGGACCTGATAACCTATATCCTAGCGTTTTAAAAGACACAACTGCAGAGATAGTGGATGTGCTTATCATTTTCCAAAATTCCCTAGACTCTGGAATGGCCCCAGCAGATTGGAAGTTAGCAAATGTAACACTGCTACTCAACAAAGGAGGGAGAGAGAAAACAAGGAAGTTACACGCCTGTTAGCCTGCCATCAGTCATTGAGAAAGTGCTGGAATCTATTATTAAGGAAGTCTTAACAATAAACTTAGAAATTCATAAAATGATTAAACAAAGTCAACTTGGCTTTAACAAAAGGGAAATGGTGTTTGATAAGTTTATTAGAGCTCTCTGAGGATGTAACCGCTGGGTAGGAAAAGGGGGACCAATTCAAGTAGTATATATGTATTTCCAAAGGGCATTCAAAAAGGAGTCACACAAAAGGTTAATATGCAAGAAAAGGGCTGAGGGCATTGGATACAATATACTTACATGGATCGAGCATTGGCTATTGGACAGGAAACAAAGAGTAAGAATAAACAGGGTATTTTCAAGTTGATGGGCTGTAATTACTGGAGTGCCACATGGATCAGTGCTGGGATCTCCACAGTTTACAATCTGTATTAATGACTTAGCCAAAGATATAAGAAGTAATAAATCTACATTTGCTAATGATACAAAGATAGATGTGAATGCAAGTTGTGAGGAGACACAAAGAGGCAGCAAAGAGATGCAACAAAAGCAAAATACTGCAGATGCTGGAAATCTGAAATTAAAACAAAAACTGCTGGGAATACTCAACAGGCCTGGCAGGATCTGTGGATAGAGAAAGGGAATTAATGTTTTACGCCATTAACTCTGTCTCTCTCTCCACAGATGCTGCCAAACCTGCTGCATATTTCCTGTAAAGAGATATAGACAATTTAACTGAGTGGGAAACAAGGTGGCAGATGGAGGATAATGTGGGGAACTGTGAGGTTATTTACGTTGGCTGAAAGAATAGAAAAACAGAATATTGTTTTAAAAAGGCATGAAATTTGTAAATGTTGATGTTCAAAGGTACTGGGTGTGCTCATAAAGGAACACAGAAAATTATCATGCAGGTACAGTAAACAATTAGGCCTTTATCGCAAATTTTGAGTGGAAGAATAAAGAAGCCTTGTTACAATGGTACAGGGCTTTGGTGAGACCACACCTAGAGCACTTTACACAGTTTTCTCTCCATATTTAAGGAAGGATATACTGGCATTGGAGGCAGTACAATGAAGGTTCACTAGATTGGTCCCTGAGATTGTGGTCTATGATCATAGGCTGAGTAAATTGGGTCTATATGCTCTGGAGTTTAGAAGAGTGACAGGTGATTTCATTGAAATGTTCAAGATTGGGAACGGGCCTGACAGGGTAGATACTGAGAGGTTGTTTCTCTTGCCTTGAGGAACTTAGAACAAAGGGGAAACAGTCTTCGGATAAGGGGCTGATTATGAGATGAGGAGAAATTTCTTCACACAAAGGGTTATGAATCTTTGGAGCTCTCTACTCTATTGTTGAATATATTTAAGCCTGAAACAGACAGATTTTTGGTATTTTAGGGAATCAAGGGATATGGGGAACGAGTGGGAAAATGGAGTTGAAGCTGAAGATTAGCCATTATCTTATTGAATTGGAGAGTTGGCTTGAAGCCTGTATCTTCTGTTCTTATTTTCTGATGTTCTTAGGTTCTACCAGTAACTCCTAGTAACTCCATGAAATTACACCATTAACCAATAGTATTACTGGTAAAATTTAAATTTCCCTCATCAATAACCCAATAACTTGCCGATAGAATGCGTGTTAGGCGTAACACCCCAACATCTTCACTTTATCTACTTGTATCTTATCCTCCTTCTTTAGCAGTCTCTCAGCATTGAGGATGATTTGCTTCTACTCCAATTCAGTGGGTCCTGAGATAGCTGATGAGCCCAATGCACAATTTGCAGTCTCTGCACATGTGGGGCAGGTGCTTCTTCAAGGGTTGGGTACAGAGGTGTAGTGCTGCTGGAGTGCACCTTGATTTTAGGCAGACTTGAAAACTCAATGCGGCCCACCAAACCTGGACATTCAAGTGACTGATATTTGAAAAACTCTGGAAAGCTGCTCATCCAATCACAGTCCTTGCAAATCAGAGCGAATCCAGCCTGTGCTTGGATAAGCCACAAAGAATGAGAAGGTAAGTATTGAAAGTAAGTTTCAGGGCCCAGAACGCAAGGCACTGGAGCAGCAGTGTGGGGCCCCAGCAGGCAGCTGGAGCGGTGGCAAGGGCCCAAGCGAGGCAATGGTGCGGGACCCAGGTGAGGCAGCTGGAGCGGCTGTGCAAGGCCCAGGTGAGGCAGCTGGAGCGGCAGTGCAAGGCCCAGGTGAGGCAGCTGGAGCGGCAGTGCAAGGCTCAGGTGAGGCAGCTGGAGAGGCTGTGCAAGGCTCAGGTGAGGCAGCTGGAGCGGCAGTGCAAGGCCCAGGTGAGGCAGCTAGAGCGGCTGTGCAAGGCTCAGGTGAGGCAGCTGGAACGGCTGTGCAAGGCCCAGGTGAGGCAGCTGGAGCGGCTGTGCAAGGCCCAGGTGAGGCAGCTGGAGCGGCAGTGCAAGGCCCAGGTGAGGCAGCTGGAGCGGCAGTGCAAGGCCCAGGTGAGGCAGCTGGAGCAGCAGTGCAAGGCTCAGGTGAGGCAGCTGGAGCGGCAGTGCAAGGCCCAGGTGAGGCAGCTGGAGCGGCAGTGCAAGGCCCAGGTGAGGCAGCTGGAGCAGCAGTGCAAGGCCCAGGTGAGGCAGCTGGAGCGGCTGTGTGACTCAGCTAGTCCCGCTCCTCGACTTTTTCTCTGTAACCAGTAAAATGTTTTCTCTTCAGATAATTCCATTCCCTTTCAAAAGCCACAATTGAATCTGTCTCCACCACACGCTCAGGCAGTGCATTCCAGATCCAAACCACAGTTGTTTTTTTTATATATAATACCATAAGACATCGGAGCAGAAGTAGTTGCATGACAAAGTTTTTCCTCATGCTGCCACATCTTCTTTTGGTAATCACCTTAGGGTTTTCAAGCTTCTGCTGATGGTAGCAGTTTGTCTCCATTTACGCTCTCCAGACCCTTCATGGTTTTGAACATATCTAACAAATCTCCTCTCAACCTCCTCTTCTCCAAGGAGAACAGCCTCAGCTCCACCAATCTATCCACATAACTATAGTCTCTCATCCTCGGAACCATTCTTGGAATTCTTTCCTACACCCTTTCTAAAACCTTCACATCCTCCCCGTTGAGGCTGAACCAGTGTTTTATGAAGGTTCATATTTACTAGCTTTTGTACTCTGTGGCCCTATGTATAAAATGCAGAATTGAGTATAATTTATTAACTGCTTTCTCAACCTGTCCTGCCAACTTCAGTGATTTATGCACATATACACCCAGGTCCCTCTGCTCCTGCATTTCCTTTAGAATTGTACCCTTTATTTTATGTCACCTCTCCTCGTTCTTCTGACGAAGATGTATCACTTCACATTTCTCTCCATTAAATTTCATCTGCCAAGTGCCTGTCCATTACACCAGCCTGTCTATATCCCCTTGAAATCTATCACTATCCTCCTCAAAGTTCACAATGGTCAGGATTTTGCCCGAGTCAGGAGGATTTGGTGGGGGCGGGAGGGATCGGTTGGGAAGCTGACCGCCTGCGATCGGGGCCAGACCGCAATTTCACGTTTGTGGGCCAATTAAGGCCAGCCCAGTGTGGAACGCGCGCTGCAGCGGTCAGTGCTGCCTGTGTGGGGGAGGGGGGTGGTGGGAAGAGGGTGAGCACTCAATCTCATTGCGTGCATGAAAATCTCCTGAGGCATAGAGTTGCCTCGGAGATAAAGATTTTAAGAAATAAAAATAAAGATTCTAAAATGCTACAAAACATGTCTCCTCATGTGACTCTGTCACATGAGCAGGGACATGTTACAGAATCACAGAATCACACAGTGCAGAAGAGGCCCTTTGGCCCATCGCGTCTGCACCGACATGTGAGAACCACCTGACCTACCTACCTAATCCCATTTACCAGCACTTGGCCCATAGCCTTGAATGTTATGATGTGCCAAGTGCTCATCCAGGTACTTTTTAAAGGATGTGAGGCAAACCGCCTCCAGCACCCTCCCAGGCAACACATTCCAGACTGTCACCACCCTCTGGGTAAAAAGGTTTTCCTCACATCCCCCCCCTAAACCTGCTGCCCCTCACCTTGAACTTGTGTCCCCTCATGACTGACCCTTCAACTAAGGGGAACAGCTGCTCCCTATCCACCCTGTCCATGCCCCTCATAATCGTGTACACCTCGATCAGGTCGCCCCTCAGTCTTCTCTGCTCCAACGAAAACAACCCAAGTCTATCCAACCTCTCTTCATAACTTAAATGTTTCATCCCAGGCAACATCCTGGTGAATCTCCTCTGCACCCCCTCCAGTGCAATCACATCCTTCCAATAATGTGGCGGCCAGAACTGCACACAGTATTCCAGCTGTGGCCTCACCAAGGTTCTATACAACTCCAACATGACCTCCCTACTTTTGTAATCTATGCCTCGATTGATAAAGGCAAGTGTCCCATATGCCTTTTTCACCACCCCACTAACATGCCCCTCTGCCTTCAGAGATTTATGGACATACACACCAAGGTCCCTTTGTTCCTCAGAACTTCCTAGTGTCATGCCGTTCATTGATAAATTACTCCTTCCAAAGTGTATCACCTCATACTTTTCAGGGTTAAATTCCATCTGCCACTTATCTGCCCATTTGACCATCCCATCCATATCTTCCTGTAGCCCAAGACACTCAACCTCACTGTTAACCACCCGGCCAATCTTTGTGTCATCCGCAAACTTACTAATCCTACCCCCCATATAGTCATCTATGTTGTTTATATAAATGACAAATAACAGGGGACCCAGCACAGATCCCTGTGGTACGCCACTGGACACTGGCTTCCAGTCACTAAAGCATCCTTCTGTCATCACTCTCTGTCTCCTACAACTAAGCCAATTTTGAATCCACCTGATCAAATTACCCTGTATCCCATGTGCATTTACCTTTATAAGTCTCCCATGTGGGATCTTGTCAAAGGCTTTGCTGAAATCCATATAAACTGCATCAACTGCACTACCCTCATCTACACACCTGATCACCTCAAAAAATTCAATCAAATTTGTTAGGCGTGACCTCCCTCTGACAAAGCCATGCTGACTATCCCTGATCAAACCTTGCCTCTCCAGGTGGAGAAAGATTCTCTCCTTCAGAATTTTCTCCAATAGTTTCCCTGCCACTGACGTGAGACTCACTGGACTGTAGTTCCCTGGCTTATCTCTACAACCCTTCTTAAATAGCGGAACCACATTAGCTGTTCTCCAGTCCTCTAGCACCTCCCCCATGGCCAGAGAGGAATAAAAAACTTGGGTCAGAGCCCCTGTGATCTCCTCCCTCAGCAGTCTGGGACACAAATCATCCAGGCCTGGGGATTTGTCCACTTTTAAGCCTGCCAACACCTCCAATACCTTGTCACTCCCTATATCAATTCGCTCAAGAACCTCAGTCTCTCTCCCTGAGTTCGATACCTTCATCCTCATTCTCCTGGGTGAAGACGGATGTGAAGTATTTGTTCAACACTCTACTGATGTTCTCTGGCTCCACCCATAGATTTCCCCCTTGGTCCCAACTGGGCCCTCCTCTTTCCCTGGTTATCCTCTTCCCATTGATATACTGATAGAATATCTTGGGATTTTCCCTACTTTTACCAGCCAGAGCTTTCTCATATACCCTCTTTACTCTCTGAAATGCTTTCTTAAGCTCCACCATGCACTTTCTGTTACTCCACTAATGCCTCTGCTGATTTGCTCCCCTTGTACCTGCTAAAAGTCTCTCTTTTCCTTCTCATCGTATCCTGAATATCTCTGGTCATCCATGGTTCTCTGGGCTTGTTACTCCTTCCTATCACCCTAGAGGGAACATGTTGAGCCTGTACCCTCCCCATTTCCTTTTTGAACGCCCCCCACTGCTCCTCTGTAGATTTCCCCACAAGTAGCTGTTCCCAGTCTACCTTGGACAGATCCTGCCTTATTTTATTAAAATCCACTCTCCCCCAATCCAAAATATTTTTTTGCAACTTGTCTATTTCTTTGTCCATAACAAACTTAAAGTGTGCCATGTTGTGGTCACTATCACTAAAATGCTCCCCCACCACCACCTCAGCCATCTGTCCGGCTTCATTCCCCAGAATTAGATCCAGCACTGCGCCCATCCCTTGTTGGACCCTCTACATATTGACCTAAAAAGTTCTCCTGTACATATTTCAAGAAATCCACTCCATCCAAGCCCTTAACACTATGTCTATCCCAATTAATGTTGGGAAAGTTGAAATCACCTCACATAATTATCCTATTATTATTGTTTTTACACACCTCCACAAATTGTGCATATATTTGCTCCTCAATTTCCCGCTGACTATCTGGGGTTCTATAATAAACACCTAACAATGTGGCTGCCCACTTTTTATTCCTAAGTACTACCCACAAAGCTTCATTTGATGCCCCCTCCAAGGTATCATCGGTTGTTACTGCAGTAACTGTCTCCTTAACTAATAATGCAATGCCTCCTCCTCTTTTACCCCACCCCCACCGTCTCGCCTGAAGATTCTATATCCCGGAATGTTGAGCTGCCAATCCTACTCCTCCCTCAACCACGTCTCAGTGATGGCTACTGTATCACAATTCCACGTGTCAACCCTCACCCTTAACTCATCCCTTTTCCCTGTAATACTCCTGGCATTAAAGTAGTGGCCATCCAGCCTTGCCTTACTCCCTTGAAACTTATTGCAGCTGTACTCCCTCTGACTTGATTGTTTTTTACTATATTATGATTTGTCCCTATTCTGCTAACATTCTGTGTCCCCTCCCCCTGCCGAATTAGTTTAAACTCCTCCCAACAGCACTAGCAAACCCGCCCACAAGGATGTTAGTCCCACTCTGGTTCAGATGTAGACCGTCCTGCTTGTACAGGTCCCATCTTCCCCAGAAACGGTCCGAGTGATCCAGGAATCTAAAACCCTCCCTCCTGCACCAACTCTTAAGCCACATATTCATCTATGCTGTTCTCCTATTTCTGAGCTCGCTAGCACGTGGCACTGGGGGTAATCCAGAGATTACAACCCGAGAGGTCTTGCTTTTTAGCCTACTGCCTAATTCCCTGAATTCTTGATGCAAGACCTCATCCCCCTTTCTACCTATGTCATTGGTACCAACATGTACCATGACCTCTGCCTTATCACCCTTCCCCTTCAGGATGCCCTGCAGCCATTCAGTGACATCCCGGACCCTGGCACCAGGGAGGTAACATACTATCCTGGAGTCATGTTGACAGCCACAGTAGTGCCTATCTGTTCCCTGACTATAGAATCCCCTATTACTATTGTTCTTCCTCTCTTCCTCCCCTCCTGTACAGACAGGCTGCTTGTGGTGCCAGAAGCTTGGCTCTGTCTGTACTCCCTGGAGGAACCAGCGCCCTCATCAGCCTCCAAAATGGAATTCAGATTTGCGAGCGGAACCCCAGGGGACTCCTGAACTACCTGTCTGTTTCTCTTGGACTGTCTGGTGGTCACCCATTCCCTTCCTTCCTCAAGTACCTTCAGTTGCGGTGTGACCCCCTCTCTAAACGTGCTATCCACGATGCTCTCAGACTCGCGGATGCTCCATGGTGTCCCCAGCCGCCGTTCCAGCTCTGAAACCCGAGCTTCCAGGAGCTGCAGCTGGACACACTTCCTGCACACATGCTGGTCCCGGGCACTGGAATTGTCCCCGGGTTCTGTTATTAATGAAATGTTTCGATTTTTATTTATTTTTAAATTTCTGTTGGAAACCACATCCCGCCCGTGGCCTTTTAATTTTTGGTGGGCGTGCTGCTGACTTCCATGTGTGCTCACCGACCGAGATATTGCGTGAGCGCGCGATGACATCGGAACACTCGCCCAATGTCATTGGGCATCATTTGACATTCACTTGGGACGGCCGCACCCAATAACAAGCTAAAAATCCTGGCCAATACTTCCAAGTCTTACATCATCTTCAAATTTTGAAATTGTGTCCCGTACACCCAGGTCTAAGTTATTAATATAAATCAAGAAATGCAGTGACCCCCTCCATTTACCATCCCCCCAGTCAGAAGTAAAGTAAAATCTTCTGTAACTCATGTTTTTAATAGGATTGAATTAAATAATTAAACTGTTGAATAATGAAATTCTAGCTATGCTAAAGACTAATGTTTCAGAATACCACATGGTTTGAAAAAAAATGCCTATTGGCACCAATATTTTTCAATTAAAAAGCATAGTTTTTGTTGTAAGGGTGGCTGAGTTGCTACTACTGATAGTGTTGATCTGCAGACGTGTCTTGGGTGGAATCTTAAAGTTTATTTACAACATATTCAGCAGCAACTATATGTGTGCTTTCAACTCCAACTCTACACTGACTGCTGAAGTAGCCCACGCTACTCTCCTATTGGTTACTACAGATCATGTGATCTGTATCTGTTTGTTGCCTCCTGGAAAATTGAGCATTGTTGTGTCTTCTCTTCCAACTCATTCTTCAGTTTATTCAGAGAAGTGCTGAATTCTTTCTGTTTCTCTTCATACTTTTCCAGAGGTACAAACTTTGACCTGAGGGAATCTTGCAGTGTGTGGAGGTCTTTTAACAGGTTTTCTTTTTCCCTGCAAAGGTAGCTCATCTCGTCTCGAACTCTGTCATCTGGCAGGGTCTCTTTGAGTTTCTTCTGCTGTTCTTCTAGGTTTTGGCTTCAGACAGCCTACATTTCTTCAGCTTTTTGAGTCCTTGCACACTCCTTTTTCAAAACAGGAACACTTCCAGTTTCCTTTTGGAATCTCAGTGGCCAATCAAGGTTGATTTCCCTTAGCCAATTTCACCCTAGAAGGTTTGGTCCTCTGCCCCTCAATACTAACACTGGTAGCTTTGCCGATGGGCTTCCATAATGGACAGTTACTCTGCTTATGCCTTTTACTTGAATGTCTTCACCCATGTATATTTTTAGCTTGTCATTTGTTTCTTCTAAATTTAATTGATGTTCACCATTATTCAGATATCTGAAGGTATGTTCCCCAATTACTGTAGTGGAAGCTCCCATGTCCACTTCCATTCTAACAGGTTTGCCATTTACTTTCACTGTGACAAATATTGGTTCTGTCAACTTTCAGATTAATGTCTGAATTTGTTGTTTCAGGCTCTTCTATATTTTAGGTCTCATTGGGCTTCTCCTTTTGTTTACAAGCCTGCTTGAATCTTTCCTTGCACTGTCTCATTATATGTCCATTTCTGTGACAATAATAACATTCGATTTTTTAAAACTGCCAATTGCTAATAGACTGCTTGTTTCCACCACTATTAAAATTACTCTTTGATTTCACTGCTAAGTTATTTTTTGCTAGCGGGGGCTTTTTTCCGCTTCTCGGCAGAGTCTTGCATTCTCACTCCCTTTTCGGCTGGGGTTTCCCACCCGATGTGGAGGACAGCACCATTTTGCGCATCCTGTATTGATTTTGAATCTCTTACTGCGCTTTCCATGGCCAATGCTATCTCTAGCGCCCTCTTGAAGTCCAGATACACTTTGGACAATAATCTTTTCTGAATAGAGTCCACACACTAAACGATCTCTGAGCACGTCGCTTAGATTCGTACCAAACTCACAATGTTTCATTAGCTGTTTCAGATTTACCACGTAGCATGCAATTGTCTTACCCGGGGCTATATTTCATGAATTAAACCTGAACCTCTGCATCACAACTGAGGGCGTTGGTTGAAAGTAATCCTTCACATGGTCCACCAATTCATTGAAATTCTTTGACTCTGGAGCACTGAATGCTATCAAACTTCAAATCAAACAGTGGGTTTTGCTCCCACAAGTACTTAAGAAGATTACTCGTCTCTTCTCTTCCCCCGTAATCTCAGTCACTTGAAAAAAAGAACGTGAGCCGTTCTATGTAATGAGACTAATCGTCTGTGGCTAGTTCAAAAGGATCAATCCTCCCAAGTTGTGGCATTTTGAGAGGAGATAACTTTTTCAATTCTAGCAGAGCTTGCTACTTACAATCACTGGCCGAGGTACAGTGCTGATTTCTTTTTAACTCGATTTCTTCTGTTCAATCCTGTTTTATCCTCGTACTAATTTGTTGTAAGGGTTGCCAAGTTGCTACTACTGATAGAGTTGATCTGCAGACACTTCTTGGGTGGAAACTTAAAGTTTATTTACAACATACTCAGCAGCAACTATATGTGTGCTTTCAACTCCAACTCTATCTCTACACTGACTGCTGAGGCAGTCCGTGCTACTCTCCTATCTTTTACTCAAGATCGTGTAATCTTCCTAGCAATTATTATTCTTAAAGGTACGTTACACACTAAATTAAACCATTGTTACGACAGTTTTATTTTCTTTTAGGTCCAAAATGATTAATACATAGGAAAACATTGTAATAGTAGATTTAGAAATGATATGGGCAGCACATTTTCTCAGAGCTCCTTCACCTCAAAATTTCCCACTACACTACTGGTTGGGTAGATGGCTGTTATAATAATCCTGTAACCCATTGAAACCCAAAAACTCAGCCACAATCCCCGACACTGCACAACGTCTGGCCAGTCTCCAAGTTTCACTCAGCCCTTTACCGGCTGCTGCTCCCACTCTGCATGTTTCTGTTGCTGGGCTCTGCAGGAATTATTGATCCCACATCCACCTCATTTCCCCACCTCCCTGCTCACTGAACCATGACACCTGGGCTCTCCCTCTATCCCAAATTTCCTCAGTTCCCGACACAAATGTAATCCAATTAAATGTTGTATTTTTCATAGGCTGAAGAATCGTGCAGCGCCCTTTTATTTTTCAGAGTAGTTTTACATTCAGAAAATGTCAATTCAATTCAAACCTTAGCAAGTGATATTCAAAGTAGAATCTGTGACAGAGCTTCACAAGGTAAAGTGTACCTGCGTGAAATGCTTTCAGTGTTGAGTACGGCAATGGTTCATTTCAATCGTTTCTCTTTAGACACAACCTGAACTGCTTACAATCCATCCTCTTCCAATCTACCCCAGAGCCACCTGGTTCTGTACCTGCTCTCAGCCTCGTACGCTCGGACTCAAGGAGACTCTCCCAAACCCCCAGAACTCTGCAAGTGCAGTAAATGGGGGGCAGCAGCCAATTGGCTGCTATCCACATCAGCTCACCAACCTTTCAATCTCTACGTTTTAACAAAATAATGTGTAACAGAAGCTAGTTATCATATTCCAAGAATAATTATCCCAGGGTCAATGCAAAAGTAATAGGTGGCCTAGGTGAACCTATAGCCTTTCATGCCAACAATTAACTTTCGAAAATGAATTTTGTGCATTAGGATTAGTAAAATTTCTACATTTTTAATCACAGATTTATTTTCCATGAAAAAGGAGACTATGGTGATACCGATTCTACATTCTCATTGATCTACACTTTTCACACAATATGTAATAGAAGAAATGCACATTACAAAATGTAATAGCTCACACAATGTAATACTACCATGTTCCTATACATTTAATAGTTTATTTTATGCTCAATTTACACAATCAATAATTATGATAGTTCAGCTAGATTAAATTATGTTCTTTGATATTATTTACTGTTTCACAGTTTTAGAGTAGCCATGCAGATGTACAAATTTATAAAACTGGGGAGGTGACGGTGTAGTGGCATTGTCGCTGGA
Organism: Cetorhinus maximus; assembly: GCF_964194155.1. Taxonomy (NCBI): domain Eukaryota; kingdom Metazoa; phylum Chordata; class Chondrichthyes; order Lamniformes; family Cetorhinidae; genus Cetorhinus; species Cetorhinus maximus. The sequence goes on along the minus strand of NC_135887.1, from coordinate 108,769,887 downwards.
CGGGTAATCCAGGGTAATGCTCTGAGGACCTGGGTTTGAATCCTGCCACGGCAGATGGTGGAATTTGAATTCAATAAAAACCTGGAATTAAAGTTTAATGATGACCCATGAAACCATTGTCGATTGTCATAAAAACCCTTCTGGTTCACGAATGAGGAAATCTGCCAATCTTACCTGGTCTGGCCTATATGTGACTCCAGACCCACAGTAATGTGGTTGACTCTTAAATGGCCTAGTAAGCCACTCAGTTGTAACAAACCATTAAAAAGGAATGAAACCGGAAGGACCACCCGGCATCAACCTAGACACCAGAAACGACAACAACAATCGCAGCCCTGTTGACTCTGCAAAGTCCTCCTTACTAACATCTGGGGCTAGTGCCAAAATTGGGAGAGCTGTCTCACAAACTAGTCAAGCAACAGCCTAACATTGTCACACTCATGGGGCTGAATTTTGCCCTTGACAGGCAGGTGGGCCCGGCCGACTCGGTGGCGGGCGGGCAGCCGATCACTGCCATTTTAAGTGGGCAGACCAATTAAGGCCAACCCAGCCTGACGCCCGATGGCTATGCACTTCCTGTGGGTGGGGGGATTCCCCAAATGCGAGAGTGCGCTCTTTCACGCATGCGCGCAAAAGAGCGAACATCTCCCTGCGGCAAAGTGGTGCCTCAGGGCGATTGCTGAAAGGCTTTCAAAGTTTAAACATAGAAAAATAAAAAAATCATTAACATGTTCCCCTCATGTGACAATGTCATACGAGATGGGACATGTTAATAAAGTGCACAAAAACTTTATTAAAGTTTTTTTAAATCCGCACTCAAACCTCATCCCGCTGGATGAGGTTTGTTAAAAAATCACTTACCCGCCTGCCCATTGGGCCCGTGCGCCGAGCTGAAGTTCGCACGGGCTCCTCAAAATCGGCATCAATTGCCGAGTTAAGGGCCTTAACAAGGCCTTTAATTCATGGCGGGCGCACGTTTCACTGCATAGCGTGCCTGCCCACCTAAATATGGCGATGCTGCGCGCTGACGTCGGGACGCTCACACCACGTCAGCGCGCAACATTTTTAGCGCTGACGTGCGGGATCCACTACCCGCACGCCAGCCAGAAAATTAAGCCCATCGAATCATACCTTACAGATAATGTCCCAGACTCCTCCATCACCATCCCAGGGTATGTCCTGACCCATGGGCAGGACAGACCCAGCAGAGGTGTTGGTACAGTGGTATACAGTCGGCAAGGAGTTGCCCTGGGAGTCCTCAACATTGACTCCACACCCAATGAAGTCTCATGGCATCAGGTCAAACATAAACGCAAGGAAACCTCCTGTTGATTACCACGTACCTGCCTCCTTCAGCTGATGAATCAGTGCTCCGCGTTGAACATCGCTTGGAGGAAGTACTGAAGGTGGCAAGGGCACAGAAAGTACTCTGAGCTGGGGGGCTTCAATGTCCATCACCAAGAGTGGCTCGGTAGCACCACTACTGACCGAGCTGGACGAGTCCTAACGAATATAGCTGCTAGACTGGGTCTGTGGCAGGTGGTGAGGGAACCAACAAGAGGGAAAAACATACTTAACCTAATCCTCACCAACCTGCCTGCCGCAGATGTATCTGTCCATGACAGTATTGGTAGGAGTGACCACCACAAAGTCATTGTGGAGACAAAGTCCCGCCATCACATTGAGGATACCCCCCATTGTGTTGTGTGGCACTACCACCGTGCTAAATGGGATAGATTTCGAACAGATCTAGCAACTCAAGACTGGGCATCCATGAGGCGCTATGGGCCATTAGCAGCAGCAGAATTGTACTCAAGCACAATCTGTAACCTCATGGTTACATATCGGCATATCCCCCACTATTCCATTATCATCAAACCAGGGGATCAACCCTGGTTCAATTAAAAGTGCAGGAGTCCATGCCAGGAGCAGCACCAGGCATACCTAAAAATTAGGTGTCAACGTGGTGAAGCTATAACACAGGGCTACTTGCGTGCCAAACAGCATAAGCAGCAAGTGATAGACAGAGCTAAGCGATCCCACAACCAACAGATCAGATCTAAGCTCTGCAGCCCTGCCACATCCAGTCATGAATGGTGGTGGACAATTAAACAACTCATTGGAAGAGGAGGCTCCACAAATATCCCCATCCTCAATGATGGAGGAGCCCAGCACAGCAGTGCAAAAGATCAGGCTGAAGCATTTGCAACAATCTTCAGCCAGAAGTGCCAAGTGGATGATCCATCTCGGCCTCATCCAGAGGTCCTGAGCATCACATATGTCAGTCTTCAACCAATTCGATTTACTCTACGTGACATCAAGAAACGGCTGAAGGCACTGGATACTGCAAAGGCAATAGGCCCTGACAATATTCCGGCAATAGTACTGAAGACTTGTGCTCCAGAACTTGCCACGCCCCTAGCCAAGCTGTTTCAGTACAGCTACAACACTGGCATCTATCCGGCTATGTGGAAAATTGCCCAGGTATGACCTGTACATGAAAAGCAGGACAAATTCAATTCGGCCAATTACCACCCCATCAGTCTACTCTCCATCACCAGTAAAGTAATGGAAAGGATCATCAACTGTGCTATCAAGCAGCATTTGCTTAGCAATAACCTGCTCACTGATGCCCAGTTTGGGTTCATCAGGGCCACTCAGCTCCTGACCTCATTACAGCCTTGGTTCAAACATAGACAAAAGAGCTGAACTCCCGAGGGGAGGGGAGAGTGGCTGCCCTTGACATCAAGGCCACATTTGACCGAGTGTGGCACCAAGGAGCCATAGCAAACTGGAGTCAATGGGAATCAGGGGGAAAACTCTCCACTGATTGGAGTCATACCTAGCACAAAGGAAGATGGTTGTGGTTGTTGGAAGTCAATCACCTCAGATCCAGGACATCACCACAGGAGTTCCTCAGGATAGAGTCCTCGGCCCAACCATCTTCAGCTGCTTCAAAGTGACCTTCCTTCCATCATAAGATCAGAAGTGGGGATGTTCACTGATGTTTGCACAATGTTCAGCACCATTCACGACTCCTCAGATACTGAAGCAGTCTATGTCCAAATGCAGCAAGACCGGGACACTATCCAGGCTTGGGCTGACAAGTGGCAAGTAACATTCGCGCCATACAAGTGTCAGGCAATGACCATCTCCAACAAGAGAGAATCTAAACATCGCCCCTCGGGGGATAATTTTCTGCCTGTCAGGCGGGCGGAGCGAAAGCGGGCGTGGACCTGATCACCGCCCGTGATCGGGTCCGCGCCGCCATTTTATATGGGTGGGTCAATTAAGGCCCGCCCAGCGTGAATCACAGCTCCCGAGGACAGTGGGATTGGGCGGGCGGCCGCGGAACTACAATGACCAATGGGTCCAATGGCTACCCAGCGGCCTGTTTTAAAAGGCTGCTGCAGCCTTTCAAAGGCTGTGAATCACGGCCAGTGGAAGGGCTCCCCAGAGCGCTGCTGCTGAGCAGGCCAGGCAGGAGGGTAGGGCAGGGGGGCACTGTGCCCCTCGTTTTTCTGATGATTGCCTTGCTGCCCTCCTCGAAGAGTTGGCAGCACGGCGGGAGGTCCTCATACCCCAGGACAGGAGGAGGAGGCGCCCCAACATGACCAAACGTGCCTGGGAGGAGGTGGTGAGCTCCCACGACCTGGATCCACTGCCGCAAGCGCTTCAACGACCTGTTGCACTCTGGAAGGGTGAGTACCATGTTGGCATTGGTCACTTAACCCAGCAGGTAGGCTTTCCCCCCTGGCTGCACCCCCCCACCCCACACCCCCCCACCCCACCCCCCAACCCCGCCAAGTCTGACTGTAGTGACTACATTGAATCATTGAGGGCATGTGTCCTTTGCTGGGTGGGCCAGCAGTTATTACCCATGCCAAGGTCACCCTGAGAGGGTGGTGAAGAGATGGGTTCTGCCCCCGCAGCATGTGGTACACTGAGACCCACATTAGTGTTTTGGGGGCAACCTGGAAGATCTGCATCTAGGCGCAGTGTTGGAACTCCAGGACATGTCAAAGTCAGGATGATGACATGCTGGGAGGGGAGCTTCAAGGTGGCGTTGGCACCGATCGATCTGCTGTCCTCTATGCTCCACGTGCTTGCGCCTCCTTGCAATGGAAGGTTAAACCGTGTGGTGCCTAATGTGATGTCAGCAGCATTTGGCCAAGGGGGTGGGGGGTGGCGACAGGCCTAGCATCTTTGTGAATGTTCGGCAGTAGTGGGGCTGAGGAGGATTGGAGCCCTGCAATGTCCCACTCTGGTTGCGGTGGGCCGGCCGCGAAGAGAATCCAGGTACAATTAGCACTAATCAGGAGGAGAATGCACATAATGCCGTCGAGCAGGTGAGGACTGGTGGCGGCCCGGCACAGTTAGCGATTCTCAACCGCTTGAAGCAGGAGGACCTAGATTTGGAGAGGCGCCATGCGCCCAGGTCCACTGGTGTCAGTGAGACTGGGGTGCCACGGGCAGGTATGTCTGCCCAGCAGTGCTGAATGTTCAGTGATTGAAGTTTGCAACATGGCTTGACCATTGCTTATGGAAGGATGAGTGCATAATGATCCGGGGGACAGGGATGCACATTGACATTGTCTCTACGTTAACTGATCCTATGTCCTTGTTCTTCCTTTAAGCATCAGCGGAGCAGGGTTGGGAGGATGAGCAGCAGAGGCCCCCTCTCACACCTGAGGGCCCTGAAGTCTCACCAGCGTCACACCATCTCTGCCAGGCAGGCATCAGCGCAGATACTAGCACCTCGGTGGGAATTAGAACATCGACTAGTGTCCCGGGGCACAGCGGTGAGGGCACCTCACAGTTGCCGGAGGAGCTGGCAGAGAGAGTGAGTGCCCATGGCACCAGCAGTCAGAGGACTGCAGGGGACCTGGCATATGCTCAGTCCGTGCCACCTGATGTGCCTCTGGAGTCGTCCTCGATGCAGCAAATGCAGGAAATGCGGTCGGGTATGCGGGAGCTTCTGGTGGAGATACAAGAGGCTATGCTTGGCTTGGTGTCCATGGTGGGGGAATCTATGCGGACTATCACCGAAGCAATGAGCCTCATGGCCGAGCGCCATGTGTCCTCCGTGGAGAGAGTGGTGACTCTCATGGAGAGGCTCCTCCAGGAGACCAATCAGGGCTTCCTGGTATGGGCTTGGACCAGCAAGCCCTCACATCGGCATTGACCTCAGCTGGTCATTGCCAATGTGGGAGATGGTTTGGGCACCATGTTTCCCAGCTTGGTGCCCATCCATCCACGGTGAGCAGGGAGGTCCGAAGCGACCTCACGTCAGCGCAGCAGCTGCCTGTCGTCTCTGCGGGCTCCTCTCAGGGCGCTCCGGATGAGTGTGGCAGCTCCTCCACCCCTCTGCCAGTGTCTGTATCATCTGGTGAAGCTGTGACAACTGGGGAGATACCAGCTGTGGCACTGGCCGCTCCCTCCCAGGTGGGGCCAGCACAGGCTCCAGGGGCCAGAGGATGACCATGAAGGTCATCGAGGCCAACAGGACAGTAGAGTCAGCAGGCTGTCTCAGTGCCACTCCCAGCAAGGGGTCAGCACCAAGACGTAGCACTGAAAACATAGATATAAAGCGCCTTAGGCACACCATGGGTTTATCACTGGTGCTTTTTGTTTTGGTCCGCAATGAGGTCTTTATGAGTTGGTGTGATTTTTGACATGTTTGTCATTTCTTCAGTTCCTTTGGCTGTAATATTAAATTCAGACATGTTACCATGGCTGAGGGTGCCTCTTTTCTTCTGCAGGTGGATGGTTTCCAAAAATGTAATGAGTGTTTTGTGGGACATTCAGCTTTATTAACAAGGACCTTAGTTAATGTTCCTAAGCAGGCAGATTTTGCACTTAGGTATCGAGTATGGAGCCTGCAGCTCAGGCTTGTCCTGGAGATCCATATGTGGTGTGCTAGCTGAAGGTTCGTTGGACTAAAGCCTCCTGGGTGTCCCTGCCTCCTTGCAGTATGCCCGGGTCAGCGTCTACCCCCTCAGCATTTCCCTGCATGTGCTCATCCTCGGATTCACTACTGGACTCATCGTGTGCAGCCTCAGCTACTGCGTCGGCGTCTTCGTCATCCACAGCGTCTCGCCCTTTCCAGCGCAAGATTGTGGAGAGCGCAGTATGCTACCATTATCACCGAGACACGATCTGGGGCGTACTGGAGTGCGCCCCTGAGCGGTCCAGGCATCGGAAGCGCATCTTGAGAAGATCGATGGTTCTCTCCACAGAGCCCTTGTGGTGCCCTGGCTCCTATTGTACCGCTGCTCAGCTTCTGTCCTTGGGCGGTGGAGAGGCATCATGAGCCACCTTCTGAGGGGATAGCCCTTGTCACCCAGCAGCCATCCATCCTGTCGGGCTGGAGCACTGAAGAGCCCCGGCACCTGGGAGTGTCTGAGGATGTAGGCATGGTGGGAGCTGCCTGGGAGCCTTGCACAAACTTGCAGAATCTGCATCCTGTGATCACACACTATCTGCACGTTCATGGAGTGGAAGCCCTTCCTGTTGACAAAGGCGCCGGGGTCACCTGCTGGTGCCTTGATGACCACATGTGTGCATTCTATAGCACCCTGGACACGGGGGAAGCCAGCAATGGCCACAAAGCCTCTGACTTGCTGTGCCTGACTTGCCTGGTCCCAGCGGAAGTGGTTGAAGGTCAATGCACCCTGAACAGAGCGTCTGTAACCTGCTTGACACAAGTGTAAACAGCTGGTTGGGAGATACCACAAAGATCACCCACTGACCCCTGGAAGGAGCCAGAGACATAGAGGTTAAAGGCAGCTGTGACCTTTAGAGCCACTGGCATGGGGTGTCCACCGACGCAGCTTGCGGAGAGCTCAGGGCCTATCATCTGACAGATATAGTTGACTGTCTCCCTTGAGAGATGGAACCTCCTTCGGCACTGCACCTCAGACATATTAAGGTAGCTGCTTCTCCACCTGTATATCCTGGCAGCAGGATAATGGCGTCTTCTGCGGCCCCTTCCGCCTTGGACTACCTCTTGGCCCTGCACCCCTTGTGCCTGTCCTCCCAAAGGTGGCTCCCCTGGAGGCTGAATGTGCACACCTGGCCCCTTCGAGCCCTCCCTTCCTCCCCAGAGGAGGTACCTCCAGTGGAGAGTCCAGCTCCCATTCCCAGGCTAAGGGAAGGCTTCCTGAAACCTGAAGGCCCAAAAAAGATTCCTCACTGCAGAGTGCTGATCTGAAGGTTGTGAGTCTAGACCAAGCAGCTAGTATGCGTTTTGAAGTACTGCAGATCACACAGGCAAGTGTCAGTAACTTTGAAAAATCAGTATTTGTCAGAGCACACTCGCGACTCCACTGAGCCCTCTTATGCTGCCCGTGGATTATACCAATGTGTCCTACTCGCCTGCCCTGTGCGCTGACCCGAAGATTGCCCGGGCGCCGAAAAATCGGCATCGATTGGCGCTTCAAGGGCCTTAAGTGGCCCATTCCTTAATGGCGGGCGCGCATCAGAGATCAACGCATGCCCGCCCAACGAAATATCGCGATGGCGCACATGACATTGGGATGCTCACCCGATGCCACCACGCATCATTTTACGCACGGGCGTGCGGGGCCCGCTCCCGCATGCCAATGGGAAAATTCTGGCCATGATGTTCAATGGTATTACCATCACTGAATCACCCACTAACAACATCCTGGAGGTTACCATTGACCAGAAACTGGACTGGACTAGCCATATAAATACTGTGGCTGCAAGAGCAGGTCGGAGGCGAGGAATCCTGCGACGAGTAACTTACCTCCTGCCTCCCCAAAGCCTGTCTACCATCTACAAGGCACAAGTCAGGAGTGTGACAGAATACTCTCCACTTGCCTGGATGAGTGCAGCTCCTACAACACTGATGAAGCTGGATACCATCCAGGACAAAGCAGCACATCCAGAAACATTCACTCCCTCCACCACCGATGCACAGTGGTAGCAGTGTGTACCATTTACAAGATGCACTGCAGGAATTCACCAAGGCTCCTTCGACAGCACCTTCCAAACCCACAGCCACTGCCATCCAGAAGGACAAGGGCAGCAGATAGATGGGAACACCACCACCTGGAAGTTCCCCTCCAAGTCACTCACCATCCTGACTTGGAAATATATCGCCATTCCTTCACTGTTGCTGGGTCACAATCCTGGAACTCCCTTCCTAATAGCACTGTGGGTGTACCTACACCACATGGACTGCAGCGGTTTAAGAAGGCAGCTCATCACCACCTTCTCAAGGGCAATTAGGGATGGGCAATAAATGCTGGTCCAGCCAGCGAAGCTCACATCCTGTGAATGAATAAAAAAAACAGAATGAGGACTATAAAATGAAATTTTAGGAAAGACTGCAATGTAAATACATGGGAACCTATATGTATGTCCGTATCCGTGGATGTATATCAGTAGATCTAGTGCTTTCATTCCCACTGCTGAAGGCTGTATGTTTACTTATGTAGTTTCGTGATAGTTCATGGAGTTTTTTGCAAACCCCCTCCCAAGATTTTGCAGCTGTAGATGGCCACCTAGTTTGCCGAGCAGTTGCACCAGCCCTGTGTTATCTAGAAATCATAATAGTTGCGGAAGGATTGGCAATGTTATCTGAGAATCCAGACGTCAGTTGAAATCAGTCAGTTGTGTCGTGATAGCGTGGATGTTGGTGGCTGCTGGCTGTGTTCCGGTGTATTTATTATTGCACAACCACAGTATCTTCCTTTGTGCTAGGTATGTCTCCAACCAGTGGAGATTTTCACCCTAATTCCCATTGACTTCAATTTTGTTAGGGCTGCTTGATGTCACATCCAGTCAAATTGCTGAAAAAAGAGACATGTCTAAGCTTTCGTCTTGCACTCATCAGGACATTTTGCAAGAATACCATTATAAGGGGAAAACAACAATTTATATTCAATGTGAAGATATTGACAACTGATTGGCAAGTGCACTCTGATTGGTAGAGGCATTGCCATGGAGAATGCACCAATGATGGTGACTGACAGTGAACTGTCAAGCATTGTTTGAAATTTGAACCAGGCGGCTTGACATTGATTGGTCAAGGCATTACCCTGAGGAATGAGTCAGTGAATGACTGTCACTTATTTTGTTTAACTGAAACAGGCACAATGTGTGTACGTGTTCTTTCTGTCTGCAAAGAACAGGGTCCTGTGTATTAATATATGTAGCTTCCAGTACACGTAAATGCACCACACTGTGAGCCCAGCTGACAATCTTTAATTGGTTGTCAGCGTAATTCTTAGCTCACTGAGGATTATTTAGCAAATGTTGTCCAATCACGGAATCACATCTAATGTTGGACACTGTGTTTTGAATTTTGCAAGTACGGGCTGGTTGGGTATGATCTGTACCCTGCCTGCTGCGAGCAGCGGCTTGAACATGTTATTTGATACGATCCGCCAGTCTTTGAGACGTACAGCCTGCATACCTAGCATCACACTGGCACTGAAATTCATATGCTGCATTACTCATTTGTGTGATAGGCGAATGCCTTTTTGGCTTGATTGCAGCATCCTGTTAGTGGTGACTACCACTCGTGTTGCTGCTGCATAGTAGCTGCGTAAAACAGCCAGCTTCCCCTGTTGCTCAAATTTTTGAGATACTTTGCCCTTCCAGGGTAATCTGAGGTAGACAGAGCCCATAGTCTTTGCTATATCAAATGCCTTCAGCTGTTTCTTGATATCACATGGAGTGAATCCGATCTTCTGAAGACTGACATCTATAATGATGGGGATTTTAGGAGGAGGCCAAAATGGAACATCCACTTGGCACTTCTAACTGAAGATAGTTGCAAATGCTTCAGCCGTGCCTTTTGCACTGATGTGCTGAGCTCACCCAGCATTGAGGATGGATATGTTTCAGAAACCTTCTTTTCCAATTAATAGTTTAATTGCCTTCCACCATTTACAACTGGAAGTGGCAGCACTGCAGAGCTTTGATCTGATCCGTTGGTTGTGGGATCACAATGCTCAGTCTATTGCATGCTGCTTCTGCTTTTTAGCATGCATGTGGTTCTGTGTTATAGCTTCACCAAGTTGGCATCTCATTTTTAGCTATACCTGCTGCTGCTCATGGCATGGTCTCCCATACTCCACATTGAATGGAAATGGCAGAGTGAGGGACATGCTGGACCATGAGGGTCCAGATTATAGTTGAATAGATATTCTGCTGCAGCTCAAAGCCCACAGGGTCTCATGGATGCCTAATTATGAGCTGCTAGATCTGTTCTGAGTCTCTCTCATTTAGCACAATGGTAGTGTCACACAACACGGTGGAGGGTATCTGCAGTTTGAAGATGGGAGTTTGTCTCCCCATTGACTGTGCGTTGGTTATTCCTACCAACACTGTCATGGACCAAAGCATTTGTGGGAGGTAGATATGGTGAGGATGAGGTCAAGCAGGCTTTTCCCTTCTTTTGTATCCCCAAAACTACCGCAGGCAGTTACGTCCTTCAGAACTCAGCCAGCATGGTAAGGGGCCATGCTACTGAGCCACTCTTGGTGATGATATAGAAGTTCCCACCCAGAGTACATTTTGTGCTTTTGCCACCCTCAGTGCTTCTTCCAAATGGTGTTCAACATGGATGAGCACAAATTCATCAGCTAAGGGAGGGAGTGGGTTGTAAACAGCAGGATGTTCCTTTGCTCATGTTTGACTTCATGCCATGAGACTGCAAGAGGTCTGGGGTCGCATGTCGGGAACATTATTTTAATACATCTGCATATCATTGAGTCCTGCTCGCCGGAATCATCCTCCCATGCCAAATTTGCCTCCCTCATTGGCGGGAAAGCACACCAGTGCAGAACATGGCTTGATAAGCGTGATGTGCTCAAGTCGGGACTTATCGTCAGGGCCTTGCTCACATCGCGGACACCCGAGAAACAAAAGATGCTGGAGCCCGACAGCTACCGGACCCTGGAGGAACATGTGCATTGTATGCTGGGTAGATTTATATGCACATGGCCCTGACATGAAGCAGCTCACGAAAGCTGGAAGGTCACCGTTGAGGGTCTGCTTCAGGGCGTCATTGTCCTGGTCCCACTACGGATGATCGTCGAGGGGATGGAGAGGAATGTCCAGCTGTGAGTGGGAGAGAAATGTGTACCAGGGGAATGGGAGAGGAAAGTTAAGGTTTGACTGGGACAGGAAGGTGTACCAGGGGGTGGGGTGAGGTTGGGAGGGGGGAACGATGGTGTTGGAGGATGAGCTTGGCAGGCAGGGGTGGGGGGGGGGGAGTATGGGGCGGGGGGAGGAGGGTGTAATGGAGGAGAATGCAGCAGCTGAGGAGGTAGGTGTAAGGGGGGAGGAAGGTGTAAGGGAATGAGTTCCTGGGGGGAAAGAGTTCAGAAGGGGGAAAGACTTCGGGGCAAGGAAGTAGTTCAGAGGGGGTAAGGAGACCAGGGAGAGGAAGGAGTCCAGGGGGAGGGAGGAAGGAGTCCGGGAGGTGGAAGGAGTTTGGAAGGGGAAAGGATTTCTGAGGGGAAAGGAGCCCAGAGGGAGTAAGGAGTAAGGGGGGGAGGGGGATGTCCAGGTGAACATGCAAGGGAGAGGTTTGTAGAGTCGATGACTGCCTCCAAGGGAATGAAATGAGGGTGGGCATGGTAGGAGGGAATGGTGAGAATGAGAGAAGGCAGAGTGAACCAATAGGGTGGGACGGTGAGGGTGCGATGGTAGCGGTAGAAGGGATGGTGAGGGTGGTTGGTGGGGACTCGGATGCAGACACGGACCCTGGGGGTGGGAAGAAGAATCTTTGGGAGGTCAATGTGGATGAGGGTGGGTTTCTCGGGAGATAGGGAACGTGCACATTCACCTGGACATCCTGGAAAGAAATGGGTTCTGGCTGGTAGGTGATGGTGGGGAGGTGGCAGGTGATGCCAGGGGGGTCAACAATGGTGGGGGAAAGGACATGGGTGACGGGGGGAGGGGAAAAAAAGAGGGAGCTGAAGGCATACTTCACTACAGCCATTTGCAAAATCAAAAGTGAAAGGAGCCTCGTGTTGGGCAGGAAAGGTGCTGCATGGGAGTGTGATCAGTGGGTGGGCGGAGATGCAGGTTAGATGGACAACTGAAAACTAACCCCAGCTGGCAGCATTGAAAATGCTCGGGCCATTGAGATGAGTATAAGTGAGGAAGGATCTGCATGAGCTTGTACAAGGCTCCGAAAGGCCCTGCCATGCACACACTTCTCCCTCCAGAATCACTCATGGGCTAGCTGCATGCAGATAAACTACTAGTGGGGGCGAATGCAGGGGGAGGACTTGTGAAGCCTGTCAATGAAGCTGAAAGACACCAGTACATATTATCCAGTGAAAGTGAATACTTTTTCTGATTCTAAAGTGCCAAAATGTGTTCACTTGTGCAGCCACTTGTGTTCAGAAATTCTTAACATTTTTAGGCCTACCACTTCGTCTAGGTGCTGCCCTGATATCCGCATCAGAGGTGGAGATAACCTGTGCAATGGTTGACCCTGTTGCCTCTGATGACTTTGGCATGGATTCTCTGGAGAGCCAACGTCTTGGGAGCCAAAGCAAGCCAGGACCGTCTACCTGTGGGCCAGCTGCTCCATCTGTAGTGACAGAGGACAAGGTTGACGGGGTGACAGGCAAAGTGGACTCAGATGGAGATGACATGAATTCTGAGATTCCTGAATGGATGAACGGGGTGTCCAGCTGCCACTCCTCCTCCCTTTGGATGCCCGAGAGCCCCGGCCTAACTCCTTCAGGGGAAGGAACGCCCGAAGGGACGTCGAGGTGCCCTGTTTCCCTCTTGCGTTGCCAGTGCAGGAACTCACCACTGGCTACCACGATGGAGTGCAGGTCTGCGTGCATCTGTCTTCTGCTAGACCAGGGTCTCCATGGTGTCCCTCGTCCTTCTCATGGAGGCCTCCATACGCATACATGTAGGACCATTTCATCAGAGGGCAGGAGGACACATTCTTCTGACTCACGTGCCATTCTGTTGAGGGCTTCCAACAGCTCTGCGTGATATTCCCATGCCTTCTGCTGACTCTCCACCATGAGTTGGAAAGCTGAATCCAAAGGCTCAACTTCTGACTCAGGCCTCACTGAAGTCTTTTCCCCAGCAGTCCTCCGAGTGCAAGAGAGCTCGTCTGAACCTGCCTCCTTCTGCTGTGGGCACATGTCCATGTGGTGACCACCAGATTGGGAACCCAAGTCTGGCAGATTGAATATAATGTGGGAAAGTGTGAGGTTATGCACTTTGGCAGGAAGAATAGAGGAGCTGATATTATTTCAATGGAGAAAAGCTGCAGAAAGCTGCTACAGAGAGGGATTTGTGTGTCCTTGTGCATAAATCCCAAAAAGCTAGCGCATAAGTTCAGCAGGAAATAGGTAAGGTAAATGGAATGTTGGCCTTTATTTCAAAGGGAATGGAGTATAAAAATAGGGAAGTCTTGCTAAAACTATATAAGGCACTAGTTAGACCACACCTAGAATACTGTGAACAGTTTTGGCCCTCTTATCTAAGGAAAGATATACTGGCATCGGAGAAGGTTCACTAGGTTGATCCCGGGGATGGAGGGATTTTCTTATGAGGAGAGGTTGAGTCGGTTGGGCCTGTGCTCATTGGAGTTTAGAAGAATGAGAGGCGACCTTATTGAAACATATAAGATTCTTAGGGGGCTTGACAGGGTAGATGCTGAGAGGTTGTTTCCGCTTGTGGAAGAATCTAGGACCAGAGCGCATAATCTCAGAGTAAGAGGGATCCCATTTAAAACAGAGATGAGGAGGGATTTCTTCTCTCAGAGGGTAGTCAATCTATGGGATTCTTTACCGCAGAGGGCTGTAGAGGCTGGATCGTTAAGTATATTCAAGGCGGAGATAGATAGATGTCTAATCAGTAATGGAACCAACGGTAATGGGGAAAAGGCATGAAAGTGGAGTTGAGGATTATCAGATCAGCCTTGATCTCATTGAATGGCGGAGCGGACTCGATGGTCCAAATGACCTACTTCTGCTCCTACGTCTTATGGTCAAAAGGCCTGCTCTAGATCTAGGTCCCCTGAGGTGTGTGTCTCTGCACAGGTGGAGGGTGTGGGTAAGCGCTGTGATGGGTCTTCCAGGCTGCTTATTTCCAGCTCTTCAATGGAGAAGGTGTCCTTTTCGCTGGAGGTGACGACGTGGATGGAACTGAGGGACTGTGTAGCTGATGGTGTCAGTCGCCAGAGCTCCCTGTGAACCAAAGTAGAGATGATTAGTGCATGGCAGCAGAGTCAAAAGCAGGATAGAGAGCACTCACAGTTGCATTGAGAGAGGGATGATGTGGTGCAGGATCCTCACATGGGTGTTTGCCGCCAACCTCACCATCACCACAGGCATGGTCCACACCCTCACTAGTCAGCGTGATGGCACACTCCTCAAAGTGAGTGAGGGGCCTAATGTGGGCCACTCCATACCTGGTCTTGGTCCTCTCCCTGCTTTTGTGAGCCAGTTTCTCCTGCATGAAAACAGATGGAGAGAGTGTGAGCAGGACACATGGCAATGTGTGGAATATTTGTGTGATGAGTGGAGCCATGGACAGGATGAGGACTCGAGTTCCAGAGCATATGAGCCTGATGGAGATGTGAGGGTGTGTGTAAGAGTTAGTGGTGTTGTTCCTTGAGATGTGAGATCCTTATGGATGTGTAATGGGTTTGTGAGTGTGAGTTGAGTGTAATGAGATGGTTGCCTTTCCCTGGTGGAATGGATGAGACCATTCATCCTCTTTCTGCACTGGGTGGCTGTCTGTTTTTGCAGGGCATTGGCACTGACCACCACTGCTACTGTCTCCCATGCTGGATTGGTGACCTTGCTTGCTGGTCTTTGCCCAGAGCGGGGCTTGAGGACATTAAGGCGGGTCTCCACTGCATCAAGTAGGCGCTCGAGGGAGGCGTTGCTAAATCTGGGGGCAGCATGTTTCCTCTCTTTGGCGGCCATCGGTTCGAAGCAGCTTCCTATCCCTAGAAGACTGCTAGCTCTTTGCAGGAGCGGCCTTTAAATATGGCACCTGGTTTACTGAAGGACTGAGGTGATGGCGGGGAGGGCAAATCAGGGGACCTGAGTCAGCAACCTGGCGTGTTTCCCAGGAATGCATTATTAATGAGGCGGGATTGGGATGATACAGTGCAAAAACCTGCGTCCTTTTTCCCACCTGCTACCGCACTTAGTGCAAATCTTGGACTATTTCATCCTGTGTTTCTCATTCTCAAGTCTAAATCGTTAACATAAATTATGACCAACAGTGGTCCCAACACTGACCCTTGTGGAACACCACTTCCCACCTTTTGTCACTCTGAATCTGTACCCTTTACCCCTATTTCCTGCTTTCTGTCTTGAAACCAGCCAACAATTGATTCTCATATTTGTCCCGACACCCCATTCTCTGACCTCCTGTGGACTTAATAGGCTCAATGACCTTCTCCTGTGCCTTAATTACTTAATGATTCTCTGACCTTGAGTACTACCTGATCAATTGTATTTTGAAAATCCAAATAATTTATATATACTCTATTATCCTTGTCTACTTTCACAGTTATGTCTCCAAAAAAATTCAATAATGTCGGTCAAGCAAGATTTTCCCTTTTGTAATGACTATTCGTTATTACATTTTTTCTTTCCCGATGTCCTTCTATTCCCTTCTTTAGTAGGGATTCCAACATTTTTCCTACCTTCAATGTTAAGCTGACTGATCTATATTTCGCTGGACATATTATAACTCCCTTCCTAAATACAAGAATCACATTAACTATCTGCCAGTCTTCTGACACTACACCTTTCCAAATGAGTTATTAAACACGAGTAGCAATGTCTCGGCTGTCTCTTTCCTGTATCATTTTAAAATGCACAGATGCAGTCCATCAACACCAGGCGTGTTATTCACTTTAAGTTTTATTATTTTATTTATATTTTATTTCTTCATTTTAAATGCAGTTAATCATTTCTAATTTCATCATCCAATGTCATGGATGCCTATCCTGTTCCCTGATAAGCACTGAAGCATAGAGTTATTTAATATTTCCATTTCTCAGTCATTTTCTACATTATCCTGCTCGTAGTTAAACAATCCTATTCCCATTGCAACATTCATTTTTTTATTTATGCGCCTATAATATTACTATTTTGTTTTATGTTCCCTGATGATTTAATTTCCACAGTTTCTGTTTGCCTTCCTGATTGTTTTTTTGACTTTTCTCATGATCTGTTCACATTCTCTCCTATCAAGCTCTGTCCTGCTGGCAATGTACTTGGCATATGTCCCTTTCCTAGCCTTTATTAGTCTTCCTCATGTCTTTATTGATCCATGGTGACTCATTAGTGTTTAGCATGTTCTTGTTTTTAGCAGAATATACTTTTCCTGGAATAAGAAACAGAAAATATCCAATACACAACCGGTCTGGCAGCATCGGTGGAGAGAGAAATAGAGTTAATGTTTCAGGTTGATGGCCATTCATTAGGACAGTTTTTATTTCAGATTTCCAGCATCCACACTATTTTGCTTTTATATTTTTCCTGGATTCTGTTGAATATTCTTTGAAAAATTTCCCATTGATGTTCTACAGCATTGTTCGCCGATATTGTTGTCCATTTTTATCTTCCCAAGTTCTATCATCATCCCCTCATTATTGACTTTTTTTCCAAACTATTACCCTTGTCTCCATCATACTTCATCTCCTTCTCAATCATTATCTTAAAGTATATATTATGGTCATCTTGTTACCCTTTTACTATTTATACACCTATAGGTGGCTTTTGGATTCCCTTTTTACGTTAGTTGCTAGCTTCTTCTCATTCTCTGATCTAATTTCCCCTCTGAATTTTTTATCTTCATTGGTTCTCACTTGTATTATCAACCAAATTTCATAGGCTCCCTTTTCCTGTTTCATCTTACTCCCTTTCATCATCCAGAGAGCTCTGGTTTCTCTGCCTTTCCATTTTGTGGTAATCCATGTCAATTTACCTGAACCATCTTTTTTTTATTCTTTCATGGGATGTGGGCTTCACTTGCAAGTGCCGGCATTTGTTACCCATTCCTAATTGCCCTTAGGCCATTTTGGAGTGCAGTCAGGAGTCAACCACATTGTTGTGGGTTTGGAGTCACATGTAGACCAGACCAGGTAATGATGGCAGATTTCCTCCCTAAAGGGGAAGGAGATGGGTTTTTACGACAATCAAAGATAGTTTTGTGTTCACCATTAATTCCAGATTTATTAACTGAGTTTAAATTCCATCAGCTGCCATGGTAGAATTTGAATCCATGTCCCCAGACCATTAGCCAGGGTCTCTGGATTACCAACCCAGCAACATTACCACTATGCCACCATCTCTCCTTTGCAAAGGCTACTTTTGTTTGACTTCAGGGGTGGGGTGGTGGTCAGATCCTTGTTCTCAGGTGGGGTTGGGAATCTATCCTTGAGGGGTGGGGGGGGTTCCAATAATGTTAAGTTCTGATCCTCAACCCCGGGAGTGGGGCTCAATCCATGAAGCCAGAATCTTTGTTTGGAGAGGGCCTGATGGTGGAAGAGATGTTGGTGGGGTGGCAGGGAAGCAATACTGCCTCTCCCATTTCACAAGCTGCGCTGTGAAGTCTTTTGCTCTCTCCCCAAAGCAGTCTTTGCCTCCCTTCAGCTGCTAGGTTTCCTGAGGCCTGGGAAAAGCTGGGCAGCTGGGGTAAAACTGCAAAGATTCATTACCATATTTAAAATGATAACCCATCTCCTGGCAGTGTGTTGACTACCTGCCTTTAGACCCACCTCCAATAATTACAAAAATGGGTGGGTTGGAGATTTTTAAAATTTTATTCTCTGACCCACCCAATTTTGAGTCTTAAAATGCATTCCTATATTTATTGTTTATATGTATACTGTCTGTATGTTTAGTGTTCATATGTATCATGTCTGTAAATTTAGTCTTTACATTTTCTATCTGTCTGGACAGCTCCCCAATATGGTCCTGCCTCTGGGTGAATTTCCCAGGGGTGAGCTCTGCCACTGGAGTTGTTAACCCACTCACAGAGGCAGGCAACCAATCAAGACAATTAAGGTCCCAATTAAGCAGCTTACCCCAAACTTTCCCAGCGTTGTATGGACCTGTGCTGAATTTGGGGCCCGGTAATGACTTGGAGGCAGTCCCCTCGCCATTGGGGCCCTCCCACAGAGCTTACTTTTGTATTGTTGGCAAACTTGGATACATTCTATTTGGGCCCCTCATCTAAGCCAGTAGTATAGATTGTAAATATGATGCCCCAGTGCTGATTCTTGAGGTACCCCACTACTAAAAGCCTGCTAACCTGAAAATGCCATGTTTATTCCAGTTTCTGTTTTTTTTCCATTAACCAACCCTCAATCTATGCCTATATATTACCTCAATCCCATGGGCTCTTATGTTGTGTAACAACCTCTCGTTAATGAGTCCCCTTTGAAAATCTAAAAATACATTCATTTGACCTTTATCTAGGCTGCTGGTTAGGCCCTCGAATAACTCACAAATTGGTCAAAAGATTATTTCCCATAACTGTGTTGGCCCTGCCTAATCTTAGTGATTTTCTTAGTGCCCTGTTACCATGTCTTTAATACGTATTCTATGCGACGTGGGTACAAAAACCAGGTCTTTGGTCCTGTCAAGAGGAAGTGTTTAGAGTTGAACATAGGAAGGAAGCTTGCCATCAAACTCGGGAGTTTCCATGCATGTCATCAATTGGTTTATTAATACAATCAAGGCCACACCTTGGCCATGTTTGAGAGAAAGTAAATCTGCAAGGCGATCACTTTAAATATGTCAGCACTAGACATACATTATTATAGATAGAAAGAAGCAATAGTGCATGCAGCTGTTGAAGATTCCGGTCACGGAACAGCTCCCACCATAGGCAAATGAGGCACGGACATCATCGCTTCGCTTCACTACCCCCTTCCAAACAATTTATACTTTGGTTGCAGTTGCACCGTTTTCGCCATCTGAAACATGCCAGCGGCTAGCAATGCAATGAAGACTAAGAAGATAATGACGCTCAGCACTGCGGTTGCAATATTGAATATTCGGGCTTTGGCTGCAAAGTACCGAGCTCCTTCTAAATCTTCCATAACTTTCCGATCTCTAGACTAAACGAAAACGAATGTGAATTCATAGGACAAGACAATGAAAATCTCACTGACGAGTCATTTCGCTAATTGAGCATCATGGAACAGTGCTGGAGTCTGAGCCAGTTTCAAACCTCCCCATTACTTGCAGGTGCCTTGTATCAAATGGATGATGATTTGTTACACTAGGTACACACCGAGCCCAAAAATGTTACAGTCTCCAATCAACCGGACATCACTCCGACCACACCGAGCAACTGGCAGCCTCCCCACAAGAGTGGCAAAGTCAGTCTTCACTTTCAGGATGCTTGACTCTGTATTTAGGTTAAACCCGTCTCCAGCACCTTCAGTGAGTGCAAGGAGTGGGGGAGAAACACTGACAGAAAAACAAAGACGAAGAGAGAGACAGACAGAAAGCGAGGGGGAGACAGGGAGGGAGACAGAGGGCAACACAGAGTGAGGGAGAGAAAGCGAGACACAGAGCTCAGCTCCATAAAAATAAAATACTGCGGATGCTGGAAATGTGAAACAAAAACAAAAAAATGCTGGAAAAACTCGACAGGTCTAACATCATCTGTGGCTTGAGAAACAGTTAACGTTTCGAGTCCATATGACCCTTCTCCAGAGTTCCCATAAGGGCCATACCAGCTCAGCTCCATGTTGCTACCCGCTGAAACTGCACTGTTCCGGGTTCTCCTCTCCACAGAGAGAGTTAAATACTGAGCATCATGTACTCACTCCCAACTACTCGCTTTATTGATGCAGCCACATTAAGAGGAACAGAATAACCACTTCCCTATCAGATATTCGAGATTTATTTACCCAAAATAGGAAGCTATTCAGTCCTCGCCTCTGCTGAATTTAACCATTCTGGACCTGATGTGGCAGATTTCTCTCCCCCCCCCCCCCCCCCCGCCCCAACCTTCATATTCAAACCCCGATGATTGAACTTGCTTTCAACATCAATCACCAGGAACCACTCCGAGCTCTCGGGCAATTTCTCATCCATTCATCATCAGGGAGGTGTCGAGAGACGGCACCCCAAATCCCGGGACTGCTCCCTCCCCACCCGCCCACCCCCACCCCAAATCCCGGGACTGCTCCCTCCCCACCCCCACCCCAAACCCCGGGACTGCTCCTTCCCCTCCCCCCCCCAAATCCCGGGACTGCTCCCTCCCCACCCGCCCCCCCCGCCCCAAATCCCGGGACTGCTCCCTCCCCACCCGCCCCCCCCGCCCCAAATCCCGGGACTGCTCCCTCCCCCACCCGCCCCCCCCCCCCACCCGCCCCAAATCCCGGGACTGCTCCCTCCCCACCCGCCCCAAATCCCGGGACTGCTCCCTCCCCACCCGCCCACCCCCACCCCAAATCCCGGGACTGCTCCCTCCCCTTCCCCCACCAAACCCCGGGACTGCTCCCTCCCCCTCCCCCCCCCAAACCCCGGGATTGCTCCCTCCCTCCCCCCCCCCCTCCCCCCCCCAAACCCCGGGATTGCTCCCTCCCTCCCCCCGTCCCCCCAAACCCCGGGACTGCTCCCTCCCCTTCCCCCACCAAACCCCGGGACTGCTCCCTCCCCCCGTCCCCCCAAACCCCGGGATTGCTCCCTCCCTCCCCCCGTCCCCCCAAACCCCGGGATTGCTCCCTCCCTCCCCCCGTCCCCCCAAACCCCGGGATTGCTCCCTCCCTCCCCCCGTCCCCCCAAACCCCGGGACTGCTCCCTCCCCTTCCCCCACCAAACCCCGGGACTGCTCCCTCCCCCCGTCCCCCCAAACCCCGGGACTGCTCCCTCCCTCCCCCCGTCCCCCCAAACCCCGGGATTGCTCCCTCCCTCCCCCTCTCCCCCCCAAACCCCGGGATTGCTCCCTCCCTCCCCCCCCCTCCCCCCCCCAAACCCCGGGATTGCTCCCTCCCTCCCCCCCCCAAACCCCGGGATTGCTCCCTCCCTCCCCCCGTCCCCCCAAACCCCGGGACTGCTGCCTCCCCTTCCCCCCACCAAACCCCGGGACTGCTCCCTCCCTCCCCCCCCCCAAACCCCGGGATTGCTCCCTCCCCCCCCCCAAACCCCGGGATTGCTCCCTCCCCCCCCCCCCCAAACCCCGGGATTGCTCCCTCCCTCCCCCCGTCCCCCCAAACCCCGGGATTGCTCCCTCCCTCCCCCCCCCCCCCAAACCCCGGGATTGCTCCCTCCCTCCCCCCCCCCCCAAACCCCGGGATTGCTCCCCCCCCCCCCCCCAAACCCCGGGACTGCTCCCTCCCTCCCCCCCCCCAAACCCCGGGATTGCTCCCCCCCCCCCCCCCACCCAAACCCCGGGATTGCTCCCTCCCTCCCCCCGTCCCCCCAAACCCCGGGATTGCTCCCTCCCTCCCCCCGTCCCCCCAAACCCCGGGATTGCTCCCTCCCTCACCCCCCCCCCACCCCAAACCCCGGGATTGCTCCCTCCCTCCCCCCGTCCCCCCAAACCCCGGAACTGCTCCCTCCCCCCCCCCCCCCCCAAACCCCGGAACTGCTCCCTCCCTCCCCCCCAAACCCCGGGATTGCTCCCCGTCCCCGGGGCTGTTCCCACCCAAAAGCCAACTCTGGCTCCCATCCAAAACCTTGGGCCTCCCTCTCCGCTCCCCGGGTCTCTGTGCTCCCTCCCCTGTCCTTGTGCCCCGCTGCGGCTCTTTGTCCCCGAGTCCCGCACTCACTTTGACCGAGAAGACCAGAGCCACTAATCCGAAGCAGCAGAAATTCATGTATGTGAGGTTGAAGATGGACCAGATCAGGTAGTCCCGAACCGACCCTGCAACAGTGGACTCCGAGCCGCTACCAGTTCTCGCCATCAGACCGGGAATGTAACTTCAACTGGACCAGAGTGAACTGAGAGACTCGTGACCCGGGCTCGGGTACTTATAGGCAGTGAGACCAGACACCAGCACAAAGTAACTGCCCTGAGTGCAAAACACTGAGCACTGGGATGTGTAATTATGCAAGAGTGTTACACACTGAGATGTTTAATATTGTACTGCAAGAGTATGTGATACTTGATGTGTAATACTCCAAGAGTGTGTAATACTGGGATGTGTAATACTCCGAGAGTGTGTAATACTTGGATGTATAATACTGTACTCCAAGAGTATGTGATATTTGATGTGTAATACTCCAAGAGTGTGTAATACTGGGACATGTAATACTCCAAGAGTGTATAATACTGGGACGTGTAATTCTCCACGAGTGTGTAATACTGGGACGTGTAATTCTCCACGAGTGTGTAATACTGGGATGTGTAATACTCCGAAAGTGTGTAACACTGAGATGTATAGTACTGTACTGTAAGGGTATGTGATATTTGATGTGTAATACTCCTAGAATGTGTAGTACTGAAATGTGTAATACTCCGAGAGTGTGTAATACTTGGATGTATAATTCTCCAAAAGTGTGTAATACTGGGATGTGTAATTCTCCGAAAGTGTGTAATACTGGGATGTGTAATTGTCTGAAAGTGTGTAATACTGGGATGTGTAATTTTCCCAGATTTTGCCAGATATACCTCATAAAAAAACTCAACCAGTTGAGTTAACAAATTCTTGCTGGTTTTTCCTAATTAATCCACACTTGTCCAAGTGATTATTATTGAAAGGGTGTTGGAAGCAGATTTAATAGCGGCTTTCTAAAGATCATTAATGAACCAGTTGGGTTTTACGATAATCTGATAGTTTCACTTTAACTGAGGCTAGCTTTTAATTTCCAGATTTCACTTTTACTGAGGCTAGCTTTTAATTTCCAGATTTCCAGATAAAGCAAACCAAAATCAACTTCTAAATGGCATGGTGGCATTTCAGCTCTCACTTTCTGGATTACTAGTCCAGTAACATCATCATCATTGGCTATTCCTCAATTCAAGGATGACATCCACTCAGGGTCTTGAGTTTCTGCCAGGGAGTCATCATGTGACTAAACAGGCCGATTCTCGACTCGCAGATCTTTGGGCACATGGGGCAGGACGTCCCATGAGGCAGTGGGATCCGGAGAGCAGGATTTGCTTCCATTTCTTCCCTTCCCTGCCACCGCTCTGCCTCATCATTAGCACTTTAGGACTCAAAACATGATGCAGCTTGATAGACAAGTTGTCGCCATTTTGAACCTCTTCCCAGCCTTAATGTCATTGCAGTTACACTTTAAAGAGAGACTTTGGGTGTCTTTGAAGTGACTGGGGGCAGGGGTGGGGCGGGATGGTGTAGTGATATTGTCACTGGACTAGTAATCCAGAGACCCATGTAATGCTCTGGGGACCTGGGTTCGAATCCCACCATGGCAGATGGTGGAATTTGAATTCAATAAAAACCTGGAAATGAAAGTCTAATGAGGAGCATGAAGCCATTGCTGACTGTTGTAAATATCCATCACTAATGCCCCTTTAGGGAAGGAAATCTGCTGTCCTTGGCCTACATGTGACTCCAGACCTGTGGCTGACTCTTAAATGCCCTCTGAAATCACCTTCTCAAGGGCAATTAGGGATGGGCAGTAAATGCTGCCCTCTCCAGCAATGCCCACATCCCACGAATGAATAAAAAAAATGTTCTTTGCCCTCCCTCAGAAAGCTGAGAAAACAAGACCTGGCAGGGCTTTTTGGCCATTCAGACACAGTGTCCGGTCCAGCAAAGTTTGAATGTTTGTGGAGCTGCCTTCAAAAAGAACACTAGCGTTTGTTCAATGGTCCTCCCAATGAATCAAGAGGATGTGGCAGAGGCATTGTTGATGGAATTCTCTAGTGCTCTTATGGGGAGAATTTTATGTTCCCCCGGGAATTTTACTTTGCCAGTAAAATTCTTCAGATGGCCTTCCCGCAAGGCTCTCACCTGTCCCGGCCTCTCTGTAATATTTTACGGTGGTGTGGGTGAGGCCTTGGCCACCACCCCACTCCACCCTACCAGCCCCACCCCCAGCCTCGCGCCAATTAAGGTCCTTATGCAGCCAATTAAAGACCATTTAAAGGCCATTTCCTGCCCAGCCTCAATTTTCAGGCTGATAGAGGAGTTCAGGGGTAGGAAGAAAGCCCAAAAAGTGACCCTCTTTAGGCCTCGGATGGAAAGGGGTGGTGGGGGGGTGGGTTCCTCAATCAGCAGCCTCGTTTTAACATCAGGCACGCCCCCTGAAAAGGTCTGGCTACTGCAGGTGCTTCGTCCCCCTCCCACCCCCAACCTCTCCAACATGCCCACCCCTTTCTGCCCAAACCCCGGGTCTTACCTCCCCTTCCCACCCTGAGACTCCCAAAACTTACCTGGTCCTGCACTCGCAGGACTAGAGTTGCCGACCAATCAGATGGGCCAGCAGCTCTCTGAGGCATGACTTACTTCCAACTGAGGGGTGGAAGTCCCGCCTCCAACCAATTAATGCTCGTTGGATTGTTAAATGGCTGCTGGGCAGGCAGTATGGGCAGTGAGGTGTTCACTGCTGACTCCTCGGATGGTGGGAATGGAAACACCTATGTGTTGCTGATACACGGTCCAGGTCCCACTGCAGTACAGGAGCATGGTGACAACAACTGCTCTGTACACTGGGACTTTTGTTGATTTGCGGAGTTCTTTGTTCTCAAACACCGGTGTTAGATCTCCTCGTCAATGGTGGCCTTTTAAGAGAGGTGGCTACCAAGGTATGGAAAATATTCCATACATATTCCAGACTCTCTCCTTCAACATATATGGGAGGTGGAATATTTGGCTGATCAGTGTGGGTTGATATAGGAGTTTTGCTTTGAGGACAGGCCAAGTTTCTTGCACGCAGCATTGAAGAGATCAGAGAGTCAATGGCAAATCTGGTGCAGAGTGGGCAACAATACTGAGGTCATCCACAAACTGTAGATAAGGTATGTCAATGACGGTCAGTTTAGTTTTGGCAAAAAGGCAATTGAAGTTAAAGAATTTTCCATCTCGGCGACATTTAATACTGACACCAAAGGGCAGTTGATCTTTGATGAAGCGAATAGCCACGGTCAGGTAGATTGTAAATAGTTTGGAGGCTTTCACACAACTTTGCTTGACACCAGTCCAGATTTTGAAGGCATATGTTTCAGATCACCCACTCAAGACAGTTGCAGTCATATCATCATGAAGCAACTGCGGGATTGTGAAGCTTCTTGGACATACAAATATGTGGGGTACAATCCACTGAGCCTCTTGATTTACTGAGGCAAATGCTTTCATCAGGTTGATGAATGCAATGAAGAACTCCTGCAGTGGTTCTCGGCATTTTTCTTGGATTTTCCTGGCATCAAAGACCATGTCAGAGGTTCCTCTGGAAGGGCTAAAGCCACACTCTCTCTGGGAGGATTTCCCCAGCCACAGTAAGTAGGTGATTCAGGAGAATACGTGTCAGGACTTTCCCTGCTTTGGACAAGAAGCAAATACCTTGATAGTTTCCACAGCATGGTTTATCTTCCTTCTTGAAGTAGTTACACTTGTCGCATTGTTGAAGTCAGGATGGGGGTTGGGGGTTGGGGGTGTGTGGTGGTGGAGGAGGCAGTTTTCTTTCCTCCCAAATCCATATGGTGAGTGCATAGAGTGTTGATGTGGAGTCTTGAAAGACCACCAGCTTTGAAAACCCACTGGAATAGTACCAAAGCCATAAGCTTTGTTGTTTATCATCAGTTTGATTGCTTATTTCAG
This sequence comes from Cetorhinus maximus, assembly GCF_964194155.1. Classification (NCBI taxonomy): domain Eukaryota; kingdom Metazoa; phylum Chordata; class Chondrichthyes; order Lamniformes; family Cetorhinidae; genus Cetorhinus; species Cetorhinus maximus. The sequence goes on along the minus strand of NC_135887.1, from coordinate 108,744,152 downwards.
TTCTCCCAATGATGGTGGTTCACCCATGGTTTCTACTACAAGTTACTGAGGGATAGCCTGGAGAGTACACAGTTACAGTTACACACTGTCGACTCAGTTAAGGAATTGTTGAAAATGTTCTTTCCAGCATTGATGAACGGCATTGCCACTTCCTGGATTATTAGTGCAGTAATATAAGCAGCACATTGCTATACACTTAACCACTACACTAATGTTCCTTGACTATGGACATAAAAGATCCCATGCCACAATTGAAAGTAGAGCAGAATTCTCCCCTTGTCCCGCTAAACAATTATACCTCCACAAAAACATTTAACAGACTGTTTCTAGGATCTCGCTGTGTGTAATTTGGCTATCATATTTGCATACATGACACTTCATCACTAATTTGTTGGCTGTACAATGTTTTGGGATGTCCCATGTATGTGAAAGACACTGCTAAACAACATTTCTCTCTTACAAAAGGTGACATTGAGAGAGAGAAAAATGTGTTAAGCATCTTCTGAAGGAAGGAAGTTGCTTTTCAAAATTCCAGGGAGAGATTTCTGTCACCATCTTAAAAGGAAATTCAGTTTTGCTCTTTGGTAAGTGATGACAATAAAGGGACTGGAGAAGATGGAGTTGTTCCCTTAGAACAGTGAAGGTTAAGGAGACAATGTAATAGAGATGCGTAGTTTTCAAAGAGTAAATGAGAGATTGTTTCCAGTAGAAGGTGGGTTCATAACCAGAGGATGCAGATTTGAAATAATTAGCGAAAGTACAGAGGCTTAGAGATGAGGAGTGGTGCAATGTGTCTTTAAGGGATAGCAGCATGGCATCACTAGAAGGGAAGTGTCATGTGACCTTTTGCTTTTGAGCAGAGCACAAACACATACAAACACAACTCTGCTGCTGATGTCTTCTAGCTTTTTATCCAAGTATATCTGTTCTCATGTGCCTAGTCTCAATAAATGAACTCACAACATTTACCCAATCTCTTATGAGTGATTCATCCCTTTATGTAATTATAACAACAAAACGTGTCTTTCAGCCATGGTCAAACAGCCTAGCAGAAGATTGAGTACAGGTAGAATGTGGTGAACAGCTTTAGATCATGCTACATGGCATGAGACAACCCTCGACATTCTGGTCAGACCACAATGGAGTCGCAGCATCAGAGAGTGTTGAAACCGTAACATGCTGACTGCACAGAAAAGCTTTGAAGATACAGTGCTGAGATAATGCTCAAATAAAGAGCTGGTAAGCAGATGGATCCGTTGTGGTGAGATTGCAGTGCGTAGCCTGTCAATTCCATGGATGGGACAGCATGTTGCGAGGACTAGCACCGGGTTAGCTCAGTCAGGAAAAGTGAGTAACCAGGGTGTGGGTTGGATCGATAGCAAGTGATTTTTTACATTAGTCAGGTTTTCCTTCAATTGCTTGTTATCTGCAATAAGTGTTTCATCTTTGGCCACAGTGATTTCCTGAAGTTTGTTAAGATCTACATGATCAGCCGCCTGCTCAATACTGTCTCCACTAGCTAAGTCATTACTCAGAATAAAATCCACCCTTTCAATAGTTGATTTAGGAATAATTCCCACCATAACAATTCCGTTAGCAAAGCAACTTTGTAAGTTAACTTTACACAAAGTAGCAGCTTCATAAGTTCCATTAATACCTCTTATTAATGCCTTTTTCTTCATAAAACTATCTGGAACACAAATTGTATCATCAGCCACCATCACTGACCGATCTGCCCCAGTATCTCTCAAAATTTTGATCTGTTTACTTATTTTGTTGGAGGAGTAAGGGAACATTCTCCCTTCGAAACAAAACATCCAACCCCTCTAATAGCCTGACTTCCTTGACCAGTAATCAAAGAAGAATTCTCTGGACTATCCTGAACCATATCCCCCTTTCCTGTATGTTCTGAGGGAACATGTTTCACCTGTACTATTGCTACAGTTTTAACAACCATTTCCTTTTCTGAAGCAGCCTTCCCTGAGGGTTCCTTAGGCATTCCTACTACTGCAATAGTCGACCATTTAATCTCCAGCAATCTGTCCTAACATGTCCCACCTTGTTACAATGAAAACACTTAGGCTTTCGAATGTCACTTCCACCCTTAGCACCTTCCTTTCTTGTCAGAGGAGAAACTTCCTGAGAACTCCTAGCTGTCCCTTCTCTTCCCTGAATACTTGCCTTCCTTTCTCCTTCCCATCTTCTATCTTTCTTGAGTTTATGGGGATTACAGAAAAAAGATTTATTGGCCAGTTCATAATTGTTAGCCATCTCTGTTGCTTGCCTAGCTGTTTTAACCTTCTGGTCTTCAACATGGGTTCAAACTACAAGAGGAAGTGAATCTTTAAATTCTTCCAGGAGAATTATTTCCCTAAGAGCTTCATATGTTGTCTCTAATTTTAACGCCCGTATCCACCAGTCAAAATTATTTTGTTTTACTTTCTCAAACTCAATATAAGCTTGCCCAGGCTGTTTTCACATATTCCTAAATTTCTGCCTGTATGCTTCAGGAACCAATTCATATGCACTCAAAATAGCCTTTTTCACAACATTATAATTCACTGATACTTCTTCAGACAGCGAAGCACATATCTCATGCACTCCACCCAGCAACTTAGACTGTAATAATAATGTCCAGTACTCCTGTGGCAATTTAATCTGTTTAGCTGTCTTCTCAAATGAAATAAAGAATGCTTCAACATCTTTTTCCTCAAACTTTAGAAGAGCTTGTCCAAATCTAAACATCCCCCCACTGGGCTTTAGGTTAAAGGTTTTTTCATCATCAGAACTCTCCTCAGAATCCAAGATTTTTTTTTTAACTTCGAGCCTTTTAAGCAGGCATTCTCTTTCTCTCTCTTTCCTGAAATTCAAGTTCCATCTTCCTTTCTTTCTCCTGCCTTTCTGCTTGCTCCCTTTTAAATGCCATTTCTCTTTCTTTTGCTTCTAATTCAGGTTTTTTTCAGTTCCTTTGCTTGTTCAAATTCAAGCTTCTTCATTTCAAACTGAAGTCTCACTACAAAACTAAAAATAAAAATACTTGGAAAAACTCAGCAGGTCTGGCAGCATCTGCGGAGAGGAACACAGTTAACGTTTCGAGTCCACATGACTCTTCAACAGAACTAAGTAAAAATAGAAAAGAGGTGAAATATAAGCTGGTTAAAGGGGGGGTGGGACAGGTATAGCTGGATAGAGGGCCAGTGATAGGTGGAGATAGCCAAAAGATGTCATAGACAAAAGGACAAAGAGGTGTTGAAGGTGGTGATATTATCTAAGGAATGTGCTAATTAAGGGTAGAAAGCAGGACAAGCAAGGTACAGATAGCCTTAGTGGGGGTGGGGTGAAGGAATCGAAATAGGCTAAAAGGTAGAGATAAAACAATGGATGGAAATACATTTAAAAATAATGGAAATAGGTGGGAAAAGAAAAATCTATATAAATTATTGGAAAAAAAGGGGGGGAATCGGAAAGGGGTTGGGGATGGAGGAGAGAGTTCAAGACTTAAAATTGTGGAACTCAATATTCAGTCCAGAAGGCTGTAATGTGCCTAGTCGGAAGATGAGGTGCTGTTCCTCCAGTTTGCGTTGAACTTCACTGGAGCAATGCAGCAGGCCAAGGACAGACATGTGGGCATGAGAGCAGGGTGGAGTGTTGAATTGGCAAGCGACAGGGAGGTCTGGGTCATGCTTGCAGAGAGATCGAAGGTGTTCTGCAAAGCGGTCACCCAGTTTGCGTTTGGTCTCTCCAATGTAGAGGAAACTGCATTGGGAGCAACGAATGCAGTAGACTAAGCTGAGGGAAGTGCAAGTGAAATGCTGCTTCACTTGAAAGGAGTGTTTGGGCCCTTGGACGGTGAGGAGAGGGGAAGGAAAGGGGCAGGTGTTGCACCTTCTGCGGTTGCATGGGAAGGTGCCGTGGGAGGGGGTTGAGGTGTAGGGGGTGATGGAGGAGTGGAGCATGGGTGTCCCGGAGGGAACGATCCCTGCAGAATGCCGCCGGTGGGGGGTGAAGGGAAGATGTGTTTAGTGGTGGCATCATGCTGGAGTTGGCGGAAATGGCAGAAGATGATCCTTCCCCCCTCCCCTCCCCCCCACTTAAACCAGCTTATATTTCACCTCTCTTCTATTTTTACTTAGTTCTGTTGAAGAGTCATACGGACTCGAAACGTTAACCGTGTTCCTCTCCGCAGATGCTGCCAGACCTGCTGAGTTTTTCCAGGTATTTTTATTTTTATTTTTGTTTTGGATTTCCAGCATCCGCAGTTTTTTGCTTTTATCTTGAAGTCTCACTACCTCCAGCGGTGACTCACTTCCTGAAAAATGTGGTCTCCCTGTTATCCCTTCCAGTTTTAAATGCTGTGCTATTTTCTCAACTGCTTTCCTCACCCCTTCGTGTAATTCTAACTCCAACTTATCCACCATCAGCTTACTCTTGGTTAATTTCTGTAAACTAGGCAGTTGTATTTTCCATCTGTAAAACAGTATTAGCAACTTTCAATGCCATTTCAAATTCCAACCCATATGATATACCTCACAGCAACTCCAATTCCTATGTCCAGGAGTTCTTTACCTCCACACGCTTGTTAAAAAGGATTCACAGATCCCATCAATCTCAAGGATTTCCAGACCCAGATCAATTATTATTCCACGTCCAATTGCCTGCTGTCCACGTTTCAAAATCCCACAAGAGCACCCCCCTTGTTCTGATCCAAGCTGAAGTTACCCCTGGACAAGCCCGATCCCAGGGTGGAACCCAGCTTGATAAATCCTAACTTTTATTTTTGTTTGCTTAGATATATGGAGAGTAGCTACTGAACAGAGGCATAGGAGTCAGCCGATTAACTTTTAACAAAAGAACAAAACATTTATTCAACAAGAAAAGATGAACTATATTACAATACTCCTGCACCCACAACTATGTCTTTACAGATATACAGATTTGTGAGGACAACAGAAATTACAAAAGCTATCTTATACTCTAATGGTCACAGTAAGTACACAGTCCATGTAAACTTATGGCACCATGTGGTCAGAGACACCCCACTCTGAAACCAAGTGACAGATGCTACCTCAAGTAGATGCTATGGATCTCTCATCAACTCCTCCAAGACGCTTGTCACACCGTAAGCCAACCAGTCTCACTGAATTCCGTCCTTTACACGAGAGATTCCAATCTCCATTCTCCAGGATCTCCCTTGGAATCTTCTCCCAAACTGACGTTTTCACTCAGACACCTTCCACAAGGATCCACCTCCAGGGTTTCAAACTCTCCTTCTGATGTTCCTCTTCCCTGGGTCACCACCTGCGCTCAAGCTATCTTCCATGCACTGTCTCTCACCAACTCAGCCTTACAGTACACCACTACTTCACATGCCCATAGCAAAGAATTACAGACCTTCAGCTGTCTCTTTGAACCTTCTTGCCTCTTGCAAGCTGTTCTCAATTTAAACCTGCTTTCTGCAGCTTTTGTCTCTTTTAAGCTGAAGCTTGGAGCCTTTCTGTCCCTCACTCTTAACTTCACTTAACAGGACCTTTTCCCAGGTTCCTGTCCTTCCTTTAACTAGAAGATCTGCTTTGAACTTTCTCTTCTTCCACTTCCCTGGACTTTTGAGGGTTTTTCTTAGTTTGAGACTTGCTATCTGTCCCCTTTTTAGGCTGCTTCTACTTCATAGCTGCCTTCAAACCAACTGAACTCAAACAGCTCCCAAAACAAACTGCTGCCTTTCTTCTTTTGTGTGTGTGTGTGTGTGTGCCTGGGGAGGAACCTATCTATCTGGCCTCCCTGTTGCTAAGCAACAGCGCCGTTCTTCCTACTCATGTGTTTACTTTCACTTTATCCGGATTGTAAACATCTCATTAGAAATGCAAGCAGCCTTTTAAAGCAAAATTAAAACTCCATTTGACCTTTCTTAACACACAGATACAGAAACACAAATCAAACTTAAATGTTAAAGCTAAAACTCATTCCTAACACCCACAAATACAAGTATAACTTACTTAAGCTATTTCTATTTCCTAACAAGAAGACACAGGGAAAATGACGGAACTCTGTGCCACTGGCCCAGGACATTCTGGCTGCATTGACAAGTTCCATCAAGGCGCAGGCATGACTGATGTGTTCAGTGACTGTGAAGGCCACCATCAGTGTGCTGGGAAGGCTGAACAAAGCACAGGGAAGAGGCCCTAGACTGAGACACCTGCCTTTATCTTGTGCAGGAACCAAGCTTTCACTTCAGACTGACACAAACACTGCTCATCATAACAAGGAGCCATCGACAGAGTGACATTTTTGGGACTTTATTTACAATAGTCAACATTACGTACAAGTGATTAACACCCAACCCATGCGGTGAAACTATAATTTCTTAACCTTCCTAACCCTGCCGCTACTTCTTGGTGCTCTCCTGACATCCGCAGTGGAGGTGGAGGCAGCCCGCTCTCTGCTACGCCCTGTCTGTGACCTTGACAGGCGTCCTCTGGAGGGCTGAGACCTCTAGGGCCCCGGCCTGTTTTCGGGGTCCTACTGTGTGGCAGTGGTACCCTCCTCGGCCTGTGGAGCTGGAGCTGTTGGGGTCACAGGAAGAGGGGATTCGGGTGAGCCGGACACTCCCAGAGTCACCTGGGTGATTGGCCCTGGGGTGTGCACCTGTTGATCCTCCTCCCTTTGAGTGCCAGTGGGCCCCTGGCTGACTCCTTGAGGAGAAGGGGAAGCTGGCTGACTCCTTGAGAAGAAGGGGAAGCTGGAAAGATCGAGCTGCCCCACATCCCTCTCGCATTGACACTGTTGGAGACCAACTATGGTGTCAGCAATGGAGTTGAGGCAGCGCAGCAGTGCAGGAGTGATGTCCTGGACCAAGGTCTCTATGGCAGCTGCCATCCTACTAGTGTTGACCTCAGTGTGTTAGCATGCTGGTGTGGTGTGTGTCTCTGCGCTGGTGGATGGTGTGGGTGAGCGCTGTGATGGGTCTTCAATGAGGTGTCATGAGATTCTTCTTCTGAGGTGTCTTCGGGGCTTCAGTCAAGGACCTGGGTCATGGACCTCCTCGGCTGCTGCCCAGATGTGCCTGCGAAAGCAAGGGGAGATAATTAGTGCATGGCAGTGGCCTGTGAAAGAGGACACATCACTCACAGCATGGTTGTCTGATGGATGTTGCACTGATGGATCCTCACTTTGGTGAGCACCACCGACATTACCGTCAGCACAGGAATGGTCCAGTTTGTCACTGGCCAGCTGGACAACTCTATTTTCAAAGTCTGTTTGGACCTTGATGTCAGGCATTCTTCCACCAGTCTGTGACCTCTCCCTTTGGTTGTGTACCAGCTTATCCTGCATGAATACAGATGGAGAGAGTGTACGCAGGACACCTGCCAGGCCAGATGATAAGGGTGCCTGACATGTGTGGGTGGTGAATGGTGCCATAAGGATGAGGACACGATCTGCAGGGCGGATGAAGGAGTGTGTGAGAGAGTGAATGGTGATGTCCCTTGAGCTGGCAGTGGATGAGATCCCTGTGGATGTGTGGTGGGTTTGTGAGTTGAGAGTGAAGAGAAGAGTGACTTACCATGGCAAAACGGAGGCGATCATCCATCCTCTTTCGGCACTGGGTGGCTGTCCTCTTTTGCAGGGTGTGGGTGCTGACCACCGCCTCCCATGCTGGATTTGTCACCTTGCTTGCTGGTCTTCGCCCAGGTCAGGGGTAGAGGACTTTGTGACAGGCCTCCACTGCGCCCAATAGCCCCTTGAGGGTGGTGTCACTTAATTTGGGGGCAGCATGTTTCCTCCGTTTGGCAGCCATGACTTTCCAGCAGCTTCCAATGCCTTAGAGAAAGCCAGCTCTGTGCAGGGGTGCCCTTTAAATATGGAAAATGGATTACTAAAGGCCTGAGGCGACGGCAGGGTGGATGAACCAGAGGCCTCCCTGCCAGTAACCTGGCGTGTTTCCCGGGAATGCATTATTAATGAGGCAGGACGCGCCGGGATTGGATGATATGGCGCAAAAACCCGCCATTGCTGCCAGCGGGTAAAATTTCTTTTTTCCCATTTCTCATAGTCTCAGCATCTATTTTGAAAAGCAACTCAGAATCTTATATGCCTCAATAAGATCACCCTGCATTCTTCTAAACTGCAATAAGTATAGGCCCCTTCATCCCAGGAATCAACCTACTGAACCTGCCCTGAACAGCTTCCCTGAACATGCAAGTGTATCCCTACTTAAATAAGGAGAACAAAATCGTACGCAATGCTCTAGGGGCAGGAGTTTAGGTTGATGTGTGGACGCGATCGACAGGCCCGGGAGCGGCCAGGGAATGGACCACCGACCACGATTGGCCACTGACCTTGATTTCATGCTGGCTGGCCAATTAACGGCCAACCAGCGTGAAGTACGCACTGAAATGCTCAGCACTACTGGGATGGGGGCAGGAGGACGGCGGGGGCTTAAGTAAGCACCGAGTGAGCGTAGAATGAAAGCTCCCTGAAGGCAGATAGCTGCCTCAGGGTGCTGAGGACTTCAAAAGTATTAAAGGTTTTAAAATCAGAACAAAAATGTCCAAGCATCACAGTCACCTGAACATATACATTATAAAAATTCTGTCCATAGATTTTTTTTAAATTTAATAACGGAAACCTCATCCCGCCCTTGGATGAGCTTTCATGAAAAATGTAAAGGCTGCCTGGCCGATTCGCCCGTCTGCCAACCATAAGGTTGGACAGACCACGAAAAATTGGGGACAATTACGACATTAATGGGCTTAATGGCCCTCTTAGTTGTCGGCGGGTGCGCTTCCAACTTTTGCACGTTCCCACCAACCGAAATATTGCACGAACACAGGATGACATTGGGACGCTCGCCTGACATCATCGCATGCTATTTTACACTTAAGAGGGTCGGGCAAGTGCCCGCCCTGAAAATTCTGCCTAGGTGTGGTCTCACCAAAAACTCTCTTCCTTTTTATATACTTATAGAAGCTCTTAATGTCTGTTCTTACATTTCTTGTTCCTTTACTCTCATTTTTTAATTTATCCTAATTTTTTTGTCATCCTTTGCTGATTTTTAAAATTTTTCTAATCTTCTGGTCAACCACTAACCTTTGCAACATTGTACGCCTTTTCTTTCAATTTGATACTATCCTTAACTTCCATAGTTAACCACGGATGGTTCATCCTTCTCATAATCTTTTTAATGGAGTATATCTTGAGAGTCATGAAATAACTCCTTAAATGTATGCCACTGCTTATCTACCACCTTGTCTTTTAACCTATTTCCCCGGTCCACTGTAGCCAACTCTGTCTTTATTTATTTTTAATTTATTCAATCATAGGATGTGGACATTGCTAGTTAGGCCAGCATTTATTGCCCATCGCTAATTGCCCTTGATCAGAAGGCAGTTAAGGGTCAACCACATTGCTGTGGGTCTGGAGTCACATGTAGGCCAGACCAGGTAAGGACAGCAAACTTCCTTCCCTAATGGACACTAGTCAACCAGATGGGATTTTACAACAGTTGACAATGGATCCATGGTCATCATCAGACTTATAATTCCAGATTTTTATTGAATTCAAATTTCACCACCTGGATTCAGACCCAGGTCCCCAGAGCATTACCCTGGGTCTCTGGATTACCAATCCAGTGACAATACCACTATGCCACCGCCTCCCCCAAATAAGTGCCTTTATTTAAGTTTGCACTAGTTTCAGACCAAAACTTCTCACCAACAAATGTAATGTGAAATTCCATCATGTTATGATCACTCTTGCCGAAAGGGTCCTTTACTATGAGATCATTAATTATTTTTGTCTCATTACACATTACCAGATCTAAAATAGCCGGTTCCCTGGTTGGTTTCAGAATGTATAGTTCCAAGAAACTATCCCCAAAACACTCTATGGTCTTATCCTCCATGCTACCTTTACCAATTTGATTTGTTCAATCTATATGAAGATTAAAATCACCCATGATTATTGAAGTATAAGAAACTTAACTCAAATTAAAACTGATGTAGTTGAAGGCAAATTATTGACCTGGCCAGGTGATAGAAGGTAGGGAGTAGGGATAATGGGCAATGGAATTGAACTACTGTTGTCCCGCAAGGACCTGTGTTTGGACCTCAGCTAATCACTATATTTATTAGTGACCTAGATGATGAAAAAGAAAGTCACATTTCAAATTTTTCCCATGACACAATGATAGGCAACATTGTAAGTATTGGAAACACAAGCATTAAATTACAATGAGATATTGATAGATGACTAGCGAATACAATACACTAAAATGAAATAAGTAGATGTAAATTGCTTTGAAGGAGCGTTTGGGGTCTCCAAGATTGGAAATATTTTAAAAATCAGCTAAGGATGACAAAAAAAGGAGGATAAATTAGAATATGAGAATAAACGTGCAAGAAATGTGAAAACAGACAGTAAGAGCTTCTACAGGTATATAAAAAGGAAGAGAGTTTTTGGTGAGACCACACTTAGGGCAGAATTTTCAGGTTGGTGTGCGGGCACACATCCGACCTGCTCAGGCATAGAATAGCGCGCGATGATGTCGGGCGAGTGTCCCAACATCATCCCGCGCTTGTGCGATATTTCGGTCTGCGGGAGGAGGTTAAAGGCTAGGTGCTGCATTGCCTGTGCTTGCACAGAAGGTGCCATGGAAAAGGGAGGGGTTGATTGAGAAGTGAACCAGGGTGTTGTGGAATAACGGACACTTTGGAAAGCTAAAACGGGAGGGGAGAGGAAGACGTGTTCAGCGCTGGCATCTTGTTGGAGGCAGTGGAAATGGCAGGGGATGACCTGTTGAATGTGGTGCTGGTGGGATGGAAAGTATGATTAAGGGCAAAACCCTATCATGTTTCTGGGAGGGAGGGCAATGGATGAGAGCCCATGCTCCAACTAAACTATACGGGTGCTTAGCCACGCAGCGCTCTAGAATGTATTGCATAGGGCGCGAAACAGACTGCACACAGCAAAGAAAAATTAGAGGGAACAAAATGGGACAGACACGGTTAAGAGTCAACCATGGTGAGAGGGAATCTTCGGTTGAGGAAAAAGGAAGACATATCAGAAATGCTAGTATGGATGGTTGCATACTCCAAATGGATACAACGGAAATGAGGAAATTGGGGGAATGGATTAGTGTCCTTACAGGATGCAGGCTGTGAGGAAGTGTAGTCCAGGTAACTGTGGGAGCTAATGAGCTTATAATGAATATTGGCTGATTGCCTATCCCCAGAAATGGAAATAGTAGAGTTGAGAAAGGGAGGCAAGAGTCAGAGGTAGACCATGCAAAGTGTAGAAATTGGAAACAGTTTAATGAAATTTTCCAGTTCTGGGTGAGAGCAGAAAATGGCACTGATATAATCATCATTGTGTTAGAGGGGAGGGAGGGGGCTTGAATAGGACAAAGAATGGCAAGCATAGCCAGGCATCATGCAGGCCACCATAACAACATTTATTTGGAAGAAGTGAGTGGAGTTGAAGAAGTTCTTGTTCAATGTGAGGAAAGTTCAGCCAGACAGAGGATGGGGATGGTTGATGGGGTCTGGTTGGATCTCCATTCAAGGAAAAAGTAGAAAGCCCTCAGACAGTCTTTGGGGGTGGGGGGCGGAATGAAGCTGTAGAGAGTTTGGATGTCCAGGAGATGGTTAAGGCCAGGAAACTGGAAACTGTTAATGTGACATAGGGCATCAGAAGAGTCATAGATGTAGGTGGAAAGAGACTGGACAAGGGGAGAAAAGGTAGATTTGAGGTAGGAAGAAATCACTTCAGTGGGGCAAGAATGGGCTGAAACAATGGGTGATAGAGCTGTTACAGTGCAGGAGGAGGCCATCCATCCCATCAACCTTGCCCTGGCTCTCTGCAAAACCAATTCAGCTAGTCCCACTCCGCCTGCCCTTTCCCTGTAACCCTGCATAGTTTTTCTCTTCAGGTGCTTATCCGATTCCCATTTGAAAGCCACATTTGAATATGCCTCCATCTACCTCTCAAGCAGTGCATTCCAGAGCACAATACCCATTCTTCAAGGTTATTTATGTATTTCTGTATTTTTTCAGATTTCCTCTATACTATCTGCACCCCCCAATTCCACAACTTTTGAAATTGTATTTCCGATTCCCAAACCATATCATATGGACAAAGAGCCATTCAGCCCCTCGAGCCTGCTCTGCCATTTAATAAGATCATTGGATGTCATGAAAAGCAGTGATTGCCTATGCCCAGAATCCCGTACTGATTCTTGTGAGACACCACATCCCCCATTTACAAAACTGAGTAATTACCATTAACCCTTACCCAGACACTTGCCTGTATACTGTCACCACTCACTGGGGATAGTGCGCTGTAATATTAAGCCCCCTCTGTTCCCCGAGCCACAACAAATGTGAAAAATTTGATCAAACTACCAGATTGCCCCAATTCTACCTAACTGCTTAATTTAGGTTAACAGAATACGAGCACCTGGTATGTAAACTTAATAAATACATAACTGTTTACTGAACAAACTGTCGTTAACCAGTAGCAAAAGAAAGAAATGTAAACTGCTAACTTCTAACACTATAACTTAAACTCTACCCTCTTCTTAAATCCCTATACACACACAAACGCACACACACACATGACACACAAATCATGAATTTTAAGGGTGGGATAAAACAGTTCAATAGCACCAATTCCAGAGTACAGGATTGGATGGGATGATTTTGATCAATGTCTTCCAAATTCCTTTCAGTTCTTGTTGATGACATGAGGGGGTCTTCCAGCACTTTGAGTATTGAGTTCACTGGTTGAGCCCTTGCTCACTGTCCACTACACTATCCACTATTTAACACTGTCCTCCATATTGTCCCCTATGTAAACTGTCCTCTACACTGTCCCAGTATGTAACACAGTCCTCTACACTGTCCCACTATGCAACACTTCATCTACACTGCCCACTATGTGACACTGTCCTTGACACTGTCCCACTATGTACACTGTCCTCTACACAGTCCCACTAAGTAACACTGTCCTCTACCCTGTGCCACTATGTAACACTTCGTCTACACTGTACACTATGTGACACTGTCCTCTACAATGCCCCAATATGTAACACTTTCCTCCACATTGTCCACTATGTGTCACTGTCCTTTACACTGCCCACTATTTAACACTGTCCTCCACATTGTCCACTGTGTGACACTGTCCTCTACACTGTCCCACTATGTAATACTGTCTTCTACACTGTTCCACTATGTAATACCGTCCTCTACACTGTCCAATATGTGACACTGTCCTCTACACTGTCACACTATATAACATTGTCCTCTACAATTTCCACTATATGGTACTGTCCTCTACAGTGTCCATTGTGTGAGACTGTCCTCCACATTGCCCACTATGTGACACTGTCCACTGTGTGACGCTGTCCTCTACACTGTCCTACTATATAACACTGTCCTCCACACTCTCCACTATGTAACACTGTACTCTACAGTCTCCACCATGCGACACTGTCCTCCACATTGTCCTACCATGTGGCACTGTTCTCCCAACTATCCAGCTGTGAGACACTGTCCTCAATCTTGTTCCACTGTCTGACATTTACCTGTATACTGTCCCAGTTTTTGTCACTCACCTCTGCACTATTCCACTGTTTGACACTATTCTCTACACTGTGCCACTGTGTGACACTACTGTCTAAACTGTCCCATTGTGTGACACTGTCCTGTACATTATTTCACTGTATTCTCCTGTGTGACAGTGTCCTCTACAGTGTTCCACTGTCTGCCACTGATCTCTAAACTGTCACACTGTGACAATGTCCTTGATATTTTATAATGGTGTTAAACTCTCCTCAACACTTTGTAGCATGTATCACTGTCCTCTACACTATTCCACTGTTTGACACTGCCTTCCCCGCTGTCTCACTGTGTGACACAGCACTCAACACTGTTCCACTGCGTGACACTGTCCTTGCTTAACTGTCTGAGACTATTCTCTGCACAGTTCCACTCTGTGACATTGTCCACTGCACTACCCCATTGTGTGACACTGTCATGAAGAGATATTAATGTATATAATGTTATTGGATATTATTTTAAATTGGACTTGTAGTAGGGTCTGTGTCTGTGTCTGTGAGTGTGTGTGTGTTAATTGGATTAAAACCAGCTAGTCTGGGTGCTTTGATGTACAGCAGTTTTGAGATGTAAACAGTAAGGTAAAGGGTGCATTTGCATTTTGTTGAATAAACCATTCAAAGACTGGGGGTGAAATCTTGCACATAGCTAGGAGACACCAAGCAACATGTTTATATTGCTAATAAAATTGGTACTATGAAAGGGGTTTTATTGTTAGAAGAGATGGAGTTCAAAGGGCCTGGTGATACAATGAGAATTTACATTTGAAGGGAAGGCTAGGTATGTACAGAAGAGTTTTGTGTGTGGAAGTCAGAGGCATGTGAGATCTAAGCCTGTAAGCCTACAACTGTCTGCAAAGGAAACAAATTGAAAGGTACCTCATTTTGAATTCATAAGATAAAATGTGCTTTGCCTGGTGTCTGTTTAAAGCCTATGGGGAGAATTTTCTCCCCATCAAGGGGGCTGGGCAGGAGCGGGCATGGGCGGGCGCTCAGCCAATTGCCACCTGCGATTGGCTGTGTGCTACCATTTTACATGGGCCGGCCAGATAAGGCCCGCCCAGCGTGAGGTGCACTCGGAAGTGCTGAGCACTTCCAGTGCGGGTGGTTGGAGTAGACTGAGTCACGGTCTGCGCTCTTTCGTACAGAGCTGCCTCAGGGAGATTAGGTTGATTTTTAAACATTTTAATAAAGAAAAATAAAATTTTTAAGACATGTCCCCTCATGTGACATTGTCACATGAGCTGGGGCATGTCAATGAACTTTAATAAAAACTTTCATTCAATTTATAAACACTTCATGAAACCTCATCCTGCCCATGGATGAGGCTTCATGATAAATGCGAAGGCCGCCTGGGCTCTTCGCCTGCCCGCCAACCTTAAGGTTGGACGGGCAGCTCCGTTAAGTATTTCAATTGATATTTAAATGGCCTTAATAGGCCTTTGACAGTTCTGCAGGCGTGCAGCCGACTCCGATGCGTGCCAGCCGAACTGTAAATTGGAATGATGCACGGTGACGTTGAGACGCACGCCCGACATCACCGCGCGCTCGCCAACCCCAAGATTCTGGCCTATGAGTTATTGTTGCCTTGGTGAAGATTTTAGGAGTGATTAATTTGGGAATTTTAAAAAAGGTTATTATGATAGTAATTTGTAGACATGTGTATGTGTTTAAATTGGTTGTTAAATTAATAAATGTTTAATTTAACTTATATAAAAAACCTCTCGAGGCCAATTGGTTTTATTCCTAAATTCTGAGCTGCATCTCAAACATACCAGTTGAAAATATAGGTTATGACAGTTGTTTAAAGTTTCCCTCTGGGATTTTAAATAAGTCAGCCTTTACCAACTGCTGTGTCGTATCAATTGGGGTCTCATCCGGGATAATATTTATAACTCCTTGATTGGTTTGGAATTAGTGAATCTTAAGGTTGCGAGTATGAGAAGCACTATGAATTCAGGAGAAGTTTTTTAGAAGTGGTGAAACTGCAAAATGGCTTTGGCAATTGCTAAGAGTGGTCTGGCAGTAGAAGCTATAACTCTGGGTTGGAACAAATAAAGGGAAGAATTTTCCCCCCATTGGGGGGGATGTTCAGGAGTGGGCGCACCTCTGATCAGCGCCCCCAATCAGGGGTGCACCGTCATTTTACGTGGGCGAGCCAATTAAGGCCCGCCCAGCATGACGTCCACCAGGAGGCGCTATGCGTTCCCTGTGCAGGCAGGGGGTGGATTCCCATAGCCGAGAGTACGCTGTTTTGCGCATGTGCACGAAAGAGCACACTGATCTCCCTGAGGCTAAGTGCTGCCTCAGGGAGATTGGCACCAAATTCAAAAATGTGAAAAATAGACAAATAAAATTTCCCGGACATGCCCCCTCATGTGACACTGTCACATGAGTTGGGACATGTCCATCACTTTTAATTAAACTTTTATTAAATTTTTAAAAGCCTACATGAAACCTCATCCCGCCCGTGGATGAGGTTTCATGCTTTTTCCGAAGCCCGCCTGGGCTCCCAGCCTGCCTGCCAACCTTAAGGTTGGACGAGCAGGTCCATTAACAAGTTGAATTAGTTTTTAAATGGCCTCAATCGGGCATTGACAGTTTGGCGGGCGCACAGCTGATTCGGCTGTGCCCGCTCCGGCCTGAAAATTGAAATGATGCAGGGTGACCTCGGGAGTTCCACCCGCCATCATCCCGTGTCATTTTACATGTCGGCGAGCGAGCCCCTCCGCCCACTCGCTGAACTCAATATCCTGCCCCAAGGGTGAGTTAACAGAGTTGGCAGATAAGTTAAAATTGGTGTTACCTGTGGGGGCTAGGGAATCAGATATAATATAGCACAGCACCTACAGTTGGAAGTGATACTAATGGGTCACAGCTGGAGGTAGTGAAACTACAGTTTGAAATGAAGAAGCTTGAATTTGAACAAGCAAAGGAACTGAAAAAACTTGAAAAAGAAGCAAAATAAAGATAAATGGCTTCTGAAAGGGAACAAGCAGAAAGGCAGGAGAAAGAAACGAAGCTGGAACTGAAATTTCAGGAAAGAAAGAAAGAGAATACCTACTTAAAAGGCTGGAAGTTAAAAAAGAGATCTTGGATTCTGAGGAGAGTCCTGATGATGAAAAACCTTTAACCTAAAATTGAGTGGGAAGATGTTTAGATTTGTACAAGCTCTTCCAAAGTTTGTGGAAAAAGAAGTTGAGGCATCCTTTATTTCATTTGAGAAGACAGCTAAACAGATGAAATGGCCACAGGAGCACTGGACATTATTATTACAGTCTAAGTAGCTGGGCAGAGCACATGAGGTATATGTTTCACTGTCTGAAGAGGTATCGGTGAATTGTGATGTGGTGAAAAAGGATATTTGGAGTGCATATGAGTTGATTCATGAAGTATACAGGCAGAAATTTAGGAAAATGAGAAAACAGCCTGGGCAAACTTATATTGAGTTTGAGAGAGTAAAACAAAGTAATTTTGACCGGTGGATACAGGCATTAAAAATAGAGACAACATATGAAGCTCTGAGGGAAGTCATTCTTTTGGAAGAATTAAAAGACTCAATCCCTTCGGTAGTGAGAACTCATGTGGAGGAACAGAGGGTTGATTCTGTAAGACACAGAGATAGCTGATGATTACGAATTAGTTCATAACCATTTTCATCACCCTTTCAAATCAGGAAGGGATAGAAATGGGAAGGTGAAAGGAAGGTAGGTAGTCAGGGAAGAAAAGGAGTGGCTAGGAGTTCTCAGCAAGTTTATTTTCTCAGACTATAAAGGAAGGTTCTGAGGGTAAGAGTGACATTCAAAAATTGAGGTGTTTTCATTGTAATAAAGTGGGGCACACAAAGTCAGTGTGTTGGAAATTGCAGGAAAAATCTGTTGGAATTATTGGGGTACAGAAAAGTTCTCACAGTAAAAGTGCTTTGAGTTCTGAGGTTCAAGCGCAGGAAAAACCAGTGGTTTGTGTACAGGTAAAACAGGGAGAATCAGTGATAGGTAATGGAGTGGGAATGTCTTCCCAATTTACCCAAGAGAATTCTGAGGAGCAGGTTGTAGAAATGTTTAAAGGCTTTGTGTGTGAAGGGAAAGTCTTTACATGTGTGTGGGGTGGAGTAGGTAAAGCTGTTAAAGATTGTGTAGGGGCCCTCCCTAAGTCTGAAAATTGAAATCAGTATTTACTGACAATAATGGATCTGTCTACCAGGTTTCCTGAAGCGATACCTTTAAGAAATATTACAACTAAGAAGATTGTGGAGAAGCTAATTAAATTTTTTACAAGATATGGTTTATTTAAGGAGATACAATTAGATCAGGGGTCAAATTTCATGTCGCAGCTGTTTAAGGAAGTAATGAACAGTTGGGGATAAAACAGTTTAAGTCAATAGTTTAAGTCATCCGGAGTCACAAAGAGCTTTGGAAAGACGGCATCAAACTATAAAAACTATGATGAGAGTATACTATCAGGATTATCCACAGGATTGGGATACAGGAATTCCTTTTTTGTTGTTTGCTATTAGAGATGCTCCTAATGCATTGACTGGTTTTAGCCCTTTTGAACCAGTTTATGGTCATGAGGTAAGGGGATCACTAAAATTAATTAATGAGACATTGGTGGGTCAAAATTCAGAAACTATTCTCTTGGATTACCTATGAAATTTCAGGAAAAGATTGAACAGAGCATGTGAGTTGGCTAGGGAACATTTAAACATATCGCAACAAGTGATGAAAGTGAAAGCAGATAAGAAAGTTAAAGCTCACAGTTTTGTTTCTGGAGAGAAAGTATTAGTTTTGTTACCAGTACTAGGTGACTCATTAAATGCAAGAGGTATTGGGCCTTGCAGAATTGAAAAGAAATTGAGTGAAGTAAGTCTTTTAATAAATACTCCAGATAGAAGAAAGAAGCAGAGGTTGTGTCATGTAAATGTGCTTAAAAGGTACTTTGACAGGGAAGAGGAACAAAAGGAGTTATTAGTGATGGTGGATGATGAGAAAGAGGTAGAAGTGCAGGACTCTGAAATTGATTTTCCTCTAATCAGATTGGATAATGAGAGAGTGCTTGAAAATTTAAATGAAATATTGAGTTACCTTCCAAGCAAATGTCAAAGTGATTTGGAAAAACTATTGCAGTCACACAAACCTATTTGTGGGAATAAATTGGGAAGGACACATTTAGCTATACATGTTGTCTCTGTACAAGTTTCATCTTCAATAAGGCAACACCCTCATAGATTAAATCTGGCAAAGTTATCACAAGTACAAAAAGAAATTGATTTCATGCTTCAAAGTGATGTAATTGAGTTTAGTAGCAATAACTAGAGTTTGCCTATTGTACTGGTACCGAAACCAGCTGGATAACAAAGGGCAGAATTTTCCCGTTGGCGTGCAGGGGTGGGCCCCACACACTGATGCGTAAAATGACGCGCGGTGACGTCAGGCGAGCACCCCGATGTCACCGCGCGCCATCGTGATATTTCAGTAGGCGGGCGTGCGATGATCTCTGTTGTGCGCCCTCCATTAATTAATGGGCCACTTAAGGCCCTCGAGGCACCAATTGACGGCGATTTTTTGGCGATCTTCAGGCGTCTTCAGGCGCAACAGGCAGGCGGGTAGGGCACATTTGTATAAACCTCATCCATGGGCGGGATAAGAGGGGTCAGTGGGGTCATGAGTGTGCTCAGTCAGATATTTAATTTGGAAAGTTACTGATACTTGCCTGTGTGAGCAGAAATACTTCAAAACTCATACCAGCTGCTTGGACAGGACTCACAGCCTTCAGGTCAGCACTCTACAGTAAAGATCCTTTTTGGGGCCTGCAGGTTTCAGGAAGCCTTCCTTTAGCCTGGGAATGGGAGTTGTGTTCTCCACTGGAGGCACCTTCTCTGAGGAGGAAGGGAGGAACAGAAGGGGGAGGAGGCCAGAAGTCCACATTCAGCCTCCAGAGGAGCCACCTTTGGGAGGAGAGGCGCAGGCACAAGGGGTGCAGGGCCAACAGGAAGTACAAGGCGGAAGGGACCGCAGAAGATGCCACTATCCTGCTGCCAGGGTATACAAGCGGCGAAGCAGCTACCTCAATATGTCTGAGGTGCAGTGCCGAAGGAGGCTCCGTCTCTCAAGGGAAACAGTCAACTATATCCAAAAACAAAAAGCTACTGCGGATGCTGGAAATCCAAAAACAAAAACAGAATTACCTGGAAAAACTCAGCAGGTCTGGCAGCATCGGTGGAGAAGAAAAGAGTTGACGTTTCGAGTCCAACATGACCCTTCAACAGAACTGAAGTATAGTTAGGAGAGGGGTGAAATATAAGCTGGTTTAAGGTGGGGGGCGGGGGGAGAGAGAAGTTGAGGGTGGGGTGGTTGTGGGGACAAGCAAGCAGTGATAGGAGCAGATAATCAAAAGATGTCACAGACAAAAGGATCAAAGAGGTGTTGAAGGTGGTGATATTATCTAAGAAAAGTGCTAATTATGAATGGATGGCAGGACACTCAAGGTACAGCTCTAGTGGGGGTGGGGTGGAAAGACTAACAAAGTATTAGTTGTAGATTTAAAAATAATGGAAATAGGTGGGAAAAGAAGAATCTATATAAATTATTGAAAAAAAAAGGGAGGGGGAAGAAACGGGGTGGGGATGGGGGAGGGGGAGTTTAAGATCTAAAGTTGTTGAATTCAATATTCAGCCCGGAAGGCTGTAAAGTGCCTAGTCGGAAGATGAGGTGCTGTTCCTCCAGTTTGCGTTGGGCTTCACTGGAACAATGCAGCAAGCCAAGGACAGACATGTGGGCAAGAGAGCAGGGTGGAGTATTAAAATGGCAAGCGACAGGGAGGTTTGGGTCTTTCTTGCATCAACTATATCTGTCAGATGATAGGCCCTGAGATCTCCGCTAACTGTGTGGGTAGACACCCCATGCCAGTGGCTCTAAAGGTCACAGTTGCCCTCAAATTCTATGCCTCTGGCTCTTTCCAGGGCTCGGTGAGTGATCTTTGCGGTTTCTCCCAATCAGCTTTACACACTTGTGTCAAGCAGGTTACAGACGCTCTGTTCAGACGGGCATTGACCTTCATCCACTACCGCTGCGACCAGGCAAGTCAGACACAGCGAGCCCGAGGCTTCGCGGCCATTGCTGGCTTCCCCCGTGTCCAGGGTGCAATAGACTGTACACATGTGGCCATCAAGGCACCAGCAGGTGATCCCGGTGCCTTCGTCAACAGGAAGGGCTTCCACTCCATGAACGTGCAGATAGTGTGTGATCACAGGATGCAGATTCTACAAGTCTGTGCAAGGTACCCAGGCAGCTCCCACGACGCCTACATCCTCAGACACTCCCAGGTGCCGGGGCTCTTCAGTGCTCCAGCCCGGCTTGATGGATGGCTGCTGGGTGACAAGGGCTATCCCCTCAGAAGGTGGCTCATGACGCCACTCTGCCATCCAAGAACAGAAGCTGAGCAGTGGCACAATAGGAGCCAGGGCACCACAAGGGCTGTGGTGGAGAGAACCATCGGTCTTCTCAAGATGCGCTGCCGATGCCTGGACCGTTTAGGGGGCATACTCTAGTATCCCCCAGATCATGTGTCACTGATAGTGGTTGCATGCTGCGCTCTCTACAATCTGGCACTGGAAAGGGGGGACGCTGTGGACGAAGAAGATGCTGCAGCTGCACACGATGAGTCCAAGGATGAGCACGCACAGGGAAATGCTGAGGGGGTTGACACTGACCCGGGCATACTCCAGGGAGGCAGGGACACCCGGGAGGCTTTAATCCAATAAACCTTCTGCTAGAACACCACAGATGGACCTACATCAAAAGCCTGTTCCGCAGGCTCCATACTCGATACCTGAGTGCTAAATGTGCCTGGATAGGAACATTAACTAAGGACCTTGTCAATAAAGCTCAATGTGACACAATCCACTCATAACATCATGGGTAACCATCCACTTGCAGAGCAAAAGAGTCACCTTCAGCCATGGTCACATGTCTAAATTTAATGATGTAACAAAAGGAACTTAAGGAAACAAAATGACAAAGGTGTTAAACTGCACATCAACTGATCATGACCTTATTGTGTGGTAACACAAAAGCACCAGTGAGAAACCCGTGGTGTGCCTAGGGTGCCTTATGTTTACGCTTTCGGGTGCTACGTCTAGGTGCTGTCCCCTCGCTGGCACTGGAATTTGAGACAGCCTGCTCACTGTGCTGTCCTGTTGGCCTTGATGACCTTGGTGGCCGTCCTCTGACCCGTGGAGCCTGTGCTGGCCCCGCCTGGGAGGGAGTGGCCAGTTCCACAGCTGGCACCTCCCCAGTCGTCGCAGCCTCGCCGGATGGAACCGTCACTGGGAGAGGGGCGGAGGAGCTGCTGCCCTCATCCAGAATGCCCTGAGCGGAGCCCGCAGAGATGACAGGCAGCTGCTGCGCTGGCGTGAGGTCGCTTCAGACCTCCCTGCTCACCGTAGGTGGATGGGCACCGAGCTGGGAAACTTGGAGCCCAGACCATCTCCCACATTGGCACTGACCAGCTGAGGTCAATGCCACAGTGAGGGCTTGCTGGTCCGAGCACATTCCCAGGAAGCTCTAATTGGTCTCCTGGAGGAGCCTCTCCACGGGAGTTGGCACTATCTCCATGGAGGAAGCATGGCGCTCGGCTATAAGGCTCATTGCATTGGCGATGGTCTGCATAAACTCCTCCACCACGGACACCAAGCCAAGCATAACCTCATGTATCTCCGCCAGATGCTCCCGCATACCCTGCTGGGCTTCCAGCGTTTGCTTCCTCATGGACGACTCCAGGGGTACATCATCATCCAACGACTGAGCATGTGCCTGGTCCCCAGCAGTCGTCCAACTGCTGGCGCCATGGGCACTCTGTCTCTGCCAGCTCCTCCAGCGATTGTGAAGTGCCCTCACCGCTGTGCCCCGGGACACTAGCCAATGACTTAATTCCCACAAAGTGCTAGTATCTGCGCTGGTGCCTGCCTGACAGAGACAGTGTGACGCTGGTGGGTCAGGAACTTCAGAGTCCTCAGGTGTGACGGGGGGGCCCCTGTGCCTCCTCCTCCCGGCCCTGCTCCGCTAATGCTGAAAGGAAGAACAAGGACATTTGATTAGTTAAAGTGGAGACAATGTCAATGTGCATCCCTGTCCCCCGGATCAATATGCGCTCATCCTTCCATAATCAATGGTCAACCCATGTTGCAAACTTCAATCACTGAACATTCAGCAGTGCCATTGGCCCCTGGGACATTAATGGTGGCCTCACTGCTGGGCAGACATACCTGCTTGTGGCACTCCAGCCTCACCAACACTGGTAGGCCTGGGCGCATGGCGCCTCTCCAGATCGAGGGCCTCCCGTTCGAACCTGGTAATGACCGCCAACTGGGCTGGGCCTCCGCCAGTCCTCAACTGCTCGACGGCATAATGAGCATTCTCCTCCTGAAAAGGAGAGAAGAGCATTGACTAGTGCAGCTTGTAACTGGAATCTCTTTGCTGCTGTCCCACACCAACCAGAGTGGTACATTGCAGGGCCTCAGTGTCTTCTCTGCCCGCAGCTACCACACACTCACACAAAGATGCTAGGCCTGTCCCCCACCTTGGCCAAATGCAGCCTACATCACATTTGGCACCACACAGTCCAACCTTCCATAGCAAGGAGGCGCAAGTACGTGGAGCGCAAAGGGCAGCAGATGGATCAGTGCCCCGCCACCTTGAAGCTCCTCTCCCAGCATGTCATCATCCTGACTTTGACATGCCCTGGAGTTCCAGCACCGCGCCTAGGTGCAAATGCTCCAGGTTGCCCCCATCTCATCAACACCCTCTCAGGGTGATCTCGGCATGGGCAATATCTGCTGGCCCACCCAGCGAAGGACACATGCCCTCAATGATTCAATGCAGTCACCACACTCAGACTTGGTGGGGTCGGGGGCGGGGTGGGGTGGTTGCAGCCAGGGGGGAAAGCCTATCTGCTGGGTTAAGTGACCAATGCCAACATAGTACTCACCCTTCCAGAGCGCAAAAGGTCATCGAAATGCTTGCGGCACTCGATCCAGGTGCGCCGCACAACGTCGCGGGAGCTCACTGTCTCTGCCACTTCCTGCCAGGCACGTTTGGTCATGTGGGGGGGGGCTCTGCCTCCCGTTTCTGGGAATGCGGACCTCCCGCTGTGCAGCCACCTCCTTGAGGAGGGCAGCAAGGCAATCTTCTGAGAAATGAGGGGCACTGTGCCCCCCTGCCCTACCCTCCTGCCTGACCTGCTTACCAGCAGCGTTCTGGGGACCCCTTCTGCTGGCCATGATTCACAGCCTTTACAAGGCTGCAGGAGCACTTTTAAACAGGCTGCCAGGTCGCCATTAGACCCGGCAGTCATAGCAGTCCCGCCGCCACCTGCCCATTCCCGCTGTCCTTGGGAGCCGCATTTCACGCTGGGCGGGCCTTAATTCACCCGCCCACGTGAAACGGCTGCGTGGACCCGATTGCGGGCGGCGATCGGGTCTGCGCCCGTCCTCGCCCGCTCCCACACAGCCCGCCCGACAGGAAATTCTGCCCAAAGACTGTGTATGGACTATCGAAAGATAAATGCAGTGACAAAAGCGGATTCATATCATATACCAAGGTTGGAAGATTGCAATGCGAAAATATTTTTCAGGCCTACGTGGGAGGAGCACCTGGAAGGATTATTTTCTTGATTACAAGAAGCTAATTTGGTGATGAACTTGGCTAAAAGTGAATTTGCAAAAGTGCAAGTTACGTATCTAGGCCATACCATTGGACATGGTAAGGTGGCTCCGAGAGATGTGAAAGTCAAGGCTATCATGGATTTCCCAGTGCCTATAACAAAATGAGGAGTTTTGAGATTTCTGGGCATGAGTAGGTTTTACCAGAAATTCATACCAAATTTTAACCGTGCGGTTGCTCCACTGACTGAACTATTAAAAAGGAACAAGAAGCTTCAATGGATGCTGGAATGTCAGAAGTCATTTGATAGTTTGAAAACTGTATTAACTATGACACCAGTTTTGGCAGTACCCAATTAGGCCAAGCAATTCAAGTTGGCCATTGATGCAAGCAATACAGTCATTGGGGCCGTACTGTTCTAAGATGAAGATACTGGAATTAAAAAACCGATAGGGTATTTTTCACGGAAGCTGAATGTACAACAGAGAAGATATTCAACGATCAAAAAAGAGACCACGGGTTTGGTGTTAGCATTGCAGCATTTTGAAATTTATGTTGCAAACAATTCATCAGAAACAATTGTTTATACAGACCACACTCCATTGAAGTTTTCAGACAAATTTCGAGACAAAAGTGCAAGACTTTTCAAGTGGAGTCTATTATTACAACCATTTAATCTACGGGTTATACATGTTGCTGGTGGAGAGAATCTGTTCGCAGATGCGTTATCAAGAGTTTGAAGCTTCAAGGAAAATTGGACATTTTTTAAAACCCTGGACACTGAACTGGAGTGATTTCTGTCGATACCAAGGACTTGTGCATATATATTGTTATGTTAATATATGCATCTGATAGTTTAATAAGTATAGGAGATAGTGTAAGATAGGTTATTAAAAAATGAAGCCATCTTTTAGAATTATGACGGTTCATTTTTTGATAGGGAGGGAGATGTCATGAAGAGATATTAATGTATATATTGTTACTGGAAATTATTTTAAGTTGTACTTATAGTCGGGTCTGTGTCTGTGAATGTATGTGTGTTAATTGGATTAAAACCAGCTAGTCTGGGTGCTTTGATGTACAGTAGTTTTGAGATGTAAACAGTAAGGTAAAGGGTGCATTTACATTTGGTTGAATAAACCATTCAAAGACTGGGGGTGAATTCTTGCACCTAGCTAGGAGACAACAAGCAACATGTTTATATTACTAATAAAATTGGTACTATGAAAGGGGTTTTATTGTTAGAAGAGGTGGAGTTCAAAGGGCCTGCTGATACAATGAGAATTTGCATTCAAAGGGAAGGCTAGGTACATACAGAAGATAAAAACAAAAAGCTAAAAGCTACAACTGGCGGCCAATAACAATCGGCCCGATCTTATTAAGGCTCTACACAAAGATCATCGCCAAACGCCTAAGCCAATGGGTCCAGATCGACCCTAGACAGAAAGGGTTTCTGGTGGCGACTCCTGGTTGCAATGAGAATATAACGATTCTCAGTAACATCATGAAAGGGGCGAAACGCAACAGGAAAGAGCTGGCCATTGTCTTCGTAGATCTGGCAAAAGCTTTTGACTCCGTGGGGCATAAAATGCTCATAAAAGTACTGCAAAGAGTGAGGCTGCCCGATACGTTCATAAACATGATTACAGATCTGTATACGGACACAGATACATACCTTGAAAGTAAAGATGGGAGAACAAACCCCATTAAAGTCATAAGAGGGGTCAAACAAGGTGACCCGCTCTCACCAATACTGTTTAATATCGCGATGGATCCTCGTTTTGTGTGTGGAAGTCAGAGGCATGTGAGATCTAAGCCTGTAAGCCTACAACTGTCTGCAAAGGGAACAAATTGAAAGGGACCTTATTTTGCATTCGTAAGATAAAATGTGCTTTACCTGGTGTCTGTTTATGCCTGGGCTATTGTTGCCTTGGTGAAGATTTTAGGAGTGATTAATTTGGGGATTTGTTTAAAAATTATTATGATACTAATTTGTAGACATGTGTATGAGTTTAAATTTGTTGTTAAATTAATAAATGTTTAATTTAATTTATATAAAAAACCTCTCAAGGCCTGATGGTCTTATTCCTGAATTCCGAGCTGCATCTCAAACATACCAATTGAAAATATAGGTTATGACAGTTGTTTAAAATTTCCCTCTGGGATTTTAAATAAGTCAGCCTTTACCAACTGCTGTGTCATAACAGATGCTCTCCTAGACACTGTTTTCCTCTGTGGCTCTGTCCTCTGCACTGTTCCAATGAATGACACTTTCCTATAAACTGTTCCACTGTGTGACAGTGTCCTGCACATGGATCCACTAATGTGTACACTTCCTCATTGTGTGACACTGTCAAACACTTTACTAAAAAATCACTTCTTCATGCTTTGCAATGTTGGAAAAAGGGCTTATGGGAGAAAACCTGATTTTGTCAAAAACTGCTGCACTGCGAGGCATCTTGGTGAAGTATTTGTTCTCATAACAGAGCTAGACAATCTTATCAAGAAAGAACAAAGTAGACTTTATTAATAAGACTTTCAAACAGGCCTTGAGAGCCTGGAAAGCTGATTTATCTCGGTCAGTGTCCCTGAGAGTTGATAAGCTCAACTAATTACTAGTCAACAGCTGAAGCACTCAAGCATCACATCTGGAAAAATGCCCACCCAGTTGCCCTGAACCGAGTTCTGCCTAAGTACATCAGAAAATGATGATCCGCCCCCAACATGTTACTCACTGATGGGACTTAAACTGTATCAAAGATAGTCGCTTGTGAATTTCAGAACTGCAGTCAACAGAGAGAGAGAGAGGTGATCCAGTCAACCAGTGAAGCCTACAATCAACACTGAACTTATCATTCACCGGTGACTTGTCGATCCTTCTAATTCAATATTTTTATGCATTCTATTGCTTGACGAACAGCGTTTTGAAAATATTGCATTGCAGAAGAGTAGTAAAGATTGTTAATGGTTAACTGAAGCTTTTGAGTGTAATATCATTGGGCGGAATCATGCCAGATTTGCACTAAGTGCAGTAGCGGGGGTAAGAAGGATGTTTTACCCACCAGCCGTAATGGCAACTTTTCACACTGTTTCGCCCCATTCCCGCCTCATTAATTATGCATTCCCAGGAAACAAACTAGGTCGCTGGCAGGATGGCCTCTGATTCGCTGGCCCCACTGTAACCTCAGGCCTTCAGTAAACTGGGCTCCATGTTTAAAGAGTGCCCCTGCACAGATCTAGCTTTAAGGGATAGGAAGCTGCTGGGAACTGATGGCCGCCAAAGGGAGTAAACATGCTGCCCCCGGATTTAGCGATGCCTCCCTTGAGCACCTACTGGATGCAGTGGAGGACTGCTGCAAAATCCACTACCCGCTCTTTGGGCAAAGACTAGCAAGCAAGGTCAATAATCCAGTATGGGGGTTGGTGGCAGCAGCGGTGGTCAGTGCCAATGCCCTGCAAAAGAGGACAGCCATCCAGTACAGGAAGAGGATGAACTTTCCTGAATCCTGCACATCACACTTGTCAAGACGTGTTCTGGGCCGGCGTGTTTTCCCGCTTATGTGCCCGGATGATCCAGCGTGGAGGGTGGGGGGGACTCTGGCGAGCAGGGCTTATAATGATATGCAGATGTATTAAAATTATGTTCCCAAAGTGCGGCAGTGAGTCAGGTGGGTAAGGCTATTGACGGGTGGAGCGGACGATTGTAAATTGGCTTCACGATGTCACAAGACCAATTTTTGGCCTTCTTGCCATAATGTCCGCTCACGCCCACTATGACATCTGATGCCAACAGGAGCGGAAATTCCAACCTTTATTTCTGTCATTCTTGGGTAAGAACTCCAAACCTGTTAGGACTAAGAAAAATCTTTTCATATATAAAGCAGCACCGCTTACCCTCACTTCTCCAAAATCCCACACTCGCCCAAATTCCCTAAGACTCTGAAATCTGGACACAGGTGAAACTGCTCTGAAGATCTGGGGTGGAATTTTCCCAGAATTGTGCTAAGTGCAGAAACGGGCGGGTAAAATGGAGTCCTGCCCGCCGATGAAAATGTCAGATTTTCACGCTGTATCTTCCCAAGCGCACCTCATCACATATTCACTCCCGGGAAACACGCCGTTCCCATGGCGGGCGGGTTCTCATTCGCTCGCTCGCCATCATCCTGCTGTTGCATCACGCCAGCTGCCATCTTTAAAAGGCAGCCGCCAGCAAAGCACTCATCGCCACCAGCTCACCATTGCTGCCCAGGAGACATGGCCAGCAAAGGCAAAGGGACTGCAGCCCCCCGCTTCAACACTGGGTCCCCCTTGCGACTACTGGATACCGTGGAGGCCCGCCAGGATATGCTGTACCCTCGCTCTGGCCGCAGGATGGGTAGCAATGTCACCACCCCGGCTTGGGAGGCGGTGGCAGCGGTGGTCATCGCGAACGTCCTGCAGAGGATGACAGCCACCCAGTGCCGCAAGGAGTGAATGATCTCCTCTGTTCTGCCAGGGTAAGTCACTCTTTTCATCACTCCCAACTCACGCACTCACAAACCCATTACACATCCACAGGGCCCTCACTCACTTCCAGTGCAAGGGACATCACCATTCACTCTTTCACACACACCATCATTGTCCTCATCCAGGCCATGGGAGCACTCACCCCACACAGGCCAGGCATGCTTATCATCTGGCCCGGCATGCATCCTGATGCACTCTCCCCATCTCTATCCATGCAGGACAAACTGGCTCACAACAGGAGGGAAAGGTCGCAGACAGGTGGGGGGATGCCGGAATTCAAAGTTCTCACAGAATTTAAAACAAAGCCATCCAGCTGGCCGGCGATGACCGGTTCTGTCCTGTGCTGACGATGAGGTTAATGCTGCTCTACCAAGCGAGGATCCAGCAGTGCAACATCCATCAGACAACCATGCTGTGAGTGATGTGTCCTCTTTCACAGGCCACTACCATACACTAATTATCCCCCCTTGCTTCCGCAGGCACATCTGGGAAGCAGCGGACGGAGTCCATGACCCAGGGCCTCCAGTCAAGCCCCAAAGAAACCTCTGCAGAGGAATCTGAAGATACCCTCCCTGAAGTCCCATCACAGCGCTCACCCACACCCTCCACCAGTGCAGACACACACCTTGGAGGGACCTAACTTTACAGTAGTCTCGGAATCGCAACCTGGTGAGCACATCGCACTGCAGGCAGCAGCAGGAACTTCCCAGGTCCCCAGCACACGGAGGACTGCTGGAGGCCAGAACGTTGCTGAGTCTGAGTCAGATGATAAGCCTCTGGACTCGGTCATGTCACAGTTGCTGGAGCCGCAAAGGCAAG
This sequence comes from Cetorhinus maximus, assembly GCF_964194155.1. Lineage (NCBI taxonomy): Eukaryota > Metazoa > Chordata > Chondrichthyes > Lamniformes > Cetorhinidae > Cetorhinus > Cetorhinus maximus. The sequence goes on along the minus strand of NC_135887.1, from coordinate 108,714,560 downwards.
CTAGGGAACATCAGGAAGGTGTGTCTGCTGCACTCCTCAGATTGCAAGGCATGATGGAGGAGTCCATCCGTCTTCAGGCTGAGGCGATAGTGCCGGCATTGCAATGAACCAAGGTCAATACTGGATGGCGACCGCCATGGAGACCTTGGTCCAGGACATCACTCCTGCACTGCTGCACGGGTTTAACTCCATCGCTGATGCCATAGTTGGCCTCCAACAGTGCGCATACGAGAGGGGTGCTGGCCAGCTCGATCTCATTCCAGCTACCCCTTCCACTCACGGAGTCAGCCAGGGGTCCTTGGGCACCCATAGGGAGGAGGATCAGCAGGTGCACACTTAGCGGCCATCCACCCAGGTGACGCTGGGAGTGACCGGCCCATCTGACACCCCTCTTCCTGTGACCTCCGCAGATCCAGCTCCACAGGCCGAGGAGGGTGCCACTGCTACACAGCAGGACCCCTAAAGCAGGCCGGAGCCCTCCAAATCTCGACCCTCCAGAGGGCGCCAGCCAAAGTCATCACAGACAGTAGCAGTCAGCAGGCTGCCTCCACCTCTGCTGTGGATGTCCGGGGAGCACCGAGTCATAGTGGCAGGGTTAGGAAAGTTAGGTAAAAGTAGTTGCACAGCCTGGGCATGGGTGTTGATCACTTGTACATGTTGCTCACTATTGTCAATAAACTCCTAAGAATGTCTCCCTGCCTATGGCTCCTTGTTCTGATGAGCAGCGTTCTTGTCACTCAGATGTGAAATCTTTCTGCATAAGATAGAAGACAGGTGTCTCAGTCCAGGGCCTCTTCCCTGTGCTCTGTGCAGCCTTCAGACCACAGTGATGGTCCAGCCTCACACTCTCTGGATACATTACTGATGCCTGCACTTTGGCAGTGCTGGTCATTGCTGCCAGAATGTAGTGGGCAGGTGCCACAGAGTTCCCTCATACTCTCTGTGTGCTCTCAGCATCTTTAAGATGGGGCTGGCCCCCATCACACCAGCATGTGCGACCAGTGATGCTGTGCAACAGCTCCTGAAGGGCTAAGGTGCTGAAGGCAGATACAGCATCAGATGCATCTAAAGTTTCATGGCTGCGTCGCTAAGTTGGCCCTGATCATGGAGTGCAAGTAAGGTGCCCTTGGCCATACAGGAGTAAGACATTCTCAGGGGCTATGTGAAGATCTATGGAGTGTCCTCACTTCATGTTGTCATCATCCTCCTGCGATCGAGCGACTATTAGGGCCTCCACTGTGGTTCCATGACAGGAGCATTCTCACAGTCAAACATTCACAACTGTGATGTGAGGATCTATGGGGACACCTCACTGCGTGTTGTCATCATCCTCCACAAATCTGGCAGCTATGAGGGCCTCCCGAGTGCGCCTGCCTCAGACTAGCCAGTGTGAGAGCCTCATCCCTGTCATCATCACCACCAACAACGCCCTCACCCTCATCCCCGTCAGCGTCCTCCTCATTGAAGGAGGTGTCCAGCTCCTCCATCTCCTTGTCAGCCAGCTCCTCTCCCTGTTGCAGCACCAGGTTGTAAAGGGCGCAGCAGATGACGATGATGTGTGACACCCTCTGCGGACTGTATTGCAGGGCTTCACCAGACCGGTCCAGGCACCAGAACCTCATCTTCAGATGGTCTGCTCCACCAAGTTGCGAGCTGCTGCATGAGCCTCAGTATACTGTCGCTCTGCTGCAGCCTGAGACTGCCACATGGGTGTCATCAGCCACAGCCTCTGCGGGTAGCCCTTGTCCACAAGAAGCCAACCCTGCAGCCTCTGTGACCTTGGAAGACTGCAGGGATCTGCGAGAGACTGAGGATGTAGGCATTGTGCACACTCCCTGGAAGCTGTGCGCACACCTGCAGGATGCGTTTCTGGTGCTCACATACCAGCTGCACATCCAGTGAGTGGAAGCCCTTGCGGTTGATGAAGTCCACTGAGTGTAGCGATGGAGACCTGAGCGCCACAAGAGTGCAGTGAATCGCACCCTGCACCTGTGGGAATCCCAAGATCAGGGTGAATCCAATGGCCCTTGCATCCTGGTTGTCCCAGTCCCGGGTGAAATGCAGAAAGTTGTGTGCCATGGAGAAGATGGCATCCGTGACCTCATGGATGCATTTGTGGGTGGCGGATTGTGAAATCCCACAGGGGTCACTTATGGAGCCCTGAAAGGAGCCACTGGCACAGAAATTTAGCACCGTGGACACTTTCACAGCCACTGGTATTGGATGTCCTCCATGTCCCCTTGGCGCCAAGTCCTGCAGTAAGTGGCAAATGTGAGCCACCAGGTCCCTAGACATGCGCAGTTGTCGACACTGGTTCTCGGTCATCTGCAGGAATGGCAGGCGGCGTCTATAGATCCTGGGTGTCGCTGGGCGTCGACCAGCCACAGCTCACTCTCGCTCCTGGGCAGCGTGTGCTGGAGTCCCTGCTGCCCCTTCTTCATGAGGTTGCTGCTCCTGCCTTTCTGCGGCCAGGAGCCTCAGTCGCTCTCTCCTCCGTCTTCTATGGCCTCTGTAGTCCATCAGGCATACAGCTAGGTCACCAGGATCCATGATCCTGACGTGGTCCCCCTGCAGCATGAAAGAGAGAGAGACCTGGTTATCATGGCTGTACTTAGCACATTTCCTGGCCCTGTGTGACTGTCCCTTAATGCTTCCCGGAGAGTGCTGGCTACGCCTTGGATGGCCAGAGATGAGTGCGCTGCATGGCTGCCCTGTCAACCAGCAACATGGGAGATACTGGTCCAAACTGGGATGCTGAGATTGCAAGGGGCTGTGAGCACCTCCAGCAGTGACTGCTACATGGCCAGTGTTGGTGAGGAGATTGTACAATGTGTGCAGTCCAACTGCTCCGCGGTCCAATAAAGTGTGGTGGATTCGCAGTCTGTGCCGGGGGGGTTGGGGTGGGCGGGGGTGCGGGGGGGTTGTTGGTGGGGGATAAGGTATGGAGCACTTGATGGCCCTTTGGTGCCTCTGCAATGCTTGCATGGGCGGGCAGGCTAGGAACCTGACCTCAATAATATCACTGTGGCTGCGCCTGATCTGTCTTAGTTGCAGAGGCATGGTCAGTTTATACAGGTGTCCCTAATGCGTGGCCACTTCCCTCACCCTGCCCCCCACCTCGACTGCCTGTGCACGGGATGCAGCGCCAGGGCAGCACTTGACCCACCTCAGCAGTCGCCTCCAATGATGGCCAGCACTTACCACCAGACAACGCCTCCACCCCTCAGCAGTCGCCTGTGGGTCCAGGCATCAGTTTCCCCGGCGCCCCTGAAGCCTGTAAACAATGGGTGAGCTGTGGTGAACGCTGCTGCTCACTCACCTCAGTTCCCTCAAAGTGAAGGCCGCCAAGTGCACAACGCCTGCACGCTGTTGTGAAACACGTCAGCGTGCTTTCCCGCCAACGTGGGCGGACGATACGGCGGGGTTCCAAGACCCTGGCGAGATGGCCTTTCAATTATATGCTAATATATTACAATGAGCTCCCTGCCGACTGATAGCGGGAAACGCGGCCCACCGACGGCGGGCTGAGCCAAAGATCACCACCTACCTTCACGCCGTCGTGAAGTGGGTCCTGCCATATTTTCTGCTCAATCCACCTATCATGCCCGCTGCCTGCAGGCTGGGAAAATTCCGCCTCTTATTATTGTTTCACTCAGCATTTTACTTACACTGATTAAAAGTTTCAATGTCCAGGCTTATAGTTCAAACAAATGCACTAGTTTAGAGAGAAAACCAGAGGGAAATACTCACCAACCAATCACTTCCTGCCTTCCTGTGAAGTCACAGTTGGATTGCTCCTCCCTGCTTTCTCAAACTCTCGGGATGCTGATTCTTTATATTCCGCTGTCCAACCTCTGTTCCCACTCTTCCTGATCCTTTACATTCCTGCCTCTCTCCTCTGCTCCCACTCTTCCCAATCCATTATATTTCTGCCTTGTTCCTCTGCTCCCACTCTCCCCAATCCTTTATATTCCTGTCTCTCTCTATTCCCACTCTCTCACTCTTTAAATTCTGCTTCTTGCTTCTCTTCCCATTCTCCCCAGTCCTTAATATTCTTGTATTTCTCCTCTGTTCCCATTCTTTCCGATCCTTTATATTCCTCCCTCTCGACTCTGTTCCCATCCTCTCCAATCCTTTATATTCCCACCTCTTTCCTCTTCTCCCACTCTCATTGCTTAAGTATGGTGAACGCTTTCTCCCCCAATCAGGGTATTGACACATGACATCAGACGTTGTCTCATTTCACTCATGTTCTTCATCTGAGATGTCAATGGCGGAATCAGATTTAATGCTTGTGAACGGTGTTAGTGCTTTGAAGAGTAACATGTTTCACGTAGTGATTTGTGAACCAGGCTTAGCAGTGGTCATTGATCTTTTTTGTTGATCACTACAAATGGTTAGAAGTCATAGGGGGCTGTTTGCTTTCCAACGCGATCATGTTTTACAAGTGCTTTATCTCCAGGACTTAGCGGTGTAGCTCTGAATTTCATGTTTCACTCTGCATTTACTTTCATTCAGTCCTGTCCTCAATCGCGTTCATGTACATGTTGATCATTGGCTCAATGGGGTAGCTCAGGGAAACATGTGCTCATAGGTAGTTGAAGGCTTTCCAATAGTCGAGTGAGGAGTCTCTCTGCAATTGCAAAAGGAATATACAACTCCTGCTTCCACGGCCTCCCCTCAGCTGTAGCTGTATGGATCACTCTCTTCATGGTACACATAATCCTCTAGGCTTCTCCATTAGTTCTTGCCCACCCAGGGTGTGATTTTTCAGTAAGTGCAGCCCAGGTAGTTCCCAAACTTAGTGAACTCATTGTTGTTGAATGGGGGCCCCATTTTCACCATTTTGAGGGACTCCAAACAAAGCAAAAATCTGGTGAAGCTTTCAGATGACTGCATTCAGAAATAGCTATTTCTACAATTGAGAATCTGCTATAGTCATCAGTGAGAACAAGCAGGTGTTCATCCGTGGGAAAATCTGCAAAATCAACACCAACTTCAATCCATGGGCCTGCAGGTAGTTCAGACATATTGAGCGGATCACAAAGACTTAACGTTGTGGCTTCTTGGTTGATTTTGTGTTTCTACCATGCAGCCAATTCCTGGGAACCAAAACTTTTCCTGAAGGTATTTTTTGGTTTTGGCAGTTCCCAGGTGACTTTCATCTACCGAACCTAATGAGTGTGAATTAGAACACCTTCTCTCAATGAGTGTGAGTTAGAACACCCTCTCTCAATGAGTGTGAATTAGGAGACCCTCTCTCAATGAGTGTGAATTAGGAGACCCTCTCTCAATGAGTATGAGTTAGAACACAGTTGACAGGTAAAGCAAGACCAGATGTGGTTTCAAATGTGAGCTCATTTTGAACATTGTGACGACCTTGCAGTAGGTGAGCAATTTCATTTGTAGATGCTCCCTTGATCACATCTTTGCAGTTTCATGATTCCATAGCTGTCATACATGACTGTAACGCCTCATCTTGTTTTGTTGCCATTTTTATGTCAGATACTTTTAGTGACCTCTGCACCATGTTACCATGCACCATGGCTTACGTAGTAAAGATTTTCTTCAGCCACCTTTTTATCACGACTAGTCAGACTAACTGTTGGGAAAGGATGTCATGAAAGATAGCCAGCCGTGTTGAGCTTGCCTGGCTGATAAGCAATGTGGAACTTGCACTCTTGTAGTTTTCGTATCCAGTGCTCTATTCGAATAGGTGGTTTGCTATATGGCTGTTGAGCAAGCTTACCAGTGGTCTGAGATCAATCTGAATACAAATTCAAGTAGAGATGAAAGTGTAAGATACCTCATGTGATTGAGAGTGCTTCTCTCTCTATTTGCAAATAACGTTGCCACAGCGTTCTACACGCCGCCTCAATGATTGATGGGTTGCCTACTTGTTTTAATTTCCCAATCAACATTATCCACATCACCAAAGTCACATTTGGTTTCTAACTGCCTCAATTGCATGCAATATTGATAAAATGACTCATTTGCTTCTTGCTTAATGCATCAGAAGACAATTGTTTCATATATTGCATTCTCCTTGAACCTGAAATCAGTTGGTGTGTTTTTTTTGCTGAGTCTTAGTTGTCCTGTGAAGTTGTAAATGTCTCAAAGATATATTCCAATTCTTCACCTTCATAATGGAGAAGTAAGACCATTTTCCTCTTGCCTATTGTGATTGCAAAGTCTGTCAATATGCCTTCGAAATGTCACAGCCATTTCTGCCAACGGGCATAGACAATGTCACCTTGGTCAGCAACGCGGTGATAGTGTGTGATCGAGGATCTGGGATTGGGATCATTTCAAAGAAAATCTTCTGTATAATGATCCGAGATTTTTTTTTCCATTTGGGTGATTATTTTTAGTGAGATCAGTATGTGTGTCTGCCATGCAGGCCTTCCCGTTGATAATCCCAAACTGGATGTTCTCGCTTGCGCGTTGAACACTAAAGCCTCAACATGTTCCTCAAATCCCCAATTTAAAATACTGTCTCCTGAAAGTAGACAAACATCTTACAGAAGTTTCATACATGAAAACAACATTTCGTATTTTCAAAATCCTTTCTGCCATTCTTGGTAAGGAACACTCGGAAACATTTAGAAGCAGGATTGCACGTGCTGTTGGAACATAGCTGTTTTATTTTTAGTTCCTGATGCCCTCTATTGGCACATGCTGCCTTAGACAAGTACGGTCGCCTCAAATGAACAAGACTCAAAATGCACTGCCTCCGCTCCCAACCTCCCAGATCTTTATATCCCAGTCTCTCATTCTCACTCCTGTGTTACTTTTGCTCTCAGGCCTCATATTGCCTCTCTTGATATTAAACATGACCAACATGGATTTCAGAAAGAAAAAGGAAAAATCCTGTTTGACAATGCTGATATTTCTTTGAGGGGTGACAGAGGATGGGGGGGGGGGAAATGAAATGGGTGTTGGGTATATGGAAATTTTGATATCTTGCTATTATGTGGGTTGAATTGATTTGGCTGCAGGCTGGCGTCTGTGAAGCTGGAGATCTCAGGAATGGCCAGGGTGGATCATTCACTCAGCACTTCTAGCTGAAGATAGTTGCAAATGCTTCAGTCTGGTATCTTACACTTATATGCAGGGCTTCACCTTCAATGAGGATGGGGATGTTCACAGAGCTTCATTTGGGATGTGACAGCCCATTAAATTCACTCTTTGTATAATACCCCCAGTCCTCTTCCCCGCTATAAAGATGATTGTGGCCAAGGATGGAGTGTGGATGTTGTGGCCTGTCAGACTGATAATGAACAGTGAATCCTCCCAGAATTTCACACTGTTTTCCGAGGGAAGAGCTTGGAGATATGGACACAGGAACAGCTGCTGAGGGCCTACCCAGGTACTTGTTGTCCTGTGAATCAACCTCGTTGTAAAAGCTAGGGTGGAGAACTTCATATCCCCGGAAACAGGCTGAGTCAGTGTCCATTAGAATAATGGGTAGGGTGGGCACAGCTCTGTGACTGGGGGAGTCCCTCTTTTCACTGGATGCATCCAACATGTGGATGCTCCATCACTGAACATCACTCGAAGGGTTGTGTTGAAGCTTTGCTCCTTTGGCATGGAGAACTTTTCCCAGTTGCAGGAGTTTCCAGATCTTAGCCAATCCATTGAACTCCCATCTGAATTTCAGCAGGTGTTGTATCCAAGATAGGAATCCCAGCAGATTTTTATCCATACTGGGAATCTCGACAGGTAAGCATCCGAGATGGGAATCTTAGCATGTGTGTTTATCCATACTGGAAATCTGGGCAAGTGTGTATCTGAGACTGGAATCTCAGCAGTTGATTATTTCCAATTACAGGACGTAATTAATCAAACTTGTGCCAAACACATCGACTATCAGACTAAAGCTCTGTTCTCACCAGAATTCAAGATTTGGCTATTTAATTCAGGAATTTGAGTTTCAAAATAAAGTGAATAGCAAAAGAATCCTAAAAAAAATTTAGCTTGACCTAATTAAGATCAGTAGAAGCAGGAATACAGGGAGCTGGATGAATTGTCATGTTTGGGAATTGAGGCTGGTAAAGTGGGCCCCCGAAGTCAACAAAGCCAGGGATAATTGCTTCAGTCAGTTTGCCCTCGAGCTACTGTGTCTCAGTGTTTAACCTCTCTTTGCGCAATGGAAAATTCCAGTCCAATGAAATATGTTTCAATTAAACATTCTTAAAGGGGCAGCTCTCACTCCCCTTTTCCCACACCCTCCAGCAGGAATCTCAGATGCCACTTACCCCAGCAGCACACAGATTAGGTTCCTTTTCCAGACAGAGAGAGAGAGGAAGGGAGTGAGAGGAGAGAGGGAGGAAGGGAAAGAGAGAATGAGAGAAAGTTAGAGATGGGGAAAAGGAAAGTATGAGTGAGAGAGGTAGAAAAAGAGGAGGGAAAGTAAGATAAAGGGGGAGGTAGAGGGAGAATGAGAGGGAGAATGAAAGGGAGAGGGAGAGAGTGAATGAGAGAATGATGGAGAGAGGGGGAGAGAGGGGGAGCGAGGGAGGAGCGAGGGATGGAGCGAGGGAGAGGGAGAAAGAAAGGGAAAGTGAATGATTAAACCAGTTGTTCACCACCCCCTTTCAAGTCTGTATCCCTTGGACTTAAGGGAGTGGAAGTGAGGGCTATAGAGTAAGTCCTCACTTGACATTGACTCACTTAACATTGCTTCCCTTTGAGAGAATAGTGTCAACGTATCCATTTAACACTACCAGTTTCACTTTAACATCACTTGCCACAGACTTCCTCTTCTCTAGCCTGTCCGCTCACATGCCCTTCCCGCAGCATTTCCACTCCCGCCGTCAGTCCCTATCCCTCCCGCTGCCGGCTTTGCCTCCCCGCTGCCTTGCCTCCCCCGGCCTTGCCTTTGCCCTGTCTCGCCACCACCCCGGCCTCGGCTCTTGGCCTCTGTTCTTGCCTTAGTCCCCAGTGTCTGTTCTTGCTGCTCAGCATCTGGCTTTACTCCTCGCTCATGGCTCCTGGCTCATGGCCGATGCTGCCAGACCTGCTGAGTTTTTCCAGGTAATTCTGTTTTTGTTTTGGATTTCCAGCATCCGCAGTAGTTTTTTGTTTTTATATCATGGCTTATGCTGCTGCCTTTGCACCTGACTCTGATGCTGAACTTGCACTGATGCCCTGGCTCCATCTAGTAGCAGGAGTTGGTTGGTGCAGATAGTCAGGACTTCAGCTGCTACCGGCACTGACTAACTTCTGCCTCCAGATGGAGTCTGATCAATCTAAAAGTATTGTTATGTTGATGAGTGCACTGTAATTCTTATAAACATGTTATATTTTACATTATTGTATATTGTATTTCTTTTATATTTAGTGATGTGTTTTATTTGGTAAGTTCTTTCAGCTAGGAATGCATAGTGCTGCACATGGATGGTATAGTGTTTCTACTTGTATATTGGTTTATCCCGGCAAGAAATGTCCGAAGGTACCTAACTCTGGCTTTAACATTGATTCCTATAGGGATCCATGATTCACTTAAAGTCATTTCACTTAAAACTGCAATTTTCAGGAAAACAACCACAACTTTAAATGAGGACTCCTTGCACCAGGAGGATATGCCAGGGAACAGAGGGAGTAATTGTTTTATTAGAGACTAGGAAATCAAAGATGGAGGTGAGGGTGTGGTTGAGCAAAGCAGTAGCTGCAGAAGTCACAAAATCACAGAATCACACAGTGCAGAAGAGGCCCTTCGGCCCATCGAGTCTGCACTGACATGTGAGAAACACCTGACCTACCTACCTAATCCCATTTACCAGCACTTGGCCCATAGCCTTCAATGTTATGATGTGCCAAGTGCTCATCCAGGTACTTTTTAAAGGATGTGAGGCAACCCACCTTCACTACCTTCCCAGGCAGCGCATTCTAGACCGTCACCACCCTCTAGGTAAAAAGGTTTTTCCTCACATCCACCCTAAACCTCCTGCCCCTCACCTTGAACTTGTGTCCCCTTGTGACTGGCCCTTCAACTAAGGAGAACAGCTGCTCCCTATCCATCCTGTCCATGCCCCTCATAATCTTGTACACCTCAATCAGGCCACCCCTCAGTCTTCTCTGCTCCAACGAAAACAACCCAAGTCTGTCCAACCTCTCTTCATAACTTAAATGTGTCATCCCAGGCAACATCCTGGTGAATCTCCTCTGCACCCCCTCCAGTGCAATCACATCCTTCCGATAATGTGGCGGCCAGAACTACACACAATACTCCAGCTGTGGCCTCCCTACTTTCGTAATCTATGCCTCGGTTGATAAAGGCAAGTGTCCCATATGCCTTTTTCACCACCCCACTAACATGCCCCTCTGCCTTCAGAGATTTATGGACACACACACCAAGGTCCCTTTGTTCCTCAGAACTTCCTACTGTCATGCCGTTCATTGAAAAATTACTCCTTCCAAAGTGTATCACCTCATACTTTTCAGGGTTAAATTCCATCTGCCACTTATCTGCCCATTTGACCATCCCATCTATATCTTCCTGTAGCCCAAGACACCCAACCTCACTGTTAACCACCCGGCCAATCTTTGTGTCATCCGCAAACTTACTAATCCTACCCCCCACATAGTCATCTATGTTGTTTATATAAATGACGAATAATAGGGGACCCAGCACAGATCCCTGTGGTATGCCACTGGACACTGGCTTCCAGTCACTAAAGCAGCCTTCTATCATCACTCTCTGTCTCCTACAACTAAGCCAATTTTGAATCCACCTTATCAAATTACCCTGTATCCCATGTGCATTTGCCTTCTTTATAAGTCTCCCATGTGGGACCTTGTCAAAGACTTTGCTGAAATCCATATAAACTACATCAACTGCACTACCCTCATCTACACACCTCAAAAAATTCAATCAAGTTTGTTAGGCATGACCTCCCTCTGACAAAGCCATGCTGACTCTCCCTGATCAAACCTTGCCTCTCCAAGTGGAGATAGATTCTCTCCTTCAGAATTTTCTCCAATAGTTTCCCTACCACTGAAGTGACACTCACTGGTCTGCAGTTCCCTGGCTTATCTCTACAACCCTTCTTAAATAGCGGAACCACATTAGCTGTTCTCCAGTCCTCTGGCACCACCCCCATGGCCAGAGAGGAATTAAAAACTTGGGTCAGAGCCCCTGTGATCTCCTCCCTTGCCTCCCTCAGCAGCCTGGGACACAAATAATCCAGACCTGGGGATTTGTCCACTTTTAAGCCTGCCAACACCTCCATTACCTTGTCACTCCCTATATCAATTTGCTCAAGAACCTGGCAGTCTCTCTCCCCAAGTTCCATACCTTCATCCTCATTCTCTTGGGTGAAGACAGATGTGATGTATTCGTTCAACACTCTACCGATGTCCTCTGGCTCCACCCATAGATTGCCCCCTTGGTCCCTAATGGGTCCTACTCTTTCCCTGGTTATCCTCTTCCCATTGATATACTTATAGAATATCTTGGGATTTTCCCTACTTTTACCAGCCAGAGCTTTCTCATGTACCCTCTTTGCTCTCTGAATTGCTTTCTTAAGCTCCACCATGCACTTTCTGTTACTCCACTAATGCCTCTGCTGATTTGCTCCCCTTGTACCTGCTAAAAGTCTCTCTTTTCCTTCTCATCGTATCCTGAATATCTCTGGTCATCCATGGTTCTCTGGGCTTGTTACTCCTTCCTATCACCCTAGAGGGAACATGTTGAGCCTGTACCTCCCCATTTCCTTTTTGAACGCCCCCCACTGTTCCTCTGTAGATTTCCCCACAAGTAACTGTTCTCAGTCTACGTTGGACAGATCCTGCCTTATTTTACTAAAATCCACTCTCCCCCAAACCAAAACATTTTTTTGCAACTTGTCTATTTCTTTGTCCATAACAAGCTTAAATTGTACCATGTTGTGGTCAATATCACTAAAATGCTCCCCCACCACCACCCCAGCCACCTGTCCGGCTTCATTCTCCAGAATTAGGTACAGCACTGCGCCATCCCTTGTTGGACCCTCTACATATTGACCTAAAAAGTTCTCCTGTACACATTTCAAGAAATCCACTCCATCCAAACCTTAACACTATGTCTATCCCAATTAATGTTGGGAAAGTTGAAATCACTTAATATAATTATCCTATTGTTATTGTTTTTACACACCTCTGCAAATTGTGCACATATTTGCTCCTCAATTTCCCGCTGACTATCTGGGGTCTATAATAAACACCTAACAATGTGGCTGCCCACTTTTTATTCCTAAGCACTACCCACAAAGCTTCATTCAATGCCCCCTCCAAGGTATCATCTCTTGTTACTGAAGTAACTGACTCCTTAACTAATAATGCAATGCCTCCTCCTCTTTTACCCCACCCCCACCGTCTCGCCTGAAGATTCTATATCCCGGAATGTTGAGCTGCCGATCCTGCTCTTCCCTCAACCTCATCTCAGTGATGGCTACTGTATCACAATTCCACGTGTCAACCCTCACCCTTAACTCATCCGTTTTCCCTGTAATACTCCTGGCATTAAAGTAGAGGCCATCCAGCCTTGCCTTACTCCCTTGAAACTTAATGCAGCTGTACTCCCTCTGACTTGATTGTTTTACTGTATTATGATTTGTCCCTATTCTGCTAACATTCTCTGTCCCCTCCCCCTGCCGAATTAGTTTAAACTCCTCCCAACAGCACTAGCAAACCCGCCCGCAAGGATGTTAATCCCGCTCTGGTTTAGATGTAGACCGTCCCGCTTGTACAGGTCCCACCTTCCCCAGAAATGGTCCCAGTGATCCAGGAATCTAAAACCCTCCCTCCTGCACCAACTCTTAAGCCACATATTCATCTGCGCTATTCTCCTATTTCTGTGCTCGCTAGCACGTGGCACTGGGGGTAATCCAGAGATTACAACCCGAGTGGTCTTGCTTTTTAGTCTACTGCCTAACTCCCTGAATTCTTGATGCAAGACCTCATCCCTCTTTCTACCTATGTCATTGGTGCCAACATGTACCATGACCTCTGCCTTATCACCCTCCCCCTTCAGGGTGCCCTGCAGCCGTTCAGTGGCATCCCGGACCCTGGAACCAGGGCGGCAACACACCATCCTGGCGTCACGTTGATGGCCACAGTAGTGCCTATCTGTTCCCCTGACTATGGACTCCCCTATTACTATTGCTCTTCCTCTTTTCCTCTCCTCCTGTACAGACAGGCTGCTTGTGGTGCCAGAAGCTCAGCTCGTCTGCATTCCCTGGAGGAACTAGCCTCTAAAATGGAATACAAGCGGGACCCCAGAGGACTCCTGAGCTACCTGCCTGTTTCTGTTGGACTGCCTGATGGTCACCCATTCCCTTCCTTCTTCAAGTCCCTTCAGCTGCGGTGTGACCACCTCTCTAAACGTGCTATCCATGATGCTCTCAGACTCGCGGGTGCTCCACAGTGTCCCCAGCTGCTGTTCCAGCTCTGAAACCCAGCTTCCAGGAACTGCAGCTGTACACACTTCCTGCACACATGCTGGTCCCGGGCACTGGAAATGTTCCTGGCTTCCCACATGGAGCACAAGGAGCATACTACGGCTTTGAGCTCTCCTGCCATGACTTATCCCTTTAAATTAAACCTTTTAAATCAATTACTCTAGGGCCCTTCTTTCCTGATCCTCGTTACTACAGAATATACAAACTATAAACCACAAAAAGACCTTAAACTATATGCGATAAAAGTAGTAAATACTTACCCGACCTTACCCACTATTTACCAGTCATTCCTTTCTCTTCTAGCCTCGACAGCTGCAGCAGGGCAAGACCACTCCCTGAAGATTTAAGAAGTTGGATAGCAAAGAAAAAATGCAAAGAGCACCTCTTCCCCTCTGCACCGAATTCCCACTGTGCACCAAATTGCCAATACCCACACTCACTCTGGCTGTGTCTCACTCAAGATGAGGTCTCTCCCCTCTTCATGTGCAAGTTCATGTGACTTCTTTCCCTTACTATTCCTCATCTCTACCCAAACTGACCCTACATCCTGAGCTCCTGGATGGCAAAGGCCTATTTCCCAAAGGAACGAACATTTGGAGGGAGAAGCATAGAGGGGAATTGAAAGCTGATTAGCTGGCAGAGTCCGCAGGGTCAGCAATGAGAGGGGCAAGTTGGATGGTAAGGAAATTGGCAAAGTTAGCAATCAGCGGTCATGCTGAGTAGGAAGTTTGGTGAGACAGTGTGATGGGGTGATTGGGATTTGCTGCTTGTCAGGAGGTAATGAGTGCCTTGGTGAGCCCTTCAGATGCCAAGGGTGGCACAGGAAGAAGCTGTAGGCTTATCTCAGAGGGAGTGACGACTGGAACAATAGTAGGAGAGCAGGAGGTTCGAGGACATTCTGTATCCGCAGTAATTTCATAATTTTAAAGACCTCTATTAGGACACCTCTCATCCTTCTTTACCCCAAAAAATGACCCAGTCAATCTATCCTTTCCTGATATGTAGCCAGGTATTTCTAGTATCATCCTCATAAATCTTCTCCACACCTTCTCCAGTGTCTCTATATCATTTTATAATATGCTGGCCAGAATAGCAGTACTAAATATGGTCCAACCAAGATTTAATACAGGTTTAACATAACTTCTCTGGCACATTGATGACTGTCTGGGCATTTTCTGCTCATGCCCAGAACTGCTAAACTTCAGCAAATTCCAGTTTCCACCCTTCTAAAAAGAGCAAAGGTAAATTATGAAAGAAAGCTAGCACAAAATGTAAAAACTAATAGCAAAAGCTTCTACAAGTATATAAAAGGAAAGAGAGTAGCTAAAGTAAATGTTGGTCCCTTGAAGGATGAGACTGGGGAGTTAATAGTGGGGAACGCAGAAATGGTAGAGACGCTTAATCAATATTTTGCCTCAGTTTTCACGGTGGAGGACACTAGTACCACCCCAATAGTAACAGGTAGTGCAGAGGGTATAGAGGAGGAACTTAGAACAATCACCATCACTAGAGAAAAAGTGCTAAGCAAACTATTGCGATTAAAGGGTGACAAGTCCCCAGGACCTGATGGCCTACATCCCAGGGTCTTAAAGGAAGTGGCAGCGGAGATAGTGGATGCATTGGCTATAATATTCCAAAATTCCCTGGATTCTGGAAAGGTTCCAGTGGATTGGAAAAATGCTAATATAACGCCCTTATTCAAGAAGGGGGGGAGGCAGAAAGTCGTAAACTATAGACCAGTTAGTTTAACGTCTGTCGTTGGGAAATTGTTGGAATCCATTATTAAGGAAGTAGTAATGGGGCATTTGGAAAGTCAAAATGCAATCCATCAGAGTCAGCATGGTTTTATGAAGAGTAAATCGTTTTTGACTAATTTGCTAGAGTTCTTTGAAGATGTGACAAGCAAAGTGGATAATGGGGATCCTGTAGATGTAGTATATCTGGACTTCCAGAAGGCCTTTGATAAGGTGCCACACAAAAGATTAATACACAAGATAAGATCACATGGAGTTAGGGGTAATATATTAGCTTGGATAGAGGATTGGCTCACCAACAGAAAGCAGAGCATTGGGATAAATGGGTCTTTTTCTGGATGGCAAGCTATAACTAGTGGGGTGCCACAGGGTTCGGTCCTTGGGCCCCAACTATTTACAATCTATATTAATGACTTGGATTCAGGGATAGAAGGTACAGTAGCTAAATTTGTAGATGACACCAAAATAGGTGGGAAAGTAAGTTGCAATGAAGAAATAAGAAATTTACAAATGGATATGGACAGGTTAGGTGAATGGACCAAAATTTGGCAGATGGAGTTTAACGTGGATATGTGTGATGTTATCCATTTTGGTCGGAAGAATAAAAAGGTGACTTATTATTTAAATGGAGAGAAACTTCAGAATGCTTCAGTGCAGAGGGATCTGGGTGTCCTCGTGCATGAATCGCTGAAAGCTAGTATGCAGGTACAGCAGGTAATAAGGAAGGCAAATGAAATTTTGGCATTTATTGCTAAAGGAATAAAGTATAAAAGTAAGGAAGTGTTGTTGCAACTGTACAAGGTATTGGTGAGACCACACCTGGAGAACTGTGCACAGTTTAGGTCCCCTTACTTGAGGAAGGATATTGTTGCATTGGAGGCGGTTCAGAGGAGGTTCACTAGATTGATACCAGAGATGCGGGGCTTGTCTTATGAGGACAGATTGAGCAGTTTAGGCCTATACTCGCTAGAGTTTAGAAGGATGTGAGGAGATCTAATTGAGGTAAATAAGATGCTAAAGGGGATAGACAAAGTAGACATGGAGCAGATGTTTGCCCTTGTGGGGCATTCTAGAACAAGAGGCCATAGTTTTAGGCTAAGGGATGGTAGATTTAAATCAGAGGTAAGGAGGAATTATTTTTCTGAAAGGGTTGTGAACCTGTGGAATTCATTACCTCAAAGTGCAGTGAATGCCAGGACGCTGAATAAATTTAAGGAGGAGATAGAGAGATTTTTAATTAGTAATGAGTTGAAAGATTATGGGGAGAGGGCAGGAAATTGGAGTTGAGGCCAAAATTAGATTAGCCATGATCGTATTGAATGGCGGGGCAGGCTCGAGGGGCTGAAATGCCTACTCCTGCTCCTAGTTCTTATGTTCTTATGTTCTCCCATCTTCACCTGCTCCATCTCTTACCTTCCCTCCTCGACTTCACTGTCTCCATTTCTGGGGATAGGCTGTCTAATAATATTCATTGTAAGCCCACTGACTTCCACAGCCATCTCAACTATACTTCCTCACACTCTGTCTCCTGCGAGACTCTATTCCGTTTCCTAGTTTCTGTATTCATCACATCTGTTCCAATGGTGCTACCTTTCACATCAGCATTTCTGGTTGGTCTTCCTTTTTCCTTAAGCAAGGATTCCCCCAGTATGATTGACAGGGCCCTAAACCGTATCCAACCTACTTCCTGCACTTCTGCTCTCACCCCTTTCCCTCCCTCCCAGAACAACGATAGTGTTCCCCTTGTCCTCACCTTCCACCCCACCAGCCTCTGCATCAAGTGGGTTATTCCCACCACCTCCAGCATGAAGCCATCACCAAACGCATCTTCCACCCCCTTCGCCTGTCAGCATTCTGAGGGACCATTCCCTCAATCATCCCCAACACCTTGTCCTATTCCCACAGCAAATTCCCATGCATTTGCAGGAAGTGTACACCTGCCCTTTCACCTCCTCTCTCGTCACCGTCCAAGTCCCCAAACGCTCCTTCCAGGTGAAGCAGTGCTTTACTTATATTTATTTCGATTTAAACTTCTGTGTTTGCTGCTCACAATGCAGTCTCCTCTACACTGGGGAGACCAAATGCAGATTGGGTGACCATTTTGTGGAACATCTCCACTCAATCTGTAAGCATGGCCCCAAGCTGCTGGTGGCCTGTCATTTTAATTCTTCACCTTGCTGTCACACTGACATCTCTGTCTTCGGCTTGCTACAGTGTTCTAGTGAAGCTCAATACAAGCTCAAGGAACAACACCTCATCTTCCGATTAGGCGCTTTACAGCATTCTGGACTATCTCCCCCATTTTGATTCTGTTTTTTTGCTATGAGCCATTCTGAAACTTGTTTTTCATGCTCTTACTTTCAGACAAAGCTGTTCATTATTCTTCTATTCACACTCACTCTGGACAAATGCTTTGGTTCTTTACTACAAATACTACCACTCCTTTTGCCTTTTGTTCCATGACAACTTTATCATTTAATCTCTCCTGCCATCTATCCTATCCTGGGTCTTCCCTTTTATTCTTCCTCCTGCTCCCCCCATCACCCCTTTCAATGTTATAAAATCCATGACATTTCTTCAGTTCTCAAAATTTTTGACTCAAAATGTTAACCCTGTTTCTCTCCACAGATGGTGCCAGACCTGTACAGTATTTCCAGCAGTTTCTGTTTTTATTTCAGCATTCACAGTATTTTGCTTTTATGTTAGCATAACTTCCCTTCTTTTCATTTCTATTCATCTAGAAATAATGCCTAGTGTTTGGAATGCTTTTATCATGGCCTTGTTAACCTGTGGCATAACATTTAGTGATTGAAGTATTTGTATTCCATGATCATCTTTGGCCCTCTACCATACCTTGCACCTTCCAAGAAATGTGATCTCCCTATTTCTTTTACCAAAATGTACTCCATATCAGTGTTGAATTTCATTTGCCCATTCTACAAGTTTATTAATGCCCTCCTGTAATGTTTTGCAGTCCACCTCAGTATTGAGTGTCTCTCTGAAATTTTGTATCATCCACAAATTTAGAAATTGTGCTTTTAATTCCAAAGTCCAAATCATTAATATAAGTTGTGAACAGCAGTCATCATTGCACCAATACTTGTGGAAATACCACTGCCCCTTTGCCACTCTGAATAACTACTCCCGATTCTCAAAATGTGCTTTCTGTCCTGAAGCCAGCTAGCAATCCATCCTGCCACGTATCCCCGACTCCACATTCTCTGACCTTATTTATTAGTCTAATTCAAAGAAAAAGACCAAGAGGAAAATCTTCATTAGAAAAGAAGCTGACAAGGAAGGAATAAGAAAGCATCGTCAGAATTTTAGTAATTGTTACTTTATTAATTTAACTTCATTGTCAGTGTAAGAAAAATGGGAGAAACTGCAAAATGCCTTGACAGAAGCCATGGATAAATATGTACTGTCCAAGCTTTCATGCAACAGGAGAAAGCCCCTGATGATCCTGTAGAGAGGACCGTAGGCTACGCAGAAAGAAACAGCATCTTTATAACAAGGCTAAGAGATGAGGAGGACTGGGAGGAATTTAAAACCTGCCAGAGGAAAGTAAAGAAATCTCTCAGCACAGAAATATGATGTTTCTGAATACCTTACAGCCTCTATTAAAGAGAATCCTAAGAACCTCTGGTCATTCATTAAGAAAATCAAAAAAGAAGAAGTGGGCATTTCAGATATCAAAATAGATAATCGAGTTATATGTGATCCTAAGGGTAAAGCAGAAGCACCAAGTGATCAATTTTTCAGTGTGTTCACCAGAGAAAATTTAACACACATACCCAGCTTAGATGGTGACCACTTACCACACATGCTAAAACTCATTATAAGTCAAGAGGGTGTTTTGAAATTATTGCAATAAATAAGTTCAAATGAAGACCCAGTTCCAGATGAAATACCTTACTGGGTCTTAAAGTTAACAGCTGAGGAACTGGCTCCAATATTGACCAATCTCTTTCAAGAGTCAATCAACACTGGCTACTTACCAGACCAGTGGAGACAAGTTGACATCTCTGACATATTCAAAAGGGGAATAAAAATCAGCCTGAAAATTACAGACCGGTATCTCTCACCACCATCATTTGCAAATTGCTTGAATACATTGTTCATTCTCATGCAATGAAGCACTTTGAAGCTACCAATATCTGGTAGATAGTCAACATGTTTTTCAGTTGAAAAGATCTACTGAAACACAGCTCTTACAGACTGTTCATGACCTGGCTTCAAGTGTAGAAAAAGATGAAACTACTCACATGGCAATACTGGGTTTCTTAAAAGCCCTCGACAAAGTACCTCATGAAAAGCTCATGTTCAAACTTCACTACTATGGGATCAGGGGGATATTATTACATTGGATCCGGCACCTCCTAACCAACAGACAACAGGTGTGTGATGGGGAATCTTCCTCTCTTAGAGATGTTCTCTCTGGAGTACACCAGGAACTGTGTTGGGACCTTTACTCTCCTTGATATACAGTTTAATAACGACCTTCCCAACATGTTAAAAAACATCTTAAACTTCAGGATGACCACAGTCTGAAGCTATTATCCATGCAGCACTCAGTCTCACAGATGCATCACAGTGACACCAGTGTGATTCAAGCTCCGAATTCCATAGCTCAAGTTGCTCTGGCTGATGACACTTCCTTCACACGTGGCTGTCCAGAACACAAGAAGCATCCTGGAACTCCCACATTTCCTGTTGTGCTTCTATTTATTAGATTAACTAAACCTAACAGAAATAAACTAAAGACTTACTTAAGGCTCAGTGATGGCGATGCCACTGAACATCAAGGGGAGGTGATTAGATTTTCGTTTGTTGATAATGGTCATTACCTGGTATTTGTGTGAACCAAACATTATTTGCCACTCCTGAAGCCAAGCCTGAATGTTGTCCAATTTTTGCTGCATGTGGGCATGAACTGCTTCCGTCCCTAAGGAGCTGCGAATGGTATTCAACAATGTGGAATCATCAGTAAACCTTCCCACTTCTGACCTTATGTTCAAGGGAGAGTCACTGATGAAGCAGTCAAGATGGTTGGGCCGAGGGCACTGCCCTGAGGAACTTCTGCAGTGATTCCTGGGGCTGAGATGATGAGCCTCCAACAACTACAAACATTGGCCGGGATTTTCCGGTGCAGCCTGCCACAGGACCGGAAATTTCCACCCGAAGCCAATGGGCCTTTGGTTGGTCTGTGCAATTTTCCATCCCACCCGTGATAATTCCCGCCGTAGGTGGGACAGGAAAATCCCAACCACCTTCTTTTGTTCTGGGTATGACTCCAATCAGCGCAGGGATTTCCCCTAATTTCCATTGACTTCAATTTTGCAAGGGGTCCTTTTGCCACACTCGCCAAACGTTGCCCTGATGTCAAGAGAGCCACTCTCACCTAGCAACACGTTGTCAAGCTTCTTCAGTGTTGTGGGAGCTGCACTCATCTAGGCAAGTGGGAAGTATTCCATCACACTCCTGGTTTGTGCCTTGTGGATGGTGGACAGACTTTGGGGAGTCAGGAGGTGAGTTACTCGTCGCACGATTCCTCGCCTCTTCCTTGCTCTTGTAGCCACAGTATTTATGTCGCTAGTCCAGTTCAGTTTCTGGTCAATAATAACCCCCAGAATGTTGATAGTGAGGGATTCAGTGATGGTAATACCATTGAACATCAAGGGTCGATGGTTGTATTCTCTCTTGTTGGAGATAGTCATTGCCTGACACTTATGTGGCACGAATGTTACTTGCCACTTGTCAGCCCAAACCTAGATATTGCCCAGGTCTTGCTGCATTTGGACAAGGACTGCTTCAGTACCTGAGGAGTCGCGAATGGTGCTGAACATTGTGCAATCGTCAGCGAACATCCCCACTTCTGATCTTATGATGGAAGTAAGGTCATGGATGAAGCAGCTGAAGGTGGTTGGGCCAAGGACACTACCTTGAGGAACTCCTGCAGTGATGTCCTGGAGCTGAGATGACTGACCTCCAACAGCCACAACCATCTTCCTTTGTGCAAGGTATGACTCCAGCCAGTGGAGAGTTTCCTCCTTGATTCCCATTGACTCCAGTTTTGCTAGGGCTCCTTGATGCCACACTCGGACAAATGCGGCCTTGACGTCAAGGGCAGTCACTCTCACCTCACCTCAGGATTTCAGCTCTTTTGTCCATGTTTGAACCGAGGCTAAATAGATAGTTACCTGAATGAAGTGTTGGTAGGGACAAAAGCTTTGTTACTGAGTCTGATACTTAATGCAATTGGAGAAATTCATGAACTGGTCAGCTCTTCAGTCAGCTATTTCCCTGTAATTATTCCGCCTAACTGGAGTTTAAATCCAGCTGCAATCATTTTTCTCATTATTCTGAGTCTTTCCAGATGTGAACAATTCTGTTTTTCCCTTAAATCTTTCTCTCAGTTGGTGTCTGAACTTTCAGATCAGTTTTGTCATGCATTGGCCATGAGGAATGGTGAATAATGTACCTCAGCGAAATGTATTGACTGACTCAAAACATCTTTTATAATTGTCTGTCGCCCAGGCAAAGGAATATATTTCCAAATTCAAGGAATTTCGAAGACCAACAGGAAGCTATTGTTACCAGGATTTAGATGCCAATTTCCTACCCATACCCCAATCTCTTTCAGGCTTAGTAATTTAAAGCTAGTGTTTTATCTTTTTGCTGTCTGTCCTATCAAAAAACTTCTTCCTGGGTAAGAAATGTAACCTTATTTTCAAAGAAGGAGACAGAAAACAGTGAGCAAAATGCCAGTTAGCCTGACATCAGTCATCAAAGAAATGCTGGAATCTATCACCAGGATGTCTTAACAATGCATTTAGGACATCATAGTATGATCAGACAAAGTCAACATGGTTTTATGAAAGGGCAATGGGGAGAACGCAGGACAGTGGAATTAGCTTGGAATTGATACAGGGCTATGGGAAGAGAGCGGGGCGGCAAGATTAGTTTGGGATTGATTCAGCGACATGGGAAGAGCGCACAAGACAGTGGGGTTAGTTTGGGATTGACACAGGATTATGGGGAGAGTGTGCAGGGCAGTGAGGTTAGTTTGAGATTGATACAAGGTTATGGGGTCAGCGTGCAGAGCAGTGGGTTAGTGTGGGATTGATACAGGGCAATGGGGACATTCATTGCTGTGGACCCCAGGAACATACCAAAGTCTCAATGTTATGAAGACCATTTTTAAGGCCTGTCCCAAAAATTAGAAACCGCTGGTTTAGAAATAATGGCGTGTAAACAAACAGGGAAAAAGAGCCTGTGAAAATTAGGAAACCTGTTAAAAGCACCATGCATCAGGCAGGGTATAGTCTTTGACAGTGTTAATGGAAATTTGTTAATTTGGCATAGAACCTGTTGGGAACAGAATAATTTCAACATCCTCACCATTATTAAGGTATAAATCATCCACCGACTTAGCAAGGAAGAGATTCCAGCTTGGACTTAATGAGCTGAATGGTCTCCTTCTGTGCTGCAGTGACCCTCATGACTCTACAACCCATGAATTCTGCCATAAGTTGCTGGACAGTTTGCTCAGTACCGCTGCTGGTGTCAGCATCTCGCTCTCAACCTTCCTTAAACTTAAGAAAATTGTTACACTTGCACATTAATTACTCATTAAACTCAGCACAGAAAGTTTGGGGTGAATGTGGGGATTTATGTTTCTCTAGTGCTAATTGAGCTTCCTCACCTGAAAGGGCACAATGAACATCTTCAATCGCATTCCTGTAAATTGTTACTCGTGAGATTTTTAAAATGGAAAATTTAAAGTTTTGGTTTTTTTGTTCCTATCCCTCTCTGTCCCTTTAGTTTTTCTCCCTTATCTCTTGCTGCAGTGTTATCAGCTCAAACTGCCAGCAAAGTTTGGCTCAGAAATATTCAAACTGGAGCGTGAGGACAGAAATTTAATAAATGGGCTATGTTACAAGATGATTCACTCCAGCAAATAATAGTTCAATGTGTCTGAAATGTGCTCAGTGGCTGCTTCTTCCTGGCTGTTCATTACTCACATGTGAACAGAGTTAACTTTTGCTACCATGACTTACGTTGCCTTATTATCATGGCTGATGGCGTTATAGTGCTAGACTGGGAACAAATCATCCTAGCTGTGTGTAATAAACTTGGTGCACAGGACAAGTTTCTTACTTGAAACAGTTAACTTTATTTACAGAACTTGTGAAGAAGCTATATGCTTAAACCAGGTCCACGACTAGAAAATTCCACCCCTAAGATTACCCACACTTAGGGCTGATTCGTCAGTACAATCACGTGACCCCTAAAATAGTAGGAAAGGGTTTACTTACAATCACTACATTCCTCCCCCTTTAATTTTTTACATTTCTTATTTACAAGAATATCTTAATCCACAACATAAAAATATATACACAGGCTATGTGATTATAGATTCAGTCTCTGAGGTGGTTTTCTAATTTAGTTAGAGCAACATAGCTCCATAACTTGAGATTCTTCCACTGGATCGACATGATCATGAACTGCAGCATCAGGTACATCCTTAGACAATTGCAGTTCAGAATTATTTAATTCAACAGAGACATCAGGTATGTCTATTCTAGGTTGATCTGTCACCTCAGGGATTAAATGTTCAACGTCAATTTCAGGTGGAGTAATTGGTTGTTGAAATGTCTCTCTACTTCTTAGATGATCCACATGTTTTTGAATAATCTGGTCTACCACTTCCACTTGGTATGACACAGGCCCTGTTTCAGAGACAATTGTTCCAGGAATCCAACTAGGTCCATTTCCAAAGTTTCACATGAAAACTGTCTCTCCCACAGTAAACTTTCGAGCTTTGCTATGAATATCATGACTCACTTTCTGACTACTCTGGTTCTTCTCTGCCTTCCCCTCTAAGTTAGGAAACACCAGACACAACCTTGTACAAAGGTGGTGTTTCATCAGTAATTCAGATGGTGTTGAACCTGTAGTTGCATGACGAGTCATGCAATAGTTGAGAAGAAATCGTGAAATTTGTGTTTTTAACATTCCCTCAGATAACTTTTTCATTCTTGCTTTGAACGTTTGCGCTGCTCTTTCTGCTAATCTATTGGATGAGAAATGATGTGGTGCTGTTTTATTATGTTTAAAATTCCATTTAATCACATGAATCTCTGGAATTCCATACGAGTGAAGGTAGTACCATTGTCCAAGACAATGACTTCTGGTAGGCCACATACACTAAAACATTGACGCAGCTTTTCAATAGTTGCACACAATGTTGGTGGTCCTAACTTCATACACATCCATCCACTTAGGATACACACTGATGATCAATAAAAACATGGTACCTAAAAATGGACCTACACAATCTATATGTAGTCTAACCCAGAGTCGACCAGGCCACTCCCACAGATGCAGTGGAGCTAAAATGGGCAACTTCTGTTGTTGCTGACACTGGAGACAATGTTTAACCATTTTTTCTATATCATTCTCTATACCTGACCACCAAACATAACTTCGCACAAGCATCTTCATCTTTGAAATGCCTGGATGTGCACTGTGAAGCTCTGTCAAGAACGGTTCTCTTCCTTGCATAGGGGTGGAAACTCTTGATCCCCACAAGAAGATTCCATCTTGACACCTTAACTCAGATCTACGGACATAGAATAGTTTTATCTCTTCAGGGATTGATGCACTTGACCATCCTTGCAATACCTGGTCATGTACTTTTGATAAAACTGGATCATGGTTTGTCCAATTCTTTATTTGTTTCGCACAGACCGGTTAGGAGTCCAGGAAATTCAACACAAGTACAACTTCTTGTGGCACTGGAGCATGTACAATGCTATCTGGCAATGGAAGACGACTGAGGGTCTCTGCATTTGCTATATGCACATCCGGACGGTGAATAAAGATGTACTTATATGCCAACAAAACCAAGTCCCATCGTTGAATTCTGGCAGAGGCTATCAGTGGAATTGCTTTATCTTCACTAAACAAATCCATTAGTGGCTTGTGATCTGACACTATGGTGAAATGTTGACAATGCAAATATTGATGGAATTTCTATACTCCAAACATTACAGATAAACCTTTTTCAACCCTTCTCAGCTGCAGAGAGGGTTCTGGAGACAGCCTTTTGGCCTTTCAGAACCACTTTCCATCCTGCGTGACAACACAGCTCCCATACCGTAAGGAGATGCATCACAGGTTAATATTAGCTCTTTTGATGGGTCATAATGCATTAGTGGACATGATGAGTATAATAGCTTCTTGACTTTTATGAAGGCTTCCTTGTTGCGCCTTCCATGACCATCTATGATTCTTTGTCAATGATAGGTGTAAAGGGACTAACACTGTTGACAAGTTTAGCAAGAAGCGGCCGTAATAATTTATCATGCCCTAAAAAGACTTGAGTTCAGTGATGCTGGCAGGAGAGGGCACCCCTTTTATTGCCCTGACTTTCTCCTCTACTGGATGCAACCCTTGGGCATCCACTCGATGACCCAAATAAGTGACTTCAGTCGCTTGGAAAGTACACTTCTCTTTCTTCAATCGTACACCAGCTTCCAAAAATCTCCTTAAAACTTCTTCTAAGTTGGCCAGATGTTCAGCTTCTATTGACCCTGTGATCAAGACATCATCCAGGTACACTGCAACTCGGGCAAGTCCTTGTAGTTGGCTTTCCGTGATTCTTTGGAAAATTGCACAGGCAAATGATGGTTATATACACCCTGGGTGTGCTGTCCAGCTCTAGCTGTTGGTATGCATGACTCATGTCCAGTTTGGTGTGGGACTTTCCTTCAGCAAGCTTAGCGTACACATCTTCAATCCTTAGGATAGGATATTTATCTAATTTAGCAGCCTTGTTCACAGTTAATTTTTAGTCTCCGCAAATGCGAATAGTTTGATCAGGTTTCATCACAGGGACTATGGGTGCTGCCCATTCTTAAAATTAGACTGGCTGGATTATGCCTAACTTCTCTAAGCAGCACAATTCCACATCCACCTTCTCCTTTAGGACATAAGGCACAGGTCTGGCCTTAAAGAACCAGGGTGTTGCCTGCGAATCTACGTATATTTTTGCTTGTAGGCCTTTTATCTTTACCAATTCATCACAAAATACACTGTCGTACTTCTTTAACAGCCCAGGAATTCCCCCTGTTCTAAGTTGAAAAATTTCTGACCAGTTGAGCTTAATTTCTTTTAACCAGTCACGGCCCAGAAGACTAGGTCCTTCACCTGTTACAATAATCACTGGCAGCTGGGCTGTCTGTTGCCTGTAGGATACAGTACAGTGGCGATGCCTTTTACCGGTATTGCCTCCCCAGTATACGTCTTCAGCTGAGCCTTGGTTTGCTCCAGATTCAGTGGCTGGGTACCTTCACTTAGGTATTTAAATTGTTCTCCCACCACTGTGGCCGATGCTCCTGTGTCTAGCTCCATGACTAGAGGCTACCCATTCACTTGAGGGATGACGGTGATTGGTTCAGTTTTTACTGTTTTGACATTGTATAGGGAATATATATTAGTATCAGCAGCTTCTGGTTCTGTTATATTGTGCACTTCAATCATCTTTGACCTGCTGTCTGATTGGCTGTCTTGATTTCGCCCTGTATTGCTTTATAACATGCCCCTTTTTGTGACAGTTGTGGCATTCTGCCTCTTTAAATCTGCAGGTTTCCGGTATATGATTACCCCAACATTGATAACAAATTAATTTCTGAATTGCTGGTGAGATGCTTCCAGTGTTCCTTTTCATTTTTCGAGTGGCAAAGACTGTTTCCTGCTTCACGGTTGTCTCCCTGGTTTTGGAGCCACGCCTGGCTGTAGGTTCCCACCCCAACTGAAGAACGGCGTCATGTTGCACATCCTGCAAAGCCTGCGAGCCCCTCTCGGCGCACTCTATTGTTAGAGCTATTCCCATGGTGCTCTTCAGATTAATATTAACTTTTGCAAGTAAATGGCATTGGATGCCATCGTTGTGTATGCCGCAAACCAAACGATCTCGCAACATATAATTGAGGGTATATCCAAAGTCGCAATGCTTAGTCAACTGTTTTAACTTTGTGATATACGTTGTGATTGACTCACCAGAGGCCCTTACTCCGGAGTTGAACTTAAATCTTTGCATAATCACCGATGGCTTCAGCTGAAAATGCGGGAAAACACGTCAGTCCAGAACACGACTTAACAACCGTGACCTGCAGAAGTCGGGACTTACCGCCAGTGCCTTGCTCACATTACGGACATCCAAGGAGCAGAAGGCGCTGGAGCCCAATAGCAGGACAGCTCAGATAGACAACTAAAAGCAAACCCCAGCAGCATTCAAAATGCTCAGGGCATTGGGGTGAGTGTGATACGTGAAGGATCCCACGTGTGTGGACGAGTGCTTGCACAAGGCTCCGAGAGGCCCTGCCACACACACACTTGTCCTTCCAGAATCACTCGTTGGCCAGCTGCTCCCTCTGTGATGACAGAGGGTGAGGTTGAGGGGGTCAGAGGCAAAGGGAACTCAGAGGGAGTGGACAGCCTCTGAGATTCCTGAGTGGATGACCCTGGAATGTCTAGCTGTTGCTCCACCTCCCTTCAGGTGTCGGGAGGCCCTGGCCTGACTCCTTGAAGGGAAGGGGCACCTGGAGGGATGTCGAGGTACCCGTTTCCCTCTCGCGTTGTCACTGCAGGAACTCACCCATGACTCCCACGATGGAGTGCAGGTCTGCACACATCTCCATGTTCTGCTGGACCACCTCCATGGCATCCAACATCCTCCCCATGGAGACCCCCATACCCGCACATGTGGGCACCTCTTCATCTGAGGGCAGGCAGATGCACTCCTCCAACTCTCATGCCACTCTGTTGAGGGCTTCCAACAGCTCAGTGTGATTTTTTCCCCACCTTCTGCTGACTCTCCAGGATGAGTTGGAAGGCCAAATCTAGAGGCTCATCATCTGAGTCAGACCTCACAGATATGAGCAGGCTTCTCCTGCATGAAAACAGATGGAGAGAGTGTGAGCAGGACACATCACGCTGTGTGGAATGTTTGTGTGGTGAGCAGAGCCATAGACAGGATGAGGATGTGAACTCAAGAGGCTATGAGCCTGATGGAGATGTGAGGGTGTGTGTGAGAGTTAGTGGTGATGTCCCTTGAGATGTGAGATCCCTGTGGATGTGTGATGGGTTTGTGAGTGTGTGAGTTGAGAGTGATGAGAAGAGTGACAGAATGGATGAGACTATTCATCCTGCACTGGGTGGCTGTCCTCTTTTGCAGGGCATTGGCA
Source organism: Cetorhinus maximus (assembly GCF_964194155.1). Lineage (NCBI taxonomy): Eukaryota > Metazoa > Chordata > Chondrichthyes > Lamniformes > Cetorhinidae > Cetorhinus > Cetorhinus maximus. Next base: position 108,686,111 of record NC_135887.1, on the reverse strand, counting down.
CTGACCACCGCTGCCACCGCCTCCCAAGCCAGATTAGTGAGGTTGCTGCTCATCCCGCTGCCAGAGCGAGGAACATCCCAGTGAGCCTCCACTGCATCCAAAAGGTGATCGAGGGACGTGTCGTTGACCCTGGGTGCTGCAGTCTTTTTGCCTTTCAGGGCTTCTTTGCAGCAGTTGTGGGCTGGAAGCACTGAGAGGTGTGCTCGCGGCTGGACTTTAAATATAGCATCTGGCGTGATGAAGGTGATGGTGTGGCGGACGAACAATAGCATGTTTCCCTGGAATGCATAATTAATGCAGCGAGCTTTGGATGATATAGCATGAAAAGCCACCATTGCAGCCGGTTTTACCCGCCTGCTAAGGAAAATCTAGGACAATTCTGCCCACAGCCTCGAGAAATATAAAGAGGAATTAGATCAGGGCTTCTGTCACAAAAAACTATAGATCAGAATCAGGTTAGGCAGTGGCGTAGTGGTATTGTCGCTGGACTAGTAAACCAGGGACCCAGGCTAATGCTTTGGGGACCTGGGTCAAATATGAATTCAGTAAAAACCTGGAATGAAAAGCTTAATGGTGACCATGAAACCATTGATGATTGTCATTAAAAACCCAACTGGTTCACTAATGTTCTTCAGGGAAGGAAGTCTGCTGTCTTTACCTTGTCTGGCCTGCATGTGACTCCAGACCCACTGAAATGTCGTTGACTCTTAAATTCCCTTTGAACTGTCCTAGCAAGCCATTCAGTTGTATCAAAAGCACTACAGAAAATTGGACAAGGAATGAAACCAGATGGACCAACTGGCATCAACCTAGGCATCTGAAACAACAACTGAAAACTGAACCCTGCTGCCCTTACAAAGTCCTCCTTACTAACGTCTGGGGTCTAGAGTTGATGTTTAGGACTCTCAGGGTAACTCCCTCCCGGCTGTATACCACTGTGCCGTGACCTCTGCTGGGTCTGTCCTGTTGTGGGGACAGGTGATACCGAGGGATGGTGATGGAAGTATCTGGGACATTATCTGTAAGATATGATTCCGTGCCAAAGTTGGGAGATCTGTCTCACAGATTAATCAAGCAACAGCTGACGTAATCATACGGAATCATATCTTACAGATAATGTCCCAGATACCTCCATCACCATCCCTCGGTATCACCTGTCCCCACAGCAGGACAGACCCAGCAGAGGTCACGGCACAGTGGTATACAGCTGGGAGGGAGTTACCCTGAGAGTCCTAAACATCAACTCTAGACCCCATTAAGTCACATGACATCAGGTCAAACATGGGCAAGGAAACCTCCTACTGATTACCAGATACTGCACCTCCTGTCAACTGATGAATCTGTGCTCCTCCATGTTGAACATCACATGGAAGAAGCACTAAGGGTGGCAAGGGTGCACATTGCATTCTGGGTGGGGGACTTCAAAGTCCATCAGCAAGAGTGGCTCGGTAGCACCACTACAGACTGAGCTGGCTGAGTCCTAAAGGGCATGACTGCTAAACTGTGTTTGTGGCAGTGATGAGGAAACCAACAAGAGGGGGAAATATTCTTGACCTCAACCTCACCAACTTACCTGCGGCAGATGCATCTTGTCCATGACATCATCGGTAGGAATGACCACCATACAGCCCTTGTGGAGATGAAGTCCCATCTTCACATTAAGGATAACTTCTGTCATGTTGTATGGCTCTACCACCATGCCAAATGGGATAGATTTCTAACAGATCTAGCAACTCAAGACTGGGGAACCGTGAGGCTCTGTGGGCCATCAGCAGCAGCAGAATTGTACTCGACTTCATGGCCTTGCGTATCCCCAACTCTACCATTACCACCAAGCCAGGGGGTCAACCCTGGTTCAATGAAGAGTGCAGGGGGGCATGCTAGGAGCAGCACCAGGCGTACCTAAAAATGGGGTTTTAATCTGGTGAAGCTACAACTCAGGACTACTTGCATGCCAAACAACAGAAGCAGCAAGCGATAATCAGAGCTAAGCGATTCCACAACCAACAGATCAGATCTAAGCTCTGCTGTCCTGCCACATCCGGCAGTGAATGATGGTTGACAATTAAAAAACTCACTGTAGAAGGAGGCTCCACAAATATCCCATCCTCAATGATGGAGGAGCCCAGCACATCAGTGTAAAAGTTAAGGCTGAAGCATTTGCTACAATCTTCAGTCAGAAGTACAGAGTGGATGATCCATCTTGGCCTCATCTGCAGGTCCCCAGCATCACAGATGTCAGTCTTCAGACAATTCGATTCATTCCACGTATTATCAAGAAACGGCTGAAGGCACTGGATACAGCAAAGGCAGTGGGCCCTGACAATATTCCAGCAATTGTACTGAAGACTTGTGCTCCATAACTTGCCACGACCCTAGCTAAGCTGTTCCAGTACAGCTACAACACTGGCATCTACCCGGCAATGTGGAAAATTGCCCAGGTATGTCCTGTACACAAGAAGCAGGAAAATCAAACTCGGCCAATTACCACCCCATCAGTCTACTCTTGATCATCAGTAAAATAATGGAAGGGGTCCATCAACTATGCTATCAAGCAGCACTTGCTTAGCAATAACATGCTCACTGACACTCGATTTGGGTCCTGCCAGCATCACTCAGCTCCTGTCCTCATTACAGCATTGGGCCACACATGGACAAAAGAGCTGAACTCCCAAGGTGAGGAGAGAGTGACTGTTCTTGACATCATGGCAGACCTTGATTTAGTGTGGCATTAAGGAGCCACAGCAAAACTGGAGTCAATGGGAATTAGGGGGAAAACTCTCTGCTGGTTGGAGTCATACCTAGCACAAAGGGAGGTGGTTGCGATTGTTGGAGGTCGATCATCTCAATTCCAGGACATCTTTGCAGGAGTTCCTCAGGGTAGTGTCCTAGGTCCAACCATCTTCAACTGCTTCCTTCCATCACAAGGTCAGAAGTGGAGATGCTCACGATGATTGCACAATGTTCAGCACCATTGGACATGGACATCGTGAAACAATCCATGTCCAAATGCAGCAAGACCTGGGCAATATCCAGGCTTGGGCTGACAAGTGGCAAGTAAGATTCATGCCACACAAATGCCAGACAATGACCATCTCCAAAAGGAGAGAATTTAACCTGCCCCTTGACATACAATGGTATTACCATCGCTGAATTCCCCACTATCAACAGCAAGGGAATTACCATTGACCAGAAACTGAACTGGACTAGCCATATAAATACTGTGGGTTCAAGAGCAGGGTCAGAGGCTAGGAATCCTATGGCGAGTAACTCACCTTCTGACTCCCCAAAGCCTGACCACCATCTACAAGGCACAAGTCAGGAGTGTGATGAAATATTCTCCACTTGCCTGGGTGAGTGCAGCTCCAACAACACTCAAGAAGCTTGACACCATCCAGGACAAAGCAGCCCGCTTGATTGGCACCCCATCCACAAACATTCACTCCCACCATCACCGATGCACAGTGTATACCATCCACATGATGTACTCCAAGAACTCACCAAGGTTCCTTAGACAGCATCTTGCAAACCCACAACCATTACCATCTAAAAAGACAAGGGCAGCAGACAAATAGGAACACCACCATCTGGAAGTTCCCGTCCAAGCCACTCACCATCCTGACGTGGAAATGTATCGCCGTTCCTTCACTGTCACAGGGTCAAAATCCTGGAACACCCTCCCTAACAGCATTGAGGGTGTACCTACACCAAGTGGGCAGCAGCAGTTTAAGAAGGCAGCATTTCAAGAAGGCAGCTCACCACCACATTTTCATGAGCAATTAGGGATGGACAATACATGCTGGCCTAGCCAGTGACACTCACATCCCATGATTGAATAAAGAAAACTTGCAAATCTTACTGGAAAACAATGGGTTTAATTTTGCCTCAGGATAATAGTGAAAAGTCACATGAGGTAAAATGGTTATTTCAGAAAGATAATTTGATCTCTTCCTGCTGTATGTTTTGGCTGAATTTGTCCCAAGAATCTGTTGAAGTAAGTTTCTGCTACCATGGGGCTGAAAATAAAAGCATTACAAAAATAAAACACATCTGGATTCCTCATGGTTCAAAGGCTGAAATCCCCGCAGCAATTGGCATCATATCCTTGTTTGGAGCTGCTGTCAGGTAATTGCTATGCCCTTTACTCTACATACAGTTTACAAGAACAACATCATATCTGGCAATGCTTTTTCGTGACTGTGAACACTGAGAAAACAATTCATTACAGGGCCCATGAAAATGGCAGCCAGAGGGAGGAGGATCGTTTTTATTCATTCACATGTTAATGTTGATTGCCAGGCCAGCATTTATCGCACTTCCATAATTGCCCTTGAGAGCTTCATAAAGTCATATCTTAATTATGGCACAGAAGGAAGTCATTCAGCCCATTAAGTCCATGCCAGCTCTCTGTTCAGCAATCCAGTCAGTCCCATTCCTATGCTCTGATTCATAGACCTGCAAGTCTATTTCTCTCAAGAGTTTGTATATTTTAAGGTTCAGGAGTTATAGCCTAAATTGGTGGCTGAAAATTCAGAAGGATTTTAAGATAATTTATTAAGTTCATTAAGAAGCAACAGTTTAGATGTGATGCATAAACTAAATAGACAGGGAAAGCATACAACCGTGACAGGTAAGAGTGCTTTACTAATCCTAGAAGACAAACAGACAGGTGGCTTAGAGTGTGTTGATCTCTGTAGCTTGTGGTGGCAATATTCTGTTCTCCATTTGAAGTGTTAGTACATTCTTCCCCCAGTGTTCCTCGCTCTTCCCCATCTTCCTCCATCTTCCCTGATCCATTTTCCATCTGACAAGGATTGCCCCCTGTCTCCGAGCATCTGTTAAAATACTTAGCTTCCAGGGCCTAATAGTTTACCCTATGTCCTCCTTATGAACATCTGGGGGCTTGTGCCAAAATTTGAGGAGCTTTCCCACAGACCAGGCAAGCAACAGCCTGACATAGTCTTATTCACCAAACCATAAGTTGCAGCCATGTCCCAGAACACCATGCCCATCCTTGGGTGTGCCCAGTCCCAACACAAGACAGATCCACCTATGGTGTCAGCACAGTGATATAGAAGTTGGGAGAGTTGCCCTTGAATTTCTCTACATTGACTCCGGAGCCCATGAAGTCTCATGGCATCAGGTTGAACATGGGCAAGGAAATCTTGTACTGACTACCACCTACTCCTTCCCTCAGCTGATGAATTAGTGCTTCTCCATGTTGAACACCACTTTGGAGAAACACTCGACATAGCATAGGCACAGAATGTACTTTTAGTGAGGGACTTCAATGCCCGTCATCAAGAGTGGTTCAGTAGCACCATTGTTGGCTGAGTTCTGAAGGACATTTCTGCCAGAATGGGCCTGTGCCAGGTGGTGCGGGAACCAACAAGAGGGAAAAATGTACTTGACCTTGCCCTCTCTAATCTCCCTGTCACAGATGCATTCTGTCCATTTCAGCATTTGTAGGTCTACCGCACAGTCCTTGTGGAGATGAAGTCCCTACTTTACCATGAGGATGGGGGGAGATGGTGGCATTGTGGTATTGTCACTGGACTCATAATCCAGAGGCCCAGGTTAATGCTCTGGGGTTATGTGTTCAAATCTCACCATGGCCGGTGACAGAATTTAAATGCAATTAATTAATAAATCGAAATTGAGAGCTAGTACTGTGACTGCTTTCATGGATTGTCATAAAAATTGATCTGGTCCACTAATCGAAGGAAATCCTTATCTGATCAAGCCTATGTGTGACTCCAGATCCACAACAATGTGATTGACTCTTAAATGGCCTAGCAAGACATTCAGTTGTAAAAGAACTGTTGGACTGCACTGGTTCAAGAAGGCAGCTCACCACCAACTTCTCAAGGGCAATTAGAGATGGGCAACAAAACGCTGGCCTGGCTACAACACATGAAAGAATAAAACAAAATACTATCCATCAAATTGTGTGGCACTACTATTATACCTAATGAGATAGATTCAGAACAGATATAACAGCTCATAACTGGACATCCATGAGGAGCTGTGCTTCTTCAGAAGCAGCAGAATTGTATTCAATCACAATCTGTAACCTCATAGCTCAGCATAACCATCACTCATCCAATACCATTTAGCTAGGGGGTCAACACTGCTTGAAAGAGGAGTGCTGGAGAGCATGCTAGGAGCAGCAACAGGCATACCTAAAAATGAGGTATCAACCTGGTGAAGCTACAACACAGGGCTACACGCTGAACAGCGGAAGTAGTATGCTATTGACAGAGCAAAACAACCCTACCACCAACAGATCAGGTCAGAGCGTTGCAGTCATACCACAGTCAGTCATGAACAGTGATTGACAATTAAACAACTAACCAGAGAAGGAGGGTCCACACATATCCCACCCTCAATGATGTGGGACCATAGCACAGCAGTGAGGACGAGGCAAAATCTTCAGCCACACATGCCAATTAGATGATTCATCTCAGCCTCTTTCTGCAGTCCACAGAATCAGTTACCAGTCTTCAGCCAATTCAATTCACTCCACATGATATCAAGAAATGGCTGGACCCCTAGCCAATCTGTTCCAGCACAGCTGTAACACTGGCATCTACCCAAAAATGTCCTGTCCACAAAAGGTAGAACAAATCCCATCCGGTCAATTACCGCCCTATTAGTTAGTCTCAAACATCTCAATAAAGTGAAGGAAGGTGTCGTCAATAGTGCTATCAAACAGCACCTACACAGCGATAGCCTGCTCACTGATGCTCAATTTGGGAACCATAAGGGCCACTTAGCTCCTGACATCAAAATCTTGGTCCAAACTTGGAGAAAAGAGCTGAGTTCAAGTGCTGAGGTGAGAGTGTCTGCCCTTGGCATCAAGACAGCATTTGACAGCGTGTGGCATCAAGGAGCCCTAGCAAAACTGAAGTCAAGGGGAATCAGGGGGAAAACTCTCCAATGGTTGGAGTCATACATAGCACAAAGGAAGGTGGCTGTGGTTGTTGAAGGTCAATCATCTCAGTCCCAGGACATCACTGCAGGAGTTCCTCAGGGTAATGTCCTAGGCCCAGCCACCTTCAGCTGCTTCATCAATGACCTTCCCTCCATCATAAGGTCAGAAGTGGGGATGTTTGCTGATGATTGCACAATGTTCAGCACCATTTGTGACTCCTCAGACACTGAAGCAGTCTATGTCCATATGGAGCAAGACCTGGATGACATTCAGGTTTGGGCTGATAATTGGCAAGTCACAATAGCAGCACAAAAGTGCCAGGCAATGACCATCTCCAGCAACAGAGAATCTAACCATCACCCCTTGATATTCAATGATATTCAGAGGCTGGGAATTCTATGGTGTATAACTCACCTCCTGACTCCGCAAAGCCTGTCTACTATCTTCAAGGCACAAGTCAGGAGATGATGGAATAATCTCCGCTTGACTGGATGAGTGCAACTCCAAAAATGCTCAAGAAGCTCAGTACAATCCAGGACAATGCAGCCTGCTTCATTGACACCCCATCCATCACCTTCAACATTCACTGCCTCCACCACCCTCATACAGTGGCATGGGTGTGTACCACAGGCACTGTACAGGGTCCAGAAGAGTGGATGATGCACAAGGTGCAAAACACCACGGCACGGGGGCTAGAGGGACCAAGTCTTGTTTTCATAAATGGAGTCCTCGTCGTTGTCCAGACCGAGAAGCAAGAGCTGATACAGGACAATCTGTAGTGCACCTCTGGTCATCCAGCATCTCTCCTCATCTTCCATTGTTATTGTTGCTGCTGGCCAGTCATCATTCGTGGAAAACGGAGATCTTATTGCATTCACAGCATGCTGACATAAAATGTAAACCAATGCACAAGCGTACGGTGCTTACGAATGTCACAGAATCACAGAATTGTTACAGCAGAAGGAGGCCATTCAGCCCATCATGTTTGCACTGGTCACCTGTTTTCCTGTCAACTCTGAGCCTCAACCTTGACGAGCGAAGGAGGTAAAACTAGGATCGAGAGCTTCTGCAAGGGCAACTGAACTTTCAACTGACTGGAAAATTCACACCCTACCACTTAAGCCAGCCCAGAAAACTTTTTACATGCTGAAAGTCCTGAGACTCAAAGTAAGGAAGTGCTGCTGCCCCTCCTGTTGGGCTAGAAAAATTACATTCAAGCCCTAAGAGCCGAGAGAAAAGCTTTTTACCTGCTGAGGCTGAACTCCCTCGAGCTGAGGACATTTGTAAATGGTCTGCTGCTGCTTATATTATGGCTAGAAGAAAGCTAGCCTCATAGTATTGCTAAGTGTCTGACTGATTTCTCTATCTAATGTCCTGGTTTTAATGATGTGAGAAAATGCCCAAAATGTTAAACTGGATTCACTGATAGGGAAAGTTTACAGCATTTCTTACTGTTTATTTTTAACTCTGTGTGAGTGGGGTGTGTGTTCCTCAGTCTCTGTCCTGTGCAATCCCCACAGAATAGAGCTGGGTGCTCAACCACGGATGGTGCTGGAGAATCGTTGCTGATTCCAGGACATCTCCCCCTCCTCCTGCTCACTGCCTACAGTTCACAGCAAATAGCAGGTGATCTGAGTTAATGCAGGTGATTCCAGGGATCATTAACAATGCTATCAAGCAGCACTTGCTTAGCAATAACCTGCTCACTGATGCCCAGTTTGGGTTCCGCCAGGGCCACTCAGCTCCTGACCTCATTACAGCCTTGGTTCAAACATAGACAAAAGAGCTGAACTCCCGAGTTGAGGTGAGAGTGACTGCCCTTGGCATCAAGGCAGCATTTGACTGAGTGTGGCATCAAGGAGCCACACCAAAACTGGAGTCGATGGGAATCAGGGGGAAAACTCTCCAATGGTTGGAGTCATATCTAGCACAAAGGAAGATGGTTGTGGTTGTTGGAGGTCAGTCATCTCAGCTCCAGGACATCACTGCAGGAGTACCTCAGGGTAGAGTCCTAGGCCCAACCATCTTCAATTGCTTCATCAATGACCTTCCTTCCATCATAAAGTCAGAAGTGGGGATGTTCGCTGATGATCGCACAATGTTCAGCACCATTCGTGAATCCTCAGATACTGAAGCAGTCCATGTCCAAATGCAGCAAGACTTGGACAATATGCAGGCTTTGGCTGACAAGTGGCAAGTAACATTCGCACCACACAAGTGTAAGGCAATGACCATCTCCAACAAGAGAGAATACAACACAACCATTGCCTCTTGATGTTCAATGGCATTACCATCACTGAATCCACTACTATCAACATCCTGGGGGTTTCCATTGGCCAGAAACTGAACTGGACTAGCCATATAAATACTGTAGCAAGTCAGGGGCTAGGAATCGTGCGATGAGTAACTCACCTCTGACTCCCTAAAGCCTGTCCATCATCTACAAGGCACAGGTCAGGGATATGATGGAATACTCCCCACTTGCCTGGATGAGTGCAGCTCCCACAACATTGAAGAAGCTTAACAGCATCCAGGACAAAGCAGTCCGCTCGATTGGCACCACTTCCACAAACATTTACTCCCTCCGCCACCGACGTACAGTACCATCTACAAGATGCACTGCAGGAATTCACCAAGGCTCCTTAGACAGCACCTTCCAAACCCACAACAACTACCATCTAGAAGGACAAGGGCAGCAGATAGATGGGAACACCACCACCTGGGAGCTCCCCTCCAAGTCACTCACCATCCTGACTTGGAAATATATCGCCGTTCCTTTACTGGCGCTGGGTCAAAATCCTGAAACTCCCTTCCTAACAGCACTGTAGGTGTACCTACACCACATGGACTGCAGCGGTTGAAGAAGGCAGCTCACCACCACCTGCTCAAGGACAATTAGGGATGGGCAATAAATGCTGGCCCAGTCAGTGAAGCCCACATCCCATGAATGAATATTTTTTAAAATGGAGGTGGGATTGAAGGTGATGCTAATGGAGTTTTTTGGGTTAGGGGAAAGAGCGCCTGACTTCAATGGGATTATGGGAGAAATCCATTCTACCAGCACTGCAGATTTACAGTGATTCCCCAGGGACAGACAGTGTCACGGAGCATCTTCAATGGTTTCAATGAGTGTCTGAGGGAATCAACGTAAACCTGCAGCACCGATAGAATGAGTTTCTCCCTCTTTATCTTTTGGCAGAAGCTGATCCTCATGGAATTTTAACTTGGAGAGAGGAAAATATCGATCTTCATGGGATTTTAAATTGGGAGCCTTTTGTTTTTCAAGTTCATTTTAGGACAAGATGAAGATCAGGGCAGTTCACTGAAATCTTGCTTTATTACTAGTTTACACAAAGCTGCAGCTAGGACAATGATAAATTCTCAAGTTTGCTCTGTATAAAAGGAATACATTTCCCACTTTGTAGTACAAATAGGGGCATTCACAACAGGAAGCTTTCTTCAGGGATTTGTACTATTACAACAAAGGCTTGTCAGGGCTTTTCTTTACCTGTGCTCACATCTACCTCATGCACAATAGATAGGTTGAAAGTTATAGAGATAGATTTAGTCTCAGCTGATTCTTTTAACAAATAAAACCATTATGCAAATTGGTGAGAATTTATACAGGAAGTTTTAGCCGGTGTGAAATGGGCTTTTACAGTGGATTCGATAGAGGCCTCAGTGTGTTTTCCTCTCTCACACTCCCTTAGAACCCAGTGCGCCATTCGATGATATCACTTTCGCCAACATCTCCCAGAATATATCCAGCCAGGGTTGGAAACCCTAGCTGAATGGCCGGCTTCCCTCTCTCTCTCTCTCTCTCTAAGCAATGCGGCCCCATGCCATGGGCCGCACATGGTGGGGTTGGCGGGCAGAAGTGAAGCGACAGGCCGCCTCATTCACTGCCATGTCCAGGGAGGGAGGAGGGGGTTCAGTCAGCAGCCAGTGAACGGGACTGTCCCCTCTCCTCTTCCCTTTCTTCCCTCCCTCCCTCTCTCCCTTCCAAAACTCCCCAAAAATAAAACAAGGCGAGCTGCAGCACGGAGATTGTCTTTCTTTTCCATACAAAACAGGTGGTCAAAATATGTAAAAACAAAATCTGAAAGGTTTTCTTGCAATCTGGGTTGCAATCTTTCTCCCAAATATGAATTTACTGTTCTGATGAATTGTCATCGACCTGAAATTTTAACTCGGCTTCTCTCTGCGGAAACTGCCTGAACTGCTGAGTTTTTCCAGCATTTTTTTGCTTTTGTTTCACATTTCCACCATCTGCAGTTTTGTGCTTATGAATTTACTGTCACCGTGTATGGTGTAATGTGCAGAGCATGTTAATGAGGCATTCACTGAAATCAGTGCCGTCTTTTGCATGTATTATAAATAGCTAACAGGATATTTTCCTGCCAAATTAACAATATTGCATGATACTGTTAAGATAAAACTTGCACTCTCTGGTTTGTTTAATGATCATGTTGGGATCCCTCTAGGGCGCACACAAACTAATACTTCATTACATCATAGCTGCTCTTAATATTAATGACCCATGCTGCACATATTGGACATTATTTATAACAGGATGCCAACAATGGACATTATCATTTTACTAGGACCTTTCTGTGATTGGTGAATTGATTGGCGAATCTTGAAAGGGGGAGAAGATAACATGCATGATTGAGGGCTTAGTTTCCGGGAGGGTTTGGGGGATAGGGGGTCCGGAAACATCAGAAGAACCAGAGCCCATGATTTCTCTCCCTGGCCTTGGCACTGCAGCAACTCACCAAGACTCCACAAATCTGCCACCTCAGTTACTTTGAAGGACAAAGGCAGCAGACATACGGGAAGACCAGCACCTGCAAGTTGTGCTGCAAGCCGCACAGCATCCTGACTTGGAACTATGCTGCTGATCGTTCACTGGCACTGAGCTAAAATCCTGTAACTCCCTTCCTACTAGCAGTGTGGGTGTACATACATCAGATTCATTGTAGCAGTTCAAGAAGGTGGCTCAGCACCACCTTCTGAAGGGCAATCAGGGATGTGCAACAAATGCTAGCCTTGCAGAAATGCTGATATCCCATGAAAGAATGGAAAAAGAACCTACTTCTCCAATCTATCCATGCAACCAATGTTTTACAACCATGGAACCTTTTTCATAAATCTTTTCTGCATCTTCTCCAGTGTCTTCATGTCCTTCCTGAAGTGCAGTGCCCATAATTGGACACAATATTCCAATTGACGCCAAACCAGTGTTTTATAAACTTTCACCATAACTTCTCTTATTTTGTACTCTTTGCCCCTATGCCACTATTTAGAAAGTACAAGATCCCTTAACTGCATTTTTAACCACTTTCTCAACCTGCTCTGCCACCTTCAGCAATTTTGTGCATATACCTGCTGTTCCCTCTGCTCCTGCACCCTTTTAGAATAATATTCTTCCTTTTATATTGCTTCTCCTTGTTCTTCTTACAAACATGTACCACTTCACACTTCTCTGCATGAGGGATGGGTAATAAACGTTGGCCTAGCCAGCCAAGGGACACCCACATCCCTTGAATGAATAAAAAAAATTAATTTAATCTGCCACCAGTCTAGTATCAATTCCTCAGGAACAATACACAATAGAAAAAACGTGACTGCACTAGATAGGGACAAAGGAGATTTAAGAGAATGTTGCATGGACTGGAAAATTTTAGTTATAAGGGAAGATTATATAGGCCAGGGTGTTTTCTTTGGAATAGAGAAGGCTAAGGAGAGACCTAATTGAAGCGTAGAAAATTATGAGCGGGCAAGATAGAGTGGATATGGAGGCCCTCTTCCCCTTGATTGAGAGATCTATAACCACCATGATCTGGGCAAGAGGTAGGAGGTTTAGAGGGGATTTGATGGGAAATGTGGTGGGGATCTGGCACTCAATGCCTGAAAGGTAGAGGCAGAAACCCTCATAACATTTATAACATGCTTGGATATGCATTTGAAGTGCTGTAGCCTACAGGGTTCATGCCCTGTGAACCATACTCTATTCCCTGTGCCAAAATGCAAAGAGCGGATCATTGATCAGTTGCTGTTGGATTTTCTCTTACAAAATGGAACAACTGTATTCGTCTGAGTGAAAATTTAGTTCCATGTTTTTAGTTGAAGCAGAAGCCATGAGTTCCACTCATTTCTTTCCCAATCCTGCTGCGAGGTTTGTTCCTGGGCATCGTCCCCAGGAGCTAGAATCATATTATAATTAACAGGAGGAACCTGCCTTCTGCTTTTTGATGATGCTGCACTCAATCCCTAGCTCACAGTCATCAGTCCCCAACCTCTGGTCCCCATTCCCCACTCCCCAGTTTCTAATTCCCTATTCCCCAGTCTCCAGCCCCCAGTCCCTGGTCTCCAGTCTCCAGTCCCTATTCTGCAATCTCCAGACCACTGTGCCCAGTCTCCAGTCTTCAATCCCCAGGCTCCATTCTCCATTCCCTAATCACTAGACTTTACAGATCCCAATTTATCGCCTCTTCTAAGGGCTAAAATACTGATTTATTCTCAATTCCAGGTTAATATTTTGACAATATTTTGTAAGTGTTGAGGGCCTTGAGTGTCCACAATGTCCAAAATGTCCACAATGTCCAGAATAAATGAAATACAGGCAGAACATAAAACCATTGTATAAAAATAGTTTCACTGTGAATTTGCACGATGTGTGCAGTTTGCTTTGTGTGCAAATTGAGTCACAGGTAGTCTGTTTTACAGCAGGATCTGGCCTTCTATTTTCAAATGCTCTTCCTTCTGGATCCGGAAAGTGCCTCTAGTCAGGGAGTAAAATAGGCCACAGTCACGTACAAGTAATAGACTACACCAGCTGCTATCAGGATCAGGGAGAACAGGGTAGCGGCAATATTCAGCCCCCTGGCAGTAGAAGCTAATTTTCTTGCTCTTCGCATGTTGTTCCCAACTTTTGAATCCCGAGCCTGTAAAGGACAAATGGAGAGGTTATGTACTGTGAGGGATGATTTGCAAAACAAATTTAATACTTGGATATTCTTAAAATATCATCTGTAATTTGAAATCTGTAATTCGAAAATGCCAAGGGAAGAACAGGAAGAAGAGCTGTGAAAAGGAGCCTGGTTATCCTGATTTTAATTACACCTGTATGAAGCAGCTTGTAACATTTATCCTACATTAAATCCAGGATGTAAAACTCGTTGCTGCTCTTGGTGTTGTTGTCACAGATAGAGGCTAAAGTCCTGAAGGCAAATATTGAATGGCGTCGCAGGTCACACAGTTTTTCAAGGACTTTGAAAAAAAGATGAATAAACTGAGTGCGAAATTGCTGGGCCTGTTCCACTTTTCTTACTGTAGGGTTCTTTTTAATCTCCTGTTTCATATCAGCGTCATGAGCAAAGCCTAACTGTCTGGAGCTTTCAGAGCATCATTAAATTGTCTCTCTCAACCAACATCATTACAAACAGATGGTCTTGCCACTATCATGTTGCATTTTTGGGAGCTTGTGGTGTAGAAACTGGCTGTTGTGTTCACTACATCACAACAATGACTACTATTTATTAAAGTGCTTGATTGACTGTAAAATATTCTGTGACATCCTGAGGTTGTGAAAGAGGCCGTAGAAGGGCAATTAATGCAGCCTTGACAGCGACACACTCATGTAGATTAAATACTCCATTATTGCCCATCTGTATCATTCTCTTTTTTCCTATTAAAATTTATTCTTGAGGTGTATATGTCGCTGACAAGACCAGCATTTTATTGCCCACTCCTAATTGCCCTTGAGAAGGTGGTGGTGAGCTGCCTCCTTGAACTGCTGCAGTCCATGTGGTGTAGGTACACCCACAGTGCTGTTAGGGAGGGATTTCCAGGATATTGACCCAGTGATGATCTCACCAAGTTGTAGAGACAGAAACAGTCTTGCTGTGTCCCTTCCTTGTGCTCACTGGGAGTGCACAACAGGAAATTCCACAGTCCCAGCCTACGATTTTCAAAAGTTTGCATTCAGATAGCACCTTGACTGCAAAAACATCCCAAGGCATAAGAAAGAAGGATAGACAGACAGAAAGACAGACAGACAGAGCAGGTGGCAGCTTGAAAGTGATGTTGTAGGTTACTTGGGGGAAGCGTTTTTTTTCATGGGACATGCACAGAAAGATAGTGCCAGTGTGAGTGATTACGGATACAAATAAGCTTGTCAATGATCAAGACCACATCAAACTATTCAAGTATTAGTGGCATTGCAAAGGGCTCAGATCTAAGAAAACATTGCAACAAGATCAGAAAAGATGTGAAAGGTTGCCTGATAGAGGGGTAAATGATCAACTAGAACAGAGGAAATGCACAAAATTATTTCAAAGTAAAGTGTGTGAATCAGACAGGGGTTCCAGCTAATAAGAGGCAAATTAAGGACAGATATTTGGGAGATTTTTTTCAATAAGAGCGATCAATACTGGGAACACTGGGGCAAAACTCCTGGAATCATTTAAGAAAAATTAACTGCAGCAGTGAGGGAGCCTCAGGGTATTTCTGGATGAATTAAGAATTAACACATAAAATTCCATTCCACAGCAATTTTCACCTTCTCCAGAAATTCCCAAAGTGCTTTACAACTGACGAAGGAGTTTTGAAATATAGTCACTGTTGTAAAGTAGAAAATACAGCAGCCAAATTGCAGACAGCAAGAAACCACAAGCAATAGCCTGATGATGAGCAGCTAATCTGTTTGAGGGATGCTGGTTGAGGCATAAATGTCCAGGACAAAGGCGACAACTCCCTTGCTCTTCTTCAAAATAGTGCCATGGGATCCTTTACAGCATCTGAGGGTGCAGACAGGCCTTCAAATTAACGTCTTGCCTGATAGGCTGATCCTTTGACCTTCCCTCACTACTGACCCTCCAACAGTACAGTGCTCCCTCAGTGTTGTCCTCTGACAGTACAGTACTCCCTCATTATATGCTCTCCAACAGTGAAGCACTCCCTTACTACTGATCCTCCAATTGTGTGGTGCTCCTTCTGCACTGCCCTTTAACAATGCAGCACTCGCTAATTATGCAGCACTCCTTCAACAGTGCTGCACTCCCTCAGTACTGCCCCTCAGACAAAGTAGAATTCCATCAATACTGCTCTACAACAGTGCTGTTCTTGCTGTCCCTCCAAAAGTGCAGAACTCCCTTAGTACAACTCTAAAAGCTTGGCAGTGCATCTGTATTGTCCCTCCGAATGTGCAGCGCTCCCTCAGTGCCACTCTTCTGACAATGTAGTGCTTTTTCAGTACTCCCCATCCAACAGTGCAGCATTTCCTCAGTACTGTCCCTCCAACAATGCAGCACTCCCTAAGACCTGTCCCCACAACAATACAGTGCTTTATCAATACTGCCCCTCTGACAGTGAAGTGCTCCTTCACTACTGCCCCTCCATCAGAGTAGCACTCCTCTGTACTGCCATTGCAAATGTGCAACACTTCTTCAGTACTTACCCTCAACAATGCAGCACTCCCTCAGTATTGCCAGTTCAACAATGCAGTGTTCCCTTATTACTGCCCCTCCAACAATGCAGCACCCCCTCAGTCCTGTCCTTATGAAAATGCAGCACTTCCTCAGCCATGAGAACCAGAGCAACATGTTTTACCTGTGTTAGAGCTTCTTGTAAAGGTTCAAACATCATTAGACAATGTCATTGCTTCGCCTCAGGTTGTGTTGGCTCATGATCCAACCCTCAAACAACCACTTTTCAATCACGGGCTGGGAAGAGGCTGAACTAAGCATCCTGGTAAAACATCAACAGGTATCACTCCCTGGAGCTTAGGATTTTGACCATTGACCAGCTATTGCAGGGAGAAAGTACAACAGAAAGAAAACTTACTCTGATTGAGAAGACAAGTGCGAGGAATCCGAGACAACAGGCATTCAGGTAGAAGGCATTAAACAGGGACCAGATGATGTGGTCACGTATGGGTCGGGACTGGGGATGGGGCTGGGGATAAGCAGCATTTTTCATGTTCACGACAGTGCTATTCGATGGTTGAGGCTGGTTGGGCCCCATTCCTTCCTCGGCTTTAGGCTGTGATGCCAAGTCCCCAGTCTCCATTTTAAACTGTCAATCCGGAGCTGCAGAGTGAGAAAGAAACTCTGATTTGAGCTGATCCATTTATATGAACCAAACTAAGGAGGAGTTTCATGATTCCATGCTTTAGTCTCTTGATAAGTGGCACTTATATTAGAGGCTGCTGTACATAATGTGGACTTACTATTATTGGAAGGAGATAAATATATCTTTTCTTGGGTAATTTTTAAAACATCTGCAGATTGCCTGGATCTGGATAATGATCTATATGTGTATCAAAGCAATTCTCAATGACTAACTTTTAGACATGGAACCTATTAGCAACTTATAATTTTGTTGATTTACTGTCACAGTTGCTACTGAACCCTCTATTGCATTCAGTTAGTGTAGAATGAAGGAAGAATAACAGAGATACTCCATTGTCATCTTGTTCAGGTGTCTCACTTTGGATTTTCAACTATTCTCCATAAAGAGGGTTGCAAAAAATTTAATTTTTGTGCAATGTGGATTTTTGCAGGTATTTTAAAAAAGCTACCCAGTTGAAAGGGGTTAATACACTTAACAGAAGCTAATTTTCACAGCAATTCCTTAGCTTGTCCGTGTATTCAGAGAGATTGGAAATCCTCTGACCTCGGTCTCTGAGAAACAGAAAGAGAACTTGGTCCTCATGTCCTCGACAGCACCTCCCAAACCCACAGGGCTGAATTTTGCGCTTGACGGGTGGGCAGCCAATCCCCGCCGCCAAAACCAGCTGCGCCGCCATTTTGTGCCGGGGGACCAATTAAGACCTGCCCAGCAGGGTTCCGATTCCTGTGTTCATCGGGAAAATTAAATCGGTGGCGGGAGTGTTCAGACCGCCGGTTCCAATGGGTTCCAAGCCTTAGCCTTTGAGCACTCTCCCACCACCCCTCCCCACGTCTTAGTGTCGTTACTGATTTGGGCATTTAGTACATGGGTGGGCAAACAGGTAGTGACCACGCTTGCATCAGCCTTAGTGGTTGATGAGAAAATGGGTTCTCCCTGCAGCATATGTTGGTGCTTGATGCATTTGAGTAGTCTGGGGGCAACCTGCAGGGGAGGCAGCTAGACACATATTCAGAACTCCAACACATGTTTTATTGATGGTGGTGAGATGGTGGAAGGGGAGCCTCAAGGTGTCGTGGCCAAGAGCCATCTGGCCTCGGTGTCGTGGCCAAGAGCTGGCCTCGGTGCCACACCTAGTTGTGCCTCCTTGCCATGGGCGCTAAGACCTGTGTGTTATTCAAAGTGATGGACGCCGAATGTGTCCAAGGTGTCCTTTTAGGGGAGGGGGTTGGGAGCAGCCGTACTATCTTCTGGGGACTGATCACCAGTAGTGTGGACAGGAGCCACTAGAAGCCTCAGATGGGCCACTGTGGTTGGGGTGCAGCGTGCGCGTGCAGAGTACATGAGTGATCAGCCCCAATAAATGGTGTTCTCTGTTCTGCAGGACAAAACTGAGGGCAATATGCAGGAGCGGCAGTGGACTGGTGGTGGGCACGCCATGCTGCAGCACCTCACCACCTATAAGGAGGCCATGGAGCTAGGGAGGAGGCAGGCATCCGGGTTGGCAGGCGTCGGTGAGGCTGGGCTGCAGCAGCCAGGTGTTTGAAGGCCACAGCCCCATCCACTCTATCTCCCCACCATCCAAAGCATTGATGATTGCTGCAATCATTAATGCAGCAACACTGCTCATTCACAGACTGATAGAGTCAGACGTGTGGGTCATACACAAAGGTCCCTCAGCCCCTTGAGAATGCACGTCTCTAGCACCTTCCAAAGTCACCTTATCCCATTTCTGACCACTATTCCCATGGCCTAACATGCCATGGCATCGCTGCTGCACATCCAAAGACTTATTGCATCTTAGGAGGGTTTGTACCTCCACCACCCTTTCAGCCAGTGCATCCCACATTACTCTGTCCAAAAGGTCCTCAGCACCTCACCTGTCAACCTCATGCCCCTCAACTTAAATAAATGCCACCACCTTAGTCATCCCTGCGCCAAGGGGAAATGTTGCCTTCTGTCCACCCGGTCTATGCCCCTCTTAACGGTATGAAGGTCAATAATGTGACCTGTCAATCTCCTGTGCTCCACGGCAAATGTCACAAGTGTTTGCAATGTTTCCTCATAACTCCAAGTCTCCAGGCCAGCATGCATCCTGGTCAGGAACCTCTGCACTCTCCCCACTCCAATGCCATCCCTCCCATGAAGCGCAGGTCACAGATGAACGCAGAAATGAAGATGTGGCCTTGACAGCGTTTTCTGCACTTGCAACATGACCTCCCTTTTCCTACATTCTATTCCTCGGATAATAAAGGCAAGTCTGGCTTCGACCTTGTTAAAAGCCTTATGTTCCTGTTCTGCTACCTTAATGGGTCTGCCCAGCAAGGTCCCTGTAATCGTCGTGACTTCCCACAGTCCTACCATTACTCATGTATTCCCGCACCTTGCTTGTCTTGCCCAAGTGCTTAACCAAACATTTATCCACATAACATTGCATATGGCATTCCTTAGGCCATCTGACCAGCCTGTCTGTATGCGCATGTAATGTTTGGGCCTCCTCTTGACTATTTACCACCCCACCAATGTACGTTTCCTTAGGTTTTTGAAGGGTGAGCGACTTATGAGGCTGTGGGGGAAAGGGATGAAAGGTGTTACTGACTGAACGCTAACTGATGCATTGTCCTTGTTGTTAATTTCAGTATCACCACCGCATGGCTGCCCCCAAGTCCAGCTCCAAGTCCGGAGCCCCCGCTCCACACCTGAGGGCCAAGACTTGCAACTTAGAACTATAGAACCATAGAAAAGATACAACACAGAAGGCCATTCGGTCCATCTTGTCCATGCCAGCCCGAGGATACCCAGGTGCCCTTTCTAATCCCACCTTCCTGCATCCGGCCCATAGCCCTGCAGCTTACAGCACTTTAGGTGCAGATCCAGGTACTTTTTAAAAGAGTTTAAAGTTTCTGCCTCTACCTCCAACTTGGGCAGTGAATTCCAGACACCCACTAACCTCTGCGTAAAAAAGTTCTTCCTCATGTCCCCCCCTACACCTTCTGCCACTTATCTTGAATCTATGTCCCCTGGTTCTAGAATTCTCCATCAAGGGAAACAATTTTATCCTGTCCACTCTATCTATTCCCCTCATAATTTTGTACACCTCAATCAAGTCACCTCTCAGCCTTCTTTGTTCTAAGGAAAATAACCCCAACCTATCCAATCTCTCCTCGTGGCTACACTTTTCTAACCCTGGCAACATTCTTGTAAACCTCGTCTGCACTCTCTCCAGAGCTATTACGTCCTTCCTGTAATGTGGTGACCAGAACTGCACACAATACTCCAGTTGTGGTCTCACCAGTGTTTTATACAATTCCAACATCATATCCTTACTTTTATATTCTATACCTCTGCCAATGAAGGAGAGCATTCCATATGCCTTCTTTACAACCTTGTCTACTTGAACTGCTGCCTTCAGGGTACTTGTACGCCAAGATCTCTCACTTCACCTACCCCTCTTACTATATTCCCATTTATTGTGTAAACCCTGTAACTGTTTGACCTGCCTAAATGTATGACCTCACACTTCTCTACATCTGTCACTTTATCGCCCACTCCACCAACCCATCTATATCATTTTGGAGATCATGGCTATACTCTACACTATCCACTACTCGGCCAATCTTTGTGCCATCTGCAAATTTCCCAATCGTACCCCCCACGTTTGTGTCCAAATCATTAACTTGTGTCACATCCTTTCAGCGAGCCAGGCACCAGTGCAGCGACAAACACTTCAGTGGGGAATGTAACGTCGGCTAGTGTCCCGGGGCACAGTGGAGAGGGCACTTCACAATCGCTGGAAGAGATGGCATGGACAGAGAGTGCCGATGGCGCCAGCAGCTGGAGGACTGCAGGGGACCAGGCACATGCTGAATCCAGCAGTGATGATGTGCCTCTGGAGATGTCCGCCGTGCAGCAGCTGCAGGACAAGCGGCAGGGTTCGTGGGAGCATCTGGCAGGGTTGCATCAGGGTGTGCTTCAGTTGGCCTCTGTGGTGGAGGAGTCCAGGCAGAGTGTCAGTGAAGGCATGAACCTCAGGACAGAGCTTCAGGCTTCCTCCATTGGGAGATTGGCGACTCTCGTGGAGAGGGGCTTCAATCGGATTGAGAATCTTCTGATTGGGTTACGCTCTGACCTGCAAGCCCTCACAGCGGTAATGGCCATGGGTGGTCATTCCCAATGTAGGAGATGTTCTGGGCACCAAGTGTCGCTGCTCGGTGCCCATGCATCTGCGGTGAGCAGGGAGGTCCAATGTGACCTCACGTCAGTGCAGCAGCTGCCTGTTGTCGCTGCGAACTCCTCTCAGGGCGCTCCGGATGAGGGCAGCAGCTCCTCTGCACCTCTGCCAGTGACCATTTCTTCCGTTGAGGCTGCGACAACTGGGGAGTTCTGGAACTGGCCACTCCCACATGGGACCATCACAGGCTCCACAGGCCAGAGGACGGCCGCCAAGGTCATCGAGGCCAACAGGACAGCAGAGTCAGCAGGCCGTCTCACAAGCCACTCTGAGCGATGGGGTGGCACCAAGACGTAGCACCCGCAAACGTAAGCATAAGGCACATTAGGCATTCCATGGGTTTGTCACTGGTGATTTTGTGTTGGCCCTAGATTAGGGAATATATCATTATGTACATCTGAGCGACATTTGTGGTTTATTTTGGTGGGAATAAAGTCCACTTTTCTGACCGTGGCTGAGGGTATTCCCTTTGTGCTGCATTTGTATGCTTCACAGACATCTCATGAGTGTTTGAGTAGACATTGAAGTTTCTGTACTAAGCCCTTAGTTGCAGCTGATAAGTGGAAGATGTAGCACCTAAGTGCCACGTGTGGAAGTGCCAGGCATTGCTGTGTGGAGCTAGCTGAAGGTTCGTTGGATTAAAGTGTCCCGGGTGTGCCTGCCTCCTTGGTGTAGTAGCGGGTCAGCGTGCTGCCCCTCATCATTGCCCTGTGCTTCCTCATCCTCTGAGCCACTGCTGGATTCATCATGTGCAGCCTCATCCAGGGAGTCAAGGTTTTCATGGTCAACTGCATCCCCCCTTTCCAGCGCAAGATTGTGCAGAGCGCAGCACAGCATGCTACCACTATCACAGAGACGCGATCTGGGGGGTACTGGAGTGCGCCCCTTGAGCACTCCAGGCAACGGAAGGGCATCTTGAGAAGACCGATGGCTCTCTCCACCACAGCCCTTGTGGAGCCGTGGCTCCTATTGTACCACTGCTCAGCTTCTGTTCTTAGACGGCGGAGAGGCATCATGAGCCACCTTCACAGGTGACAGTCCTTGTCACCCAGCAGCCACCCATCCAGCCGAGCCAGAGTACTCAAGAGCCCCGGCACCTGGGAGTGTCTGAGGATGTAGGCGTCGTGGGAGCTGCCTGGGTACCTTGCACAGACTTGTAGAATCTGCATCCTGTGATCACACACTATCTGCATGTTCATGGAGTGGAAGCCCTTCCTGTTGACGAAGGCCTTCCGCCATCTTATCGGCTCCCCAGAACTTCTCCTGGACCTTAACTGAACAGCTCCTAGGACTTCTCCATGAGCTACAAACCACACAAGTTCAAACTGCAATGGTCAGCTGCACCAAATGGCTCCCAAAGCTTTTCTGAGCCTTAACTTCCTGGAGCCTGCTAACAGCAACACCTTTTTGGTATGGAGCCTCTTTCCCTGCTGTAGGACACGCAGATCAATTGAAACCAGAGTACCTTATTAAGCTCCACCCATCTCCACAACCTTTCAGTGTTCACTGAATGCTTTTGAACTAATTTAGCTCTAACTCCCAAAACAAAACATCCATCGGGACTGCATTTCTTTGCAAGCAGTGTAGACATCATGTCTCCAGTTCTCCAACTAAGTAAGCTGTTTTATGGTTTTATCTCTTCTATTCTGACTCTATTAAACAAACATTATAATCTTCTGAACTGACATTTTCTTTTAGGTGTTCTGGCAATATCTAAAGCCCAGATTTTTAGTTCCCTGACCTTCACAGCTTCCCAGAACTAAACATTAACTCTAAAATAATAACATGCACCATGAACCAGATATTTGTCACAGCATCTAGAAACAGCCTTCATGAGCTTTCATTTTGGTCTCCTCCAGCTCCTATTTCCTATGTTCTTCCTCCCAGGATATAGGCTCCTTCCTCCTTTCAACGCCTTGCAGAAACAACTCCAGTCTTTTCAAAAGCAGGGGCTGGAATGTGAAGGCCTGATCTGAAGCAAAACAGGTAATAGTACTTAAACTGGCTTAGTTAAAAAAATCGTCATTCAAATGCAAAACCTCTTCCACTGCCGGGCCCCAACATTCAAATGAGAGGACAATGGCTTCAGGACCAATACCTGGTTTTAGATGACCCCTGGATATGCTATCTTCTTATCTGACGATGGTGATCTCAGTGATGCATTAGTCATTAGTAAAGGGTTATTAATGAATTGCATACTAGGGCAGTTACTAAGGTTTTCATACTTACTGCTTATAATGTAATGAGGCTTTGCTATAGCAGAAACAAGGCTTAAATAGTTGACCAGGTCTGATTATTGATGTCTATGCTTGTAAATGAGAAATGGTTACTTGAGTGAGATATTGGTGGTTGTTGTGATGTGGAATTGCACATTCAGGAGGAAATATTTCTGATGGGATTCCGAAGGCCTCAGTACTGATTCACTTGCTCTCTGCGCTTTATATCAATGATACAGATTTAAATGGAAGGGCCACGATTAAGAAGTTGGTTGATGATATATAAACTGGAGTGTGGCTTTTGTGACTAGAAAGCTGTTTCCAGTGGGGTTCCACAGGGTTCAGTGCTGTATTCCTTGTTTTTTGTGGTATATATCAATGATTTATATTTACATTCAGGGGGCATGATTAAGAAGTTTGCAGATGATATAAAAACTGGCCGTGTGGTTGATAGTGAGGAAGAAAGCTGTAAACTGCAGGAAGATATCAATGACTGGTCAGGTGAGCAGAAAGTAGAAATGGAATTCAATCAGCAGAAATGTGAGATAATATATTTTGGGAGAGCAAACATGGCATGGGAATAAACAATAAAAGGTAGAATACTGATAAGTGTAGAGGAACAGAGGTACCTTAGTGTGTGCTACCTGAAGGTAGCAGAACAGGTAGATAAGGTGGGAAAAGAGGGCTTACGGGATATAAGAGTAGCGAGGTAATGTTGGAACTGTATAAAACACTAGTTAGACCGCAGCTAGATTACTGCATACAGGAAGCATATAATCACACTAGAGAGGGTACAGATTTACCAGGAGGTTGCCAGGAATGGAGGAGTTTAGCTAAGAGGAAAGATGGGATAGACTGGAGATGTGTTCTTTGGAGTTGAAGTGGCTAAGGGGAGATTTAATTTAATTAATAAAATTATGAGGGGTCTTGATTGAGTGGATTCGGAGGACTACTTCCCTTAGCAGAGAGGTTAATAACCAGGGGGCATAACTGGTAAAAGGATTAAAGGGAAATTGAGGAGGAGATTTTTCATGGTGGGGGTCTGGAACTCACTGGCTGAAAGGCTGGTAGAGGCTGAAAGCCTCATCGCAATTCAGAAAACACTTGGGATGCATTTGACTTACAGACCCATAGTGAGAAATTAGTATTTGGCTGGATAGCTCATTTTTAGCTGACACAGACACAATGGACAAAATGATCTCCTTCTATGCTATAAATTTCCTACGTTTCTATTAACGAAACATCACCCTATGTGCAAAGAACAATAATAAGTAGCAAGAATAGATCAAAAGACCTAGAAGTTATTGAAACTTGAGCAATACTCTATAATTGACTAGGACTCAATCATAGAAATAAAATAAGAGAAGATACTCTCTGGTCCACTTCAATCCAGACCAATAATGATTAGAAATTATCTTTTCTTTTAGAGTCATTTTATGTCTACAGATCCTTATGGAGGCACAGTCTCAGTTTCATTGAAAGAAGATTTCTTCTAAGAACTCATCTGAGGGTTAATTGATGTGGCATTAGTGAACCACACCAAGAGGTGGTTGCTTATATGTGAGCCTCTTGCAAAAACTGAAGGAAGAGGAAGGAAATCCATGATGAATAGCTTCATTTTCTGAGTGGAGTCAAATTACTGAAGTGGTTAAATTCTCCAGCATGGCATTTTTTGCATCAAATGTAATTTTCCATTTATATCTTTTCCTCCAGAAATCTATTTTTGCCAATGAAAATTGTGTGAATGTCTATTTTTAAATTTTATTTCTTTGCTTTTCCTGTGAAAAGTTTTGATAGTTGGATTTGGGGAAATTAATGTTCCCCAGATTGGAGAGCCAGGGACAAGAAGTTATTAATTTCAGCATATAAAGGCTTGTTGGAGCTCCAAATATTTTGTCACAGGGAGGCAGAGACCATCACATTTTGCAAGAGAAAACTGGATAAATATTTCAATAAGCGCAAGGTAAAGGGCTGAGTAGAGAAAGCAGGGCAGTGGAATCAATTCTGGAGAGTTCTAGCAGAGAACTGGCACAGAATTGATGTACTGAAAGCACTCCTTCTGTGTTGGGACATTCTGTATGTGTGTTATTGCACAATACATTGAACCTTTGTCCTTTGTACAAGCTACGATAAAGCCTATGGATTCTGGAATTCTGAACTAAACATAAGAAATGTAAGAAATAGGAACGGGACTAGGCCATTCGACCCCTCGAGCCTGCTCCACCATTCAATAGGATCATGGCTGATCTGCTCGCGTTTCGAATTCCACTTTCCCATCTACCCCCGATAATCTTTGATTCCCTTGCCTAACAAGAATCTACCTACCTCTGCCTTAAAAATATTCATTGACCCCCGCCTCCACTGCCTTCTGAAAGTTGTATAACCCCCTGAGAGAAAAAAAATTCTCCTCACCTCTGTCCTAAAGGGGCAACCCCTAATATTAAGCTGAAAATGCCGGAAATACTCAGCAGGTCATGCAGCATCTAACTGTAATAGTGGGGAAAACTTTACCAGCTTCAAGGAGGTAGGATCGCATTGGGAGGGGCCCCGTCCACAAAACTGATTACTGACAACATTCCCACTGCAACCAAAATACAAAAATAGCTGGAAAAACTCAGCAGGTCTGACAGCATCTGCGGAGAGGAACATAGTTAACGTTTCGAATCCGGTATGACTCTTCATCAGAAAGGTCATTTTACAGTCTATTGGCTTTTGTTGTGGATTGACACCCCCATACCCTTCCAGGTTGGGAGGCTAGCAGTTAAATGCAGGTAGCCTCCCAGCTGCTCAGGGAGGTGCAGGGAAGGCAGCCCCTGCAGACCCAGTCAGAGGGGCTTGTCCTCCATCAGGACAATTTTAAAGTTTCTTCAGCCTGTCTCCTGCAGGCTGTAAGGCTCGGCCTACTTCAGCAGTGGCCACCACTCCTGGTCATGCTACTGAGGCTGCTGAGTTGGCGGCCCCCTGATTCGACTAGCAGCTCTACTGGCTGTCCTGCTCTGGACAGCAAACCCGGCAGCACCTTATTTATGAGCTGCCGGCTGGCCAAGTTGCCAACATGCATTTCCGACCACTGCCGAGACCCCAGCTCCAATGATAAAATTCTGCCGGTTGTTTCAAGCGGATGAGCTCATGAAAGGTGATCAACCTTTTTATTCATTCATGGGATATAAGCGTCACTGTCAAGGCCCACATTCGTGTGTGCACGAGAGGGGTGCTGGGCAGCTTGATCTCACTCCAGCTACCCCTTCCGCTCACGGAGTCAGCCAGGGGCCCTTGGGCACCCATAGGAAGGAGGATCAGCAGGTGCACACTCCGTGGCCATCCACCCAGGTGACCCTGGGAGTGACCGGCCCATCCGAATCCCCTCTTCCTGTGACCTCCGCAGATCTAGCTTCACAGGCCAAGGAGGGTGCCACTGCCACACAGCAGGACCCCGAAAGCAGGCCAGGCCCTTCCAAGTCTCAGCCCTCCAGAGGACACCCACCAAAGTCATCACAGACAGGGCGTCGCAGTCAGCAGGCCGCCTCCACCTCCGCTGTGGATGCCTGGGGAGCACCAAGACATAGCGGCAGGGTTAGGAAAGTTAGATAAAAGTAGTTGCACAGCCTGGGCACAGGTGTTGATCACTTGTACACACTGCTCACTATTGTCAATAAACTCCTAAGAATGACTCCTTGCCAGTGGCTTCTTGTTCTGATGAGCAATGTTCTTGTCACTCAGATGTGAAACCTTTCTGCACAAGATAAATGCAGGTGTCTCAGTCACTCTCTCCTCCATCTTCTACGGTCTCTGTAGGCCATCAGGCATACAGCTAGGTCACCAGGATCCATGATCCTGATGTAGTCCTCCTGCAGCATGAAAGAGAGAGAGAGACGTGGTTATCATGGCTGTACTTAACACCTTTCCTGGCCCTGTGCGACTGCCCCTTAATGCTTCTCAGAGAGTGCTGGTCACCCTAGGTGGCCAGAGATGAATGCGCTGCATGGCTGCCCTGTCAGCCTGCGACATGGGGGACACTGGTCCAAACCAGGATGCTGAGATTGCAAGGGGCTGTGAGCACCTCCAGCAGTGACTGCTACATAGGCAGTGCT
Source organism: Cetorhinus maximus (assembly GCF_964194155.1). NCBI lineage: Eukaryota > Metazoa > Chordata > Chondrichthyes > Lamniformes > Cetorhinidae > Cetorhinus > Cetorhinus maximus. Next base: position 108,658,508 of record NC_135887.1, on the reverse strand, counting down.
GGCGAGGAGATTGTACAACGTGTGCAGTCCAACTGCTCTGCGGCCCAATAAAGTGTTGGCAAACTCGAAGTCTGTGCCAGGAGGATGGGGTCGGGCGGGGTAAGGTATGGAGCGCTTGGTGGCCCTTTGGTGCCTCCCTGTTGCCTGCATGGGCGGGCAGGCTAGGAGCCTGACCCTAATCATATCACTGTGGCTGCGCCTGAACTGTCTCAGTTGCAGAGGCATGGTCAGTTTATGCAGGTGTCCCTAATGCGTGGCCATTTCCCTCGCTTACCCTGCCCCCCACCTCAGTTGCCTGTGGCACGGGATGCAGCACCAGGGCAGCAGTTAACTCAGCAGTCACCTCTGAGACTGGCCAGCACTTGCCTCCGGGCACCACCTCCGCCGCACCCCCCCCCCCCCCCCCCCCACCACCCCCACCCCAACAGTCGTCTTTGGGGCCAGGCATTATTTGCCTCTGCCACCCTAGCGCCCCTGAGGCCTGTATGCAATGGGCGCGCTGTGGAGAACGCTGCTGCTCACTCATCTCAGCTCCCCCAAAGTGAAGGCCGCCAAGTGCATGTCGCCTGCATGCTGTTGTGAAACACATCGGCGTGCTTTCCCGCCAATGTGGATGGACAATACGGTGGGGTTCCAAGACCCTGGCGGGATGGCCTTTTAATTTTATGTTAATATATTACAATTAGCTCCCAGCCGACCAATGGTGGGAAACGCGGCCCGCCATTGGCAGGCTGAGAGGACGACCATGACCTGCCTTCACGCTGTCATGAAGCAGGTTGCACCATATTTTCCGTGCATGTCACCTATCACACCTGCCACCAGTGGACTTGGAAAATTCTGCCCAATGAAAAATTTCCTCCTCAATTTCCCTTTAATCCTTTTACTAACTATGCCCCCTGGTTATTGACCTCTTAGTTAAAGGAAGTAGTCCTTCCTAGCCTGTCATTCAGGATGGTCACTGTCCAAAGGTACCAGTCAGGTATGTAGACCATCTTGGTTGACAGGCTACTTGGCCAGTGATTGCTGTTGTTCTGAACAGCAGCAATCATTGGCCCAGTGGAACAAGCCTTGTCTCGTTCCTCGTGACTGGACTTGGCGAAGTTGGAGTCATTGGCCGTCGTGTGCTGTCTTCTGTTTAGTGGCTGGATTGGGCTTAATCTGGGGTTGTAAACTGCAGACTGCAGGAGTGAAGCTGAAGCTAAATGCCTGGCTTGCTTTGCCTCTGCATTTTAATTTACTTCCCAGGCCGCACTCCCCCCACTCCTTCCTGAAAATGCCGTTCCCCTTCTCCCGACCTCACCTCTAAATCCTCGCAGTTCTTCCACGGTGTTTTCTGTGGCCCAGGGCCTTTCCCCTCTCCTAAATCCTGAAGGATTCCAGCTTTAGAGAAGTGGTTTGGAGAGGAGGGGCTCAGAAAAAATCCTCGAAGCACTGCACTGGGGGAGGTCTTCAGGCTTTGGAGAGGAGGTCGGGGGAGGGGAGGGACCTTCCCCTCCTGAGTCCCAACCTCTTCTCTAAATCCTGAAGACCTCTCCCAGTGCAGTATCATAGCAAAATCATGGAAGGGAAATCCCATGTGTTTATAGGGCTAGAGTTTTGTCAGACGTCCTCTCAATTTCACTGCCACATCACCTCTACACCAGCTAAAAAAAAAATCAATGTTTTTCTTAATCTGAATCCTAAAGCAACAAGCTCTAACCTGTGTCCTCTCTTCTTAACCTCACACGCTGAACCCGGGTTCACATAAAGGACCTCGGTTGCTCCAGTCCTATTCTGCCCTGGCCTCCACCACTATTTGAAGCGATCACAACCGGGGTGATAAGAGGGACCCTGAAACATGAGAAACACCAAGGATCATGATTTCTCTCCCTGGCCCTGGGTAGACGCCAAGGTTTGGAAGGAGCCTCAGTGAGATGTTGCATTACATCTTGTAAATGGTTCACTGTGCTTTGGTGGTGGAAGGAGTGAACATTTAAGGTGCTGGATGGGATGCCAATCAGATGGGCTGCTTCACTCTGGGTGGTGTCAAGTTTCTTGAGTGTTGTTGGAACTGCACCCATCTAGGCAAGGGGAGAGTATTCCGTCATACTCCCGGCTTGTGGCTTGGAGATAATGGACAAGTTTTGGGGAGTCAGGAGGTGACTTACCCATTGTAGAATTCCCAGCCTCTGACCTGCTCTTGTAGCCACAGTGTTTATATGGCTGATCCAGATCCGTTTCTGGTCAATGGCAACCCTAAAATACTGATGATGGAGTAATTCAGTGATGGTAATATAATTGTCAAGGGGAGATGGTTAGACTCTCTTTTGTTGAAGATTTGTTGGAAAGTGTACTCGAGGTTGCTGTTAGAGCTAATGGGCTTATGATGAATATTTTAGCCTATCCCCAGAAATGGAGATATTAAAGTCGGGGGAAAGGAAGGAAAGAGTCGACAATAGACCGCGTGAAGGTGAGAGAAGGGTGAAAATTTCGAAGTAAAATCAACAAAATGTTCCAGTTCAGGGTGAGAGCAGGAATTGGCACCGATACAGTCATAAACATACCAGGAAAAGAGGTGGTGGTAGGGTACTGAGTAGAACTGGAAAAGTGGAGGATTTTACCGTCTCCTCCAAGCAGGCAAACTGATCTCAGAGTTCATGCAAAAATTTTTTGATCATTTTTAGGTTTTCCTATTTAATAAAAGCTACCTGTTTTGTAAACATTACAGTGAAATCCAAAAAAGTGCCAAGTCCACTTGGCCTATTCGCCCGCCCTGCCAACTGTAAGGTTGGATGGGCAGTGAAAAATTTCTTTTAATTAGCTTTTTAATGGCCTTAATTGATGGCGGGCACGCTGCCGACTCTGGCGCACACCTGCCAACCGAAGAAGCACACGAGTGCGCGATGATGTCGGGATGCTCACCCGACGTCATCGCGCATCATTTTATGCTCAGTCAGGTCAGGCGTGTGCCCGCCCACCGAGCTAAAAATTTTACCCTAGTAATCATGGTGACTGGAACTTACCTGCTTTTGCCATGCAGTGGGACGCAGAGTAGGTTAATGGGGATTTGCATCCAGCTGTCCAAGCAGCCAATCACATTAAAGAATTCTCATAGGCAACCAATCAGGAAATGAAAAGCACTTAAATCAAATCTTTTTTTTTAAAGTTACATACAGCAAAATAAAGATTGCATCATGAACATGGGGTAACAGTAGAAGCTGAAATATCATGAAATAAAGCTCTTTAAAAATTATGATTTTAAAAATGTAATCTTAAAATGTAGTAATTAATCATAATGAAGATATTTACCAACACTCCACAATTATAAAATTCTGGTTTCCAGCAATCATTATTATTTGCATTGCCATTAAAAATCCAGTTACACCCGATTGGTTGCTGGCTTGGCAGGAGAGTGGGAGGGAATGGGGAGGAGGAGTGCACAACACAGCCTGTGATAGATGTTATGACATGGTAGATGATATGTGCCAGGTGGATCAAATCCACGTGGGAAACTTGATCTCGCTATCACAACAGTTTTGCAATTTGTATTTATTTCGAGGTGGGTACATTGAATTTAGAAGTAATTAGTCCACCAAGATCTTCAGAAATTTTTTAGAAACTAAATTAAAATATTTATTAACAAAAGAAAAGATGTCAAACACATACATACAATTCCGAGTTGCTTAATACTATAGTACATACTAAAATTTCTACTTAACCCTATTCCCAAATACCCCCTTGTAAGGCAACAGTTTGAAATAGATTTCAGTCTAAAATAAATTTTAAGGTTAGAAAACCAGGCCAGCACAATTATCACCTTTAAAGGCTGGATGCAGCAAACTCATAGAGGCATGCTGGAGGCGTTTCTGAGGCAGTTTCACAAGTTTCTGCTATATGTCACAGGACCCCCCCTCAACATAGCCTTTCATTCCCCCTTATATACGTTTTCTCTCTTTTTAATCTGTAAATTCCATTGTCCCATATGTCTTTGAAAATGTACTTTCCTATAATATAAAACTTTTCGTGGTGTTAATATTGTCAGTGACCTTTGGGAAAAATAAACACACTGCTTGGCCTAGCTTCTCTGGCTAAGTGTAAACATCCTACTATCTCTTTGAAATTCAAACTGCCCTGATTTATCCAAAAATGCAAATTCTCCTCATACCTCACTTTCTAAGACTTCAGCCACAATTACGTATTTAGCATTTCAAACCAAACTTCTTTTGATGAGTCAAAGCCTCCAGACCAGCTGTCTGCCATTAAATCCCCCACACACACACACAGAGAAACTATCCAAACCCCATTATTAACCTACTTTTACAATAAATCACAACAATAGTATGAGAATAATTATACTTTCGTGACATGGAGCAGTGAGTGACGAGAGTGGAGCTTCAGGGTTTCCACATTAAACGTTCATGTGTTAAATAGTGAAGTTGCAGTCAGTTTCAGAGGGATAATGATGGCGTTCGTTGACAGTTTACCATCGAAACTCCCCGCAAAATCCAGGCCATTGCATTTAGTTTAAAATTTTATTTTCTGCATTTTCATCTTATTTTCATTCAGCGATTATGTGGAAAATCGACATATGCTTGATGACGAAGAACTTATCGGGTTAAAGAAAGGATGTGCACTCACGTTCCCTTTTAATTTCCCTTCGCTAAGCGTGGTCCGTTTCTTGCACTGTGTGTTCCCTTTAAGGTTTCCAAATGGTCGCCCATGCACACACCTTATGAGTTGGGGTCTGGGGTTAGCATTGTGGAGTGTGAGTAAGCATTAGGGTTAGTGTGTTAGTTTGGGTTTGGGATCGGCATTGGGGTCCGTGGCAGTCGCTTTGAACTTAGGATGGGAGTTTGGGTTAGGTATCAGCATATTTTAGGCGTATCTTCAGTTTAGGGTCTGGACAAGAGTTTTCCTGCCTTATATTTGAATCATGCCGTTTGGTAACTGGGTTTCTAATTTTGCAGTCCGCTGGCTCTCGCTCTCCTTTCCTTATGCGGTGTTGTCCAGTGTCTATTAGCTTCAAGCACCAGAATTTCCAGGGACTGAACCCCATTCCAGAAGGAAAAAACAGTAAAAAAACTGGGAAATAAGCTGGTCCGAACTGGTCTTGTATAAGAACGCCATGGAACACCAGCAAAACTGGGAAATAAGAGTACTGATCTGAACTGTTTTTTCCTTCTGGGATGGTGTATGAAATGCCTGACAATAGCGTTATCTTCATTTCCTGTACTAATGGCACTGATTGCTGCTGCAAATCTGGGTCCTAAAGGACTTCCTGCTTCTCCTATATTTAAAACATGGCACTGTTGGAGTTTAGAAGAGTAAGAGGCAACTTGATCACAACATATAAGGTCCTGAGGGATCTTGACAGGGCGGATGTGGAGAGGATGTTCCCTCTTGTGGAAGAATCTAGAACTAGGTGTCACTGTTTAAAAATAAGGGGTTGCCCATTTAAAATGGAGATGAGGTGAAATTTTTTCACTCAGAGGGTGGTGAGTCTTTGGAACTCTCTTCCCAAAAAGGTGGTGGAAGCAGAGTCTTTGAAAGGATGTTACTGTGGGTATGCCCACCAGTAACCAAGGAAGCGACTCTTTCATTCAATTTGCTTTCCTACTTTGGATAAATCGCTCTGACATCTTCCTGTTACTATAGCTTCCTCAGGGAAACAAAGTGAGATTCTTCTCAAAAATGAAGTAAATGCCGACTCATATATGTCAATAGTGAAGGGTTTTTATCTCCTCCCCCAAGCAGGCCGACTGCTATCAGAATTTACGTCCAGGAGCTTGGTCTGTTTCTCAGGTTTGTGTTTTCTGTAATACAACATTGCCACCCCCTGGTTCTGCCAGGTGCCTACAGGTTTGTGCAGGATGCTATCCCAGTCCGCAAATGAGAGACGATTTTTTTAAAATTTGCTTGCGTACCTCAGAGTCACTTAACACTGCCGCTCCTGCGATAATAAGTTTTGTTGAAAGCTTCGTTTTTTTCATTTAGGCACTCAATGGGAATTGAAGCTCTGCCTGAGGATAAGAAACATGAAGAATTAAAGCAGGAATGTGGATCTAAGCAAGGGTATGAACCTGTGCTTGACTGTTCCCCAAAAAATGTTAGCATAGGTACGATGGGCCCAATGGTCTCCTACTGTGCAGTGAGCTTACATGATTATATTAACCCTCATTTGATGGCACAAAATTTCCTTGTGTATCCAATTGTAATGCAGGAAAGAGCACACGGGATACACAAAAGTTTCAGCTCAGCGATCCTTTACTTCAGATACAAATACTGCACATATATTGGAGTGCTACATCAATACTCCACATCTCCAATACTGTGTGCAGTTTTGGCCTTACTTAAAGAAGGATGTAAACGCATTGGAGGCAGTTCAGAGGCAGCTTACTAGATTGATACCCGGAAAGAGGAAAAGTTAGGTAAACTGGGCTTATTTTCACCGGTGTTTAGAAGATTGAGGGGTGCCTTGGTTGAAGTATATACTATCCTGAAAAGTCTTAACAAGGTGGATGGGGAAAGGATATTTCCTCTTGTGGGTAAGTCCAGAGCCAGGGGTCACTGTTTTAAAATTAGGGGTCACCCTTTTAGGGCAGAGATGAGGAGAATTTTTTTTCTCTCAGAGGGTTGTGCGACTTTGGAACTCTCTGCCTCAGAAGGCGGAGGAGGTGGGGTCATTGAATATTTTTAAGGCAGAGGTAGATAAATTCTTAGATAAAAGCAAAAAACTGCGGATGCTGGAAATCCAAAACAAAAATAAAAATACCTGGAAAAACTCAGCAGGTCTGGCAGCATCTGCGGAGAGGAACACAGTTAACGTTTCGAGTCCATATGATTCTTTAAATTCTTGTTAGGCAAGGGAACCAAAGGTTATTGGGGGTAGACGGGAATGTGGAATTTGAAACACAAACAGATCAGCCATGATCTTATTGAATGGCGGAGCAGGCTCGAGGGGCCGAATATAGAAATACATTCATGAAAACTGCTTACAGTGGATGACCATTGCTCAACACTCCAAAACACAGAAAAACCATTGAGAGCTCAACTCTTTGTCTCAGATCAGCAGTGTTATAGACTTATTTGTCAAAAAACAGAAGCCAGAATGAGTGAAGGGTAGTGATTGTAAACGTTCTCTTCTATTCGCAAAATGGGATTGGGCTTAAAACTGGAAACGAAGCACAGCAAAAAAAAAACAAAAGTTGAGAGCCGCTGCACTCATGGCACTCCTGTTGCTAGTTCCCTCGAACACGTGAGCCAGAATACCTTGCCATCCAGACCACAGGTGGTATCTTCAACATCTCGGGGTTTCTTGAACTCTGTGAATTGCATGTTGTCCAGACTGCCCTCCTTGGTCCCTAGCAGCTAGATCCATGCTCCAGCCCCCCTCACTGGTTCTCCCAGCACAGACATTGGCCTCAGACTGCTCTCTCCTGCTCATGCTCCTCTGGCCATGCTTCAGCCCCTTCCATCTCCTCAGGAATCTCTATCTCCAGCAGCTTTTCCATTCCAGACTCAGGCTCTTCAGAGGTCAGTATCCCAATCAACTTCTCACAGGTAACACTGACTGCTTCTGCCACTGGAAGAAATCTTCCCCCAGGATGCTCTTCCCCTGCAGTTCCCCTTCTTCCCACCCCCGCAGCACTAAGCTCCACTCCTTCAAACCCACTGTAAACTGCTCCAGAGCCTCGAAGAACCCGTACACACACCAACCCTGCCACCGTCACCTGCCGGTGGGGTCACACTGGACCAAGCTGACAGCCACAACGACAGCCGCAGAGCTCAGCACTGAGGCTGACCTCCACAACCCCACCTGCTCTGAAAACGACCACAGAAGACAGGGAGACAGCCCGCCACTGGTCAGCAGGGAGCTAGTTGTAATATATTAGCATATAATTAAAAAGCCGCCGTGCCAGGCTCTTGGAACCCCACCGTATCGTCCGTCCACGTCAGCGGGAAAGCACGTGTTTCACAACAGCATGTACTTGGCAGCCTTCACGTTGAGGGAACTGAGTGAATGAGCAGCAGTGTTCTCCACAGCTCACCCGTTGTTTACAGGCCTCAAGAGCGCTGGGAGGTGGGGGCAACGGATGCCTGGCCCTGGAGGCAACTGCTGAGGGGGGTGGTGTCCGGGGGCAATTGCTGGCCAGCCTCGGAGGCAACTGCTGAGGCGGAGGGGGATGTCCGGGGGCAAGTGCTGGACAGCCTCGGGAAGCGTTAAGGGGCGGTCACACAGGGCCAGGAAAGGTGCCGGGCCAGGAAAGTACGGCCATGATAACCACGTCTCTCTCTCTCTTTCATGCTGCAGGAGGACCACGTCAGGATCATGGATCCTGGTGACCTGCCTGTGTGCCTGATGGTCTACAGAGACCGTAGAAGATGGAGGAGAAAGCGACTGAGGCTCCTGGCCGCACAAAGGCAGGAGCAACACCCTCATTAAGAAGGGGCAGCAGGGGCTCCTGCAGGGTGCAATTGACTGCACTCATGTGACGCTCAGGTCTCCATCGTTACACTCAGTGGACTTCATCAACCACAAGGGCTTCCACTCACTGAACGTGCAGCTGGTATACGACCACCAGAAACGCATCCTGCAGGTGTGCACACGGTTTCCAGGGAGTGTGCACAACGCCTACATCCTGAGTCGCTCGCAGATCCCTGCAGTCTTCCAGGGTCCACAGAAGCTGCAGGGTTGGCTCCTTGGGGACAAGGGCTACCTGCAGAGGCCGTGGCTGATGACACCCGTGCGGCGGCCTCAGACTGCAGCAGAGCGACGCTATAATGAGGCTCATGCTGCAGCTCACAACTTGGTGGAGCAGACCATCGGGATGCTGAAGATGAGGTTCCGGTGCCTAGACCATTCTGGTGGAGCCCTGCAATACAGTCCACAGAGGGTGTCACGCATCGTTGTTGTCTGCTACGCCCTTTACAACCTGGCGCTGCAACGGGGTGAGGATCTAGCTAAGGAGAGATGAAGGAGCTGCATGTCTCCTCTGATGAGCAGGACGCTGACAGGGACGAGGGTGAGGGGTCCTCTGTGCTGATGATGACGGGGATGAGGCTTTCGCACTGGCTAAACGAGGCAAACACACTCGGGAGGTCTTCATAGCTGCCAGGTTTGTGGAGGATGATGACAACCTGCAGTGAGGTGTCCCCATAGATCCTCACATCGCAGTTGTGAACATTGGACTACCGTCTGGCTTATCTCAGCACTAATACCCTCTGTGAAAATGCTCCTGTTATGGAGATGCAGTGGAGGCCCCCAATAGTTGCTCGATTGCAGGAGGATGATGGCAACATGCAGTGAGGACACTCCATTCATCTTCATGTAGCCTCTGAGAATGTCTGACTCGTGTCAGGCTGAGGGCAGCTCACTTGCACTCCATGATCAGGGCCATCTCAGAGATGCAGCCATGAAACTCTAGACGCATCTGATGCTGTGTCTGCCTTCAGCACCTCAGCCCTTCAGGAGCTGGTGCACAGCACCAGTGGTCGCAGATGCTGGGGCAGAATTTTCTCTTCAGCGTGTGGGGGTGGGGCCCGCACACTGATGCATAAAATGACGTGCGGTAATGTCGAGCGTGGCGTCCCGATGTCACCGCACATCATTCTAATCTTCCATTCGGCGGGCGCACGGGCAGGCGAAGAGCAGAAGCGGCCTTCGCGTTTTTCATGAAATCTCATCCATGGGCAGGATGTGGTTTCATGAAGGTTTTATTAAATTAATAAACAGTTTTTACTCATTTCATAAACATGTCCCTGCTCATGTGCTGGCTGCGATTGGCTCCACGTCCGCCCACTCCCGACCGTCCCGCCCGACAGGCAGAATATCCTGCCCCTGGTGTGATTGGGGTCAGCCTCACCTCAAAGGTGCTGAGGGCAGACGGAGAGAATGAGACGTTGTGGCGCTATCATGAGGCCATAATATCTTGGAAAATATTTTTCTTTTAAAATAGAGGTTTAGTCTGCAGGTGTTCTTAATTGGATTAAAGCCAGCTAGTCTGGATGCTTTGACATGTACTAGTTTTGATATGTAAGAGAGATAGCGTTCATTTGCATTTTTTGAATAGAGCATTCAAGAAGTGGAGTGAAAACTGATGCCTTTCTAGCAGCTACCAAGCAATATGTTTATATTACCATTAAAATTGTTACTATGAAACGGGTTTCATTGTTAAAAGGTGAAGTTCAAAGAGGCTGGTGAGACAATGAGAATTTGAATTCAATCAGTGGTGATAGGTATAACTTCAGTAGTTTTCGGGTGTGCAGAGCAGAGGCAATGTGAGATCAAAAGGCAGCTGGAAGCCTCCAACTGGCTCCACAGCAACCAAAGTGAAAGAACCTCATTTTGAACTCGCAAGGTGAAAATGCTTTGCCTGGTGTTTGGTTAAGTCTATGGTTTGCTGTTGCCTTAATGGAGATTAGTTTGGGAATTTGTTAGAAGTTATAATAGTAGTAATTTGTAGCCATGCATACATACATTTTAACCCTTGTAAATTAATAAAATGTTTCATTTAGTTTAATGAAAAAACCTCAAGAACTGGTGGTCTGATTCCTGAATTTAGAGTCGCATCTCAAACATAACACTTAGAATTATAGGTTATGACAGTTGTTTAAAAATTCCCTCTGGGAATTTTAAATAACTCTGCTTTACCAACCGCATCAGTCATAACAGCGCCTGCCCACTACATTCTTGCAGCAATGGCAGCACCACCGAGATGCTGGCATCAGTAATGTTTCCAGGGAGTGTGAGGCTAAACCATCACTGTGGTCTGAAGGCCGCACAGAGGAAAGGGAAGAGGTCCTGGACTGAGACACCTGCCTTTTATCTTGTGCAGAAAGGTTTCACATCTGAGTGACACAAACACTGCTCAACAGAACAAGGAGCCACAGGTATAGAGACATTCTTAGGAGTTTATTGACAAAAGTGAACAGTATGTACAAGTGATCAAGACCCATGCCCAGACTGTGCAACTACTTTTATCTAACTTTTCTAACCCTGTCGCTACGTCTTGGTGCTCCCTGGACATCCACAGCAGAGGTGGAGGCAGCCTGCTGACTGTGACATCCTGTCTGTGATGACATTGGCAGGCAGCCTCTGGAGGGCTGAGACTTGGTGGGATCCGACCTGCTTCCAGGGTCCTGCTGTGTGGCAGTGGCACCCTCCTCAGCCTGTGAAGCTGGATCTGTGGAGGTCACAGGAAGAGGGGGCCTTGATGGGCCGATCACTCCCAGGGTCACCTGGGTGGATGGCCCCAGAGTGTGCACCTGCTGATCCTCCTCCCTATGGGTGCCTGAAGGCCCCTGGCTGACTCCGTGAGCGGAAGTGGTAGCTGGAGTGAGATCGAGCTGCCTAGCACCCCTCGCATGTACACACTGTTCGAGGCCAACTATGGCATCAGCGATGGAGTTAAGCCCGCACAGCAGTGCAGGAGTAATGCCCTGGACCAAGGTGGCCGCTATCCTGCCAGTGTTGACCTCAGTGTGTCGCAATGCCGATGCTATCACATCAGACTAAAGCGGACAGGTTCCTCCATCATGCCTTACAATCTGAGGAGTGCAGCGTGCATCCCTTCCTGATATTCCCTGGCTTGCCTTTGCAGCTTTGCAACTCCAGCAACTGTGACATGACCGAGTCCAGAGGCTCATCATCTGACTCAGACTCAGCAACGTTCTGGCCTCCAGCAGTCCTCTGAGTGCTGGGGACCGGGAAGTCCCTGCCTCCGCCTTCTGTGGTCAGAAAGTGTGATGTGCTCACCAGATTGTGATCCCGAGGCTACACTAAAGCTAGGTCCCACCGAGGTGTGTGTCTCTGCACTGGTGGAGGGTGTGGGTGAGCACTGTGATGGGACATCAGGGAGAGTGCCTTCAGATTCCTCTTCAGAGGTTTCTTCGGAGCTTGACTGGAGGCCCTGGGTCATGGACTCCGTCTGCTGTTTCCCAGATGTGCCTGCGAAAGCAAGAGGAGATAATTAGTGCATGGCAGTGGCCTGTGAAAGAGGACACATCACTCACAGCATGGTTGTCTGATGGTTGTTGCACTGCTGGATCCTCACTTGGTAGAGCAGCGCCGACCTCACCGTCAGCACAGGACTGGTCCCGGTCATCACCAGCCAGCTGGATGGCTCTGTTTTCTGTCAAAACTTTGATCTCCAGCATCCCTCCACCTGTCTGCGACCTTTCCCTCCTGTTGTGAGCCAGTTTGTCCTGCATGGATAGAGATGGGGAGAGTGCATCATGTGATAAGTATGCCTGGCCTGTGTGGGTGGTGAGTGGTCCCATGGACTGGATGAGGACAATGACAGTGTGTGTGAAAGAGTGAATGGTGATGTCCCTTGCTCTGGCAGTGAGTGAGGGCCCTGTGGATGTGTGATGGGTTTGTGAGTGTATGAGTTGGGAGTGATGAAAAGAGTGACTTACCCTGGCGGAATGGAAGAGATCATTCATCCTTTTGCAGCACAGGGTGGCTGTCCTCCTCTGCAGGGTGTTCGCGCTGACCACCGCTGCCATCGCCTCCCAAGCCGGGTTGGTGAATTTGCTGTCTATACTGTGGCCAGAGTGGGGGTAGAACACATCCCAGCAGGCCTCCATGGCATCCAACAGTCGCTCGAGGGACCCATCGTTGAAGCAGAGGGGGTCGGGGTTGGGGGGGGGGGGCGGCGGTGGTGCTGCAGTCCTTTTTTCTTTGCTGGCCATGTGTCTCGGGCAGCGGTGGTCAGCTGGCGTCTGCCTTTTAAAGATGGCGGCCAGCATGATGCAACAGCGGGGTGACGGCGAGCGGGCAAATGAAATGGAAACTGAGTTCAATTCTGGGAAAATTCCACCCTTAGTTTTTGAGTTTCAATTTCAATAATCAGACATTGGCGTTAGAGTTCAACTCTAGAGTTTGGAGTTAGGGTTCTGGGATAGTATTCCATGTTGGACTAGCCATTATTAAGGTTAGGATTAACATCTTTAGGTTTAGGATTAAGATTAGGGTTAGGGTCATTTGGTTTAGGGTTATGGGTAGGGCTGCACTGTGTTGGGATAATAGTTGGGATTAGGGTATGCAGTGAGAAGCAAATCGTATCATCTTGTTTATTGATACTGCACTTGAAATTAATAATCTATGGAATCTGCCACTTTTAGTTGGCTCATGGTTCCCTTTGCCTTTTGTCCAGGATAGTTTGCCACTATCCATCTCCAGCTAAGGTGTTACTAAATTCTTAGAAGAGTCAAAGTATTTATTTCATTTTCTGCTGAAATGGGCAGTCTGCTCTTTTATATTCTTTATCCATCTTAGAATTATACTGTCACTATACAGCTAATGTAGCTCATCCCAGATATTCAATTTTTGTTGATGAGCTCACTTCTTCAATTGTTTTAGTATTTAGTTTCATGTACCTTCGTCCACCCAGATGAAGGGATATTTGAGTTTAGGTTTAGGGTTAGGGTTCAGGTTAGGGACGCAGAATCAGGGTTATTGTTGGGTTATGCTTTAGGTTTATTTTATTCTTTGATGGGATGTAAGCAACACTGGCAAGGCCACATTTGTCATTCATCCCTCATTGTCCGTGAGGAATGGTGGTGAATCACCTTCTTGACTCGCTGCTGTGAATCTGGTATAGATACACCCACAGTGCTGTTAGAAAGACAGTTTCAAGATTTTGACCAGGCAACAGTAAAGGACCAGCTTTTTAGTTCCAAGTCAGGATGTTATGTGGCTTGGAGGGGAACTTGCAGGTGGTGGTGTTCCCATGCATCTGCTGCCCTTGTCCTTCTAGATGGTAGACATTGTGGATTTGGAAGGTGCCTTGGTGAATTGCTGCAATGCATCTTGTAGATGGTATATACTGCTGCTGCTGTGCATTGGTGGTGGAGGGAGTGAATATTTAAGGCGGTGGATGGAGTGCTTATCAAGTGGGCTGCTTTGTCCTGTTGAGCTCCTTGAGTGTAGTTGGAGCTGCACTCATCCAGGCAAATAGAGAGCATTCCATCACTGTTGGATCCTAGTCACAAGTTTGTTTGCACTTATGGATCCGGGTTGCACACTTGTTTTGGGATGGCCAAGTTGGTACCATAGTCAGAAATCAGCAGACTGTTCTTAGATAGAACACATTCTATTTATTTACAAAGGAACTCAGTTGCTACACTTGTGTGCTATGAACTCAAACCTTGTCTTTACATCACAGACTCTAACTAAAGACTACTGATGACTGACTACTGAGGTAGCACATGCTATTCTGCTATTGGATACTAAGATCATGTGACCTTCCATTATAACATTCTTCTTAAAGGTCTATTCCACATCAGATTACCACAATCACACTCCTGACTTGTGCCTTGTAAATGGTGAACAGGCTTTGGGGAGTCAGGAGATTGGGGGGTCAGAATTCCCAGCCTCAGACCTGCTCTTGTAGTCGCAGTGTTTATGTTACTGTGGGGTATCCACTAGCAACTACAAACATACCAGGGAGCTGATTCTTGAGTAGGTTCGAAGCTGCTCCAATCTCCTGTTCCTTCCAGCCTGCTCAAAAAAATTCCTAGGTTTGCCCATTATTCTAGCTCTGAATCAAATCCCAGTATTTCACTGCTAGTTACAGCTTCTTCAGGGAGAATGGCACATGATCCTCATGGAAAATGCTTGAAGATCCTAGGGCATCAGTACTGGGGTAGAAGGGAGCTGTTCCGGTGGGATGGGCTTCAATTGATCCATGCTGGGACCAGTGTCCTGGTGAATCGAATAACTAGGGCTGTAGAGAGGGCTTTAAACTAAATAGGGGGGAGGGGGGGGGGCGGGGGGGGTTGCAGTTCTGGAGAGGGGATACGTAGGCTTACAAAGCAAAAGGATATGACGGCATTGCAGGGCAGCTACTTGGGTAATGATGCCCAGAGTGTGACAGGAAAAGACAGAGTTACAAACATTAAAAATAAGCAGCAAATAGGGTCAAAGGGGGAAAAAATGGTAAAAAGGCACAATTAATGGCTCTTTACTTAAATGCATGTAGTATTTGGAACAAAATAAATGAATTAACGGCACAAATAGAGATTAATAAGTGTGAATTTATAGCCATTACAGATACTTGGTTACAGGGAGATCAAAGCTGGGAAGTAAATATTCAGGAGTATGTGTCTTTTCGAAAGGCAGGAAGGAAAGGGTGGTGGGGTAGCTTTGTTAGTACGAGGTGGAATAAGTGCAATAGTAAGAAATGATCTTGCATCGGAAGATATGGAATCCATATGGGTGGAGGTAAGAAATAACAAGGGGAAGAAGGCACTGGAGGGATTAGTCTATAGGTCCCCTAACAGTAGTTATGCTGTCGGACAGAGAATTAATCAGGAAATAATGAGGGCCTGTAAAAAAGGTAGTATATTAGTCATGGGTGACTTTAATCTCCATGTAGATTGGGAAAATCAAATTGGCAGAGGTAACCACGAGCAAGAATTCATAGAGTGTATTCGGGACAGTTTCCTAGAATAATATGTTGTGGATCCAACCAGGAATCGGGCTATTTTGGATCTGGTTATGTGTAATGAGGCAGGTTTAATAAATTATCTCAGAGTAAAAGATCCCCTAGGAAACATTGACCATAACATGATGAAATTCAACATTCAGTTAGTTTGGAAACATCTGTGCTAAACTTAAATAAGGGTAATTACAAAGGAATGAGAGTAGAGTTGGCTGGA
This sequence comes from Cetorhinus maximus, assembly GCF_964194155.1. Taxonomy (NCBI): domain Eukaryota; kingdom Metazoa; phylum Chordata; class Chondrichthyes; order Lamniformes; family Cetorhinidae; genus Cetorhinus; species Cetorhinus maximus. The sequence continues at coordinate 108,642,866 of NC_135887.1, read as the reverse complement.
GTGGACTGGGGAAGGAGTTTAGCAGGAAAGATGGACAATGGCAGATGTTTCAGAAAATAGTTCATGACTTACAACAAAGATATATCCCAGTGAGGAAGAAGGATTGTAGGAAGGGGATAAACCATCCATGGTTAACCAAGGAAGTTAAGGATAGTTCAAAATGAAAGAAAAAACATATAATGTGGCAAAGATTAGTGGTAAGCCAGAGGACTGGGAGGGTTTTAAAAACCAACAGAAGATGACCAAAAACAAAATGAAGAGAGAGGAAATAAACTTTGAGGATAGACTAGCAAGTGATATAAAAACGAACAGTAAGAGCTTCTTTAAATACATAAAAAGGAAGAGGGAGGCTAAAGTGAACATAGGCCCCTGAGAGAATGAGGCTGGGGAAGTATTAATGGGGAACCAGGAATTGGCAGAGGAGTTGAATAAATACTTTGCATCAGTCTTCACTTTTGCCTAAAGATTATTTAGTATTTTTGGAATGCTATTAATGTCTTCCACGAAGACACTAATAGCATTCCAAAAATACTAAATAATCTTTAGGCAAAAGGGGGGGAGGAAATAAATACAGTAACTATCACTCGAGACAAACTACTCGGGAAACGAATGGGGCTAAAGGCCGATATGTCACCTGTACCTGATGGGTTGCATCCTAGGATATTAAAGGAAATAGCTGCAGAGATAGTGGATGCATTGATCATAATCTTCCAAGAACCCTTAGATTCTGGAAAAGTTTCAGAGGATTGGAAAACTGCCAATGTAACACCCTTATTCAAAAAGTGAAGGAGGCCAAACACAGGTAACTATAGGCCAGTTGGCTTAACATCTGTCATTGGTAAAATGTAGGAGTCTATTATAAAGGATGTAATAGCGGAGCATTTAGAAATACATAATCTAATCAAGCAGAGTCAGTATGGCTTCATAAAGGGGAAATCATGCCTGACAAATTTATTAGAATTCTTTGAGGAGGTAACAAGCAGGATGAATAAAGGGGAACCAGTAAATGTAATTTATTTGGATTTCCAAAAGGTACCACACATAAGGCTGCTTAATAAGATAAGAGCCCATGGTGTTGAGGGTAGTATATTAGCATGGATAAAGGACTGGCTAACTAATAGATGACAGAGAGTTGGGACACTGGGGCATTTTCAGGATGGCAACCCGTAACTAGTGGAGTGCCACAGGGATCAGTGCTGGGTCCACAATTATTTACAATATATATTACTGACTTGAATGAGGGAAATGAATGTACTATCATCAAGTTTGTGGATGACACAAAAATATGTGGGAAGGTAAGTGGTGAGTCTACAGAGAGACATAGACAGGTTAAGTGAGTGGGCAAAAATGTGGCAGATGGAATATAATGTGGGAAAGTGTGAAGTTATGCACTTTGGCAGGAAGAATAGAGGAGCTGAATATTATTTAAATGGAGAAAGACTGAAGAAAGCTGCAGCACAGAGGGATTTGGGGGTCCTTGTGCATGAATCCCAAAAAGCTAGCATACAAGTTCAGCTGGTAATAAGTAAGGCAAATGGAATGTTGGCTTTTATTCCAAAAGGAATGGAGTATAAAAATAGGGAAGTCTTGCTAAAACTATACAAGGTACTAGTTAGACCACACATAGAATACTGTGAACAGATTTGGTCCCCTTATCTAAGGAAAGATATAGTGGCATTGGAGGCAGTCCAGAGAAGGTTCACTAGGTTCATCCCGGGGATGGAAATATTTTCTTATGAGGAGAGGTTGAGTCAGTTGGGCCTGTACTCATAGGAGTTTAGAAGAATGAGAGGCGACCTTATTGAAACATATAAGATTCTTAGGGGGCTTGACAGGGTAGATGCTGAGAGGTAGTTTCCCCATGTGGGAGAGTGTAGGACCAGAGGGCATAATCTCAGAGTAAGGGGGCGCCCACTTAAAACAGAGATAAGGAGAAATTTCATCTCTCAGAGTGTAGTCAATCTGTGGAATTCTTTACCACAGAGGGTTGTAGAGACTGGGTCATTAAGTATATTCAAGGCTGAGATAGACAGTTTTTTAATCAGTAAGGGAATCAAGGGTAATGGGGAAAAGGCAGGAAAGTGGAGTTGAGTATTATCAGATCAGCCATGATCTCATTGAATGGCGGAGCAGACTCGAAAGGCCAAATGGCCTACTTCTGTTCCTATGTCTTATGGTCTAAAAGCTAACTCCTCCTATGTTGGATGTGCTCCATGGAGAATTCAAAACCCATGCTCAAACTATTAAGTGTTGAATGTATTATGGTCCATTTGAAAGTGTTGCTTATGCATTGTGCCTCTATTAAAAAACCTGCCCTTTTAGTATTACAAAACTGCCATCCGGTGGATCTGTATGGTATCTATACATATGTAAATGTAAAAATTAAAACCTCGAAATAAATTGAGGTTTGAATATAATTAAGGTGCTGTCGAAGGAGACTTAGTGAGTTGCTGCAGTGCATCTTATTGATGGTATACACTTCTACCATCGTGCATTGTGCTTATCAGGAGCCCATCTCAGCTAATTTAACAGTACTGCTGCTTTTCTAATGCTAAATTTAAAATTTTATTTACTGCATTAGGGATAGGAGTTAGGATAAGAGATTCAAGGTCAGAATTAGGAGCTAGGGGTAATGTTAGGGCTAATACTAGGGTTAAAGTCAAGGATATGGTTAGTGCTAAGGCTTAGGGGTTTGGGGGTTAGGGTCAGTGCATTAGGGTTATAATTAGGATAGGGTATTAAGAGTATTATGTTTAGGATCAGGGTGAGTGTTAAACCCTCACAACCTCTGCTAAACTCTCACAACCATATTGTTAGGAGATAGGGATAGTTTAAGTAAGTTAATGTTAGTATTTATGGGTGTTAGGAATGAGTTTTAGCTTTAATGTTTAAGTTTGATTTGTATTTCTGTATTGTGTGTTAAGAAAAGGTCAAGTTGAGTTTTAGTTTCACTTTCAAAAGTGCCTGCATTTCTAATGAGTTTACGACTGTAAGAGAAGTTAAGCAAACACAAGTAGAAAAACTGGGCTGTTGCCTGGCAAGAAGGGGTCCAGAGAGGCAGGTCCCTCCCACAGACATGCACAGAAGAAACTAGAAACAGCAGTTTCATTTAGCAGCTGCTTGAGTTCAGTTGTTTTGAAGACAGCTGTCAAGCAGAAGCAGCCTAGAAGGGGCAGGTAGCCAGTCCTAAGCTAAAGTTGGTTGAAAGTAGCTTCCAGGGAGAGACTGGAGTAAAGGGGACAGATAGCCAGCCGCAAGCTAAAGAAGAATGTCTCCAAGAATCCAGGGGAGTGGAACAGGAGAAAGACTCAAGCAGACCTTCTAGTCAAAGGATGGACAGGAACCTAGAAAAGGTCCTGTTCTGTGGAAGTGCAAGTAAGGAGCAGAGAGAAAGGCTTCAAGCTTAAAGAGATAAAGGCTTGTGAGAAGTCAGAAGGTCCAAAGAAGCAACTGAAGGTCTGTACCCTTTGCCATGGGCATGTGAAGCAGTGGTGTACTGTTGACAGTTAGTCGGTGACAGTGTGTGGAAGAAAGCTTGAATGCATGTGGTGACCCGGGGAAGAGGAACATCGGAAGAAGAGTTCAAAACCCTGGAGGTGAACCCTTGCAGAAGGTGTCCGAGAGAAAGCATCAGTTTGGGAGAAGATTCCAAGGTGAGTTCTTGGAAAGTCAAGATTGGAAGCCCTTGTGTGAAAGATGGAGTTCAGTGAGACTGGTTGGCTCATGGTGTGACAAGCGTCTGGTGAGAGTTGAGGAGAGATCCATAGCATTTGTCACTTGGTTTCAGACGGTGACGTATCTGACAAGGTGCCTATTGGTTTACATGGACTGCGTACTTACTGTGGACATTAGAGTATAAGATAGTTTTTGTAAGTTATGATAACTTTACAAGTCTGTTTATATCTGTAAAGGTATAGTTGTGGGTGAAGGAGTATTGTAATAGATCATCTTTTCTTGTTTAATAAAAGTTTTATGTTTTTAAAACTTCATTAGCTGACTCCAGTGACTCTGTTCAGTAGCCCCTCACCGTGTACCTAAACAAACAAATAAAAGTTAGGATCTATCAAGCTGGGTTCCACCCTGGGATCAGGCTTGTCCAGTGGTAACCTCAGCTGGGGATCGTAATACTTAAACTTATCTCAAGAGTTAAACTTTTCTTCTCAAATTTTCACAGTTGAATTTGCAACCAGAATCAAAGCCCTGTACTTTTGGGCCTGAAATAATTATGGAGAACCCTACCCATTTGTGTTTTTGTTCAGTGGGAGGTCTTGCAGAATATAATGAGTTAAGTTATTACATTATTTTATATCCTAAGAATTGTCATGCAACATAAATAAAACTCCAGAAATTCTTGAACACAAACTAATTTTTTCTGTTTCGCATTTAACAAAATCTAATAAAAATCCCAAACTGACATTTATCAGACTTCAGTTTTTGGTGTAACATTTCTAATGTTATCTGCAGGTTAAAATTTATGCCATAAATTAATATAAGAAATATATTAGTACAAATTATATTACTTAAAATTTTAAAATGTTGATCATCTTTTACTCTTAAGGAAATATACTGTTTCAAACCAAAGTGAACTTGCACGTTTTAAAAGAAAAAGTAAGAACAAAAACAGAATTGAAGTTTTTATTTATTCATTCATGGGATCGCTGGCTGGGCCAGCATTTATTGCCCATCACTAGTTGCCCTTCAGGTGGTGGTGAGCTGCTGTCTTGAACTGCTGCAGTACATGTGGTGTAGTTACACCCACAGTGCTGTTAGGGAGTTCCAGGATTTTGACCCAGCGAAAGTAAAGGAATGGCAATATATTTCCAAGTCAGGATGGTGTGTGGCTTGGAGGGGAACCTCCAGATCGTGGTGTTCCCATGTACCTGCTGCCCTTGTCCTTCTAGATGGTAATGGCCGTGGGTTTGGAAGGTGCCGTCAAAGGAACCTTGGTGAGTCCCGGCAATGCATTTTGTAGATGGTACACACTGCTGCTACTTTGCTTCGATGGCGGAAGGAGTGAATGTTTGTGGAAGGGGTGTCAGTCAAGCAGGTTGCTTTGTACTGGATGGTGTCGAGCTTAGAACATTGTGGGAGCTGCACTCATCCAGGCTAGTAGAGCGTATGCTCTAGATCTAGATCTGTTCAAAATCTATCCCATTTAACACAGTGGTAGTGCCACACAGCACGATTGATGGTATCTTCAATGTGGAGATGGAACTTCGTCTCAATGAGGTCAATTATGTATTTCCCTCTTGTTGGTTCCCTCACCACGGGCAGCAGACCCAATCTAGCAGCTATATATTTTAGCACCTGGCCAGCTCGGTCTGCGGTAGTGCTACCAAGCCATTCTTGGTGATGTACATTTGAAGCCCCCCACCCAGAGTACATTTTGCACCCTTGCCAAGTGGTGTTCAACATGGAGGAGTGCTGATTCATCAGCTTGGGGGGGGGGGGGGGGGGGGGGGGGCCACTGTACGTGGAAATCAGGAGGTTTCCTTGTCTATGACCTGATACCATGAGACTTCATGGGGTCCAGAGTCAATGTTGAGGGCAACCCCCACTCTGCTGTATATCACTGTCCTACTGTATCCCACCATCTGCCGACCAATGAACCCAGGTCCCCAGAGTATTTCCCTGGTCTCTGGGTTACCAGTCCAGTGACAATACCAATATGCCACCAGCTCCCCCAAGATGTGAATTAAAACCAGTTTGTGCAATGTTGCAGCTGACAGTTTGTATCAATGTTGAAACAATGTGAGCACCAAGGCCAACTATGCCAGCTTGAGAACACTAGTTTTTTTTTCCCAACGTGGCGCCCTGGTTTGGGGATTTAACTCTGATAACATAAAAAGCAAACAGCTGTTTGAAATGTACTTTGAACTTTTTATGTTCAAAACCAAATTCAGTCACATGGCAGTATGTGAAACTAGTGCACTTAGGGATGATCACCTTAAAGTAGCTTCACATTTGTTGCCTTTAGAGTAGTCAAGGGTGACCAGGGTCTGGGATTATACTGCTGGTTTTGCTTTAAAACTGTTTCCGATTGGTGCAAAAGCTATAAAGTCATAAAACCTGTTACAGCAGTCTTATTGATTCAAATGCTGAAGGTCATTCCAGAGGGTTTAAAGTTTGAACACTCCATAATCGGACCTTGGAGATCAATTACTGAAACAGTAATGCTTAGTTATCTGTTGCTAAAGTTTAGCTTGCAATGCACGCTTGGCTCTATCTTCTAGAATCAGGGTCAAATATAAAAAAATGATTTAATTGCAGGAGCAAATATTCTTGGGTGACAATGCAAAATAATACTGTTAATTCTTTCCAGTGCTCCTTATGATTATCAATATCAACTTATACATGTTAAGCATGCCTTTTACAGTTGTCGTTTGAGAAACTGAGAGTCATCAATTATGGAATCGTGCACATACATATTCCTTAAATCAGAACATTTACCAGAGATTGCATATAACAAACAACTTCATAAGAGCACAAAACATTAATTTGGACATATGCCATTATTTTACATTTATACACAATATTTAATATATTTGAGTTTATTTTAACAATGTAAGGACATAACTCACACCTCACTGCACATTTGTGAACAGCTTTAACACTTCTACCTGAGACATGACAGACATAGGAATTATGACTGTTGAAAGTTTCAAAACAAGTCAACAAGCTTTGTTAAAAATTAATGCGATTGTCATTGTTCCAAAGTGGCAGGTAGAAAAATATAAGGCGTAGTCATTTGATAGTACAGAACTTGAGTCTTACTGAAAAAGAGAGACATGTCGAACTTTTCGTCTTGCACTCGTCAGGTCACTTCACAAAAATACCAATATAAGGGGAAAACAGCAATTTATACTGATTAGTTGGCAAGTGAACTCTGATTAGTGGGGGCATTGCCATGGAGAATGCACCAGTGCTGGTGAATGACAGTTAACTGCCAAGCAGCGTTTGAAATTTAAACCATTATGGTTTGATCCTGACTGGTCAAGGCATTGCCCCAAGGAATGAGTCAGCGAATAGCTCTCACTTATTTTGTTTAGCTGAAACAGGCACAATATGTATACATGTTCTTTCTGCCTGCAAAGAACAGGGCCCTATGTAGCTTCTAGTACACGCAAACATGCCACACTGTGAGCCCAACTGAAAATCTTAAATTGGCTGTGAACATAAATCTTAGCACACTGAGGATTATTTAGCAAATGTTGTTCAATCGCAGAATCTAGTCTTGGGCACTGTGGTTTGAGTTTTGCAAGCATGGGCTGGTTGGGTACGGTCTGTAGCTTGCTCATTGCAAACAGCGGCTGGGACATGCAGTTTGATACGATCCGCCAATCTTTGGGACGTACAGCCTACATACCTAGCATCACACTGGCACTGCACTTCATATACCACATTACTCATTTGTGTGATAGGCAGAATGTCTTTATGGCTTGAAGGCAGCATCCTGTTAGTGGCAAATACCACTCATGTTGCTACTGCATAGTGGCAGCGTGAAACAGCCAGCTTCACCTGTTGCTCAACTTTTTGAGACACCTCATCCTTCCAGGGTAATCCGAGGTTGACTGGGTCCTTGACTGAGTACAAACTTTTCAATATAAAGCATCACAATTATAAAATAGTAAAGATAAAGGGGTTTCCTCATACTTTGAGTACAATTGTATATAAAATGCCATTTCTTCGGCTGTCTAAAAATGTACTTACCAATAATTAAACATTTGTTTTCAAACATTGTTATTTATTGTTAACATGATAAAAAATGAATTACTTTCATTTCAAAAAATAAACTTCTTTGGCCGTTAAAAAAATAATCGGGATTCTAGGAAAACTTACTCAAGAAGGGAAAATCATGGATCTAGGTTGATTAAAAATGCCTGCATGTTTTCAACAGTTCATTAGTATTCAGGAGCACTTTCAAAGCAGTTTTATGGTTAATTTAGTTCAGATCCTCTTGGCCATAAATCAGATTAGAACAACTTGGCTATCTCACATCACAGTCATAATTCAGGGCATATATCACATACCTTGATCAGCCTGAATGGCCCATTTGTGTTGTGACATTCTATAATGTGGTCAATTTACAGAGCGCGCCTTCCAAACAGCCTGGAGCCTCCAGCTCTGATGTCTATCCACCCTGCTGCTGGGAGGCTGCCATGGTGTTACAGATGGCCTCTTGACACAATGGGGTGGGGAAAGTGCCCTTAATTAAACCCTCAAAGGGCTAACTCATTACCAACCAATGTTGGGCCGACATACAGGAGTCATCACCTCTTCCAAAATCGCTGGGAGTTGGAAAATGCCAGCATGCCTCTCAGGCACATGCCTCGCCTGCTTCTAGTCTCGACAACTCAATCAAACGAAAACTCAGCCCCTCTATGGTCAAACCTTTCACAATTTTAAATGCCTTTATTGGGTCATCCCTCAGCCTTCTCTTTCCAGGAGATAAGAGACCCAGCCTGTACACCCTTTCCTCAATAAAAGTAGGCAACTTAAGAATGCAAGTTGCATTTGGTGCCAGAACTATTGAATGCAGGTAAGGCAAACAAAGGCACTGAACATTTCAGAGTCTGGATAACAGAGGTTTCTGAAACGGTTGTTTAACATTAACATTAGAACATCATTCTCAGTCCTGAAGCAATCTGAGTTCTTGAGTTGCAAGCATTAATTCCATAACAGAAAATGTTCCAGGATTAAATACATTCATGGAAATTTCTGGGTTTATCTGCTTAAGAAGAAATAACCGACCAAGTCACACTTCCTTAAAAAGTTGTGGGTTAGGCTAGTCAGGCCACATTTAACATCAATTCCTATTTTGGTCAGCTTGCCAGGCCACTTCAGAAGGCACTAAATGCACCAAAGCAATACTAGGTGATTAGAGAGACCAAAGATCTTCTGAGACCTGAAGTCGTTAGTATGTTACTAGAAATAAGTCATCTGTTGTGGGATTGCAGTCACACATAGGCAAGGCTGGTTCCCTCAAAGTCCAGCAGCCTCTATAGTCATGTTTCTTCTGGTGCGAGACACAAATTATTGGTTTTGTTAAATTCAATTTCATAGTTTGCATTATGACATTTACAGAATCCCTGTTGAACTGGGTTTCATGGGTGCTCTAAGGTACTTTAATAAAAGTGGACATTCTTAATATGCACACCTCAATGCAAATGCAAGCAGTTCATTTCACTACAGAGTGTGTCTTTCTCTTGTTTATGTAGGATAGAGAATCTGGAAAAATAAAATTGATTTGGGTTAGTATTTTACATAGATATAAAACACATTGGAGTAACTTTTCAACTTTCACGAATAGTAAAAAAAATAGGATTCAATATTGCAATAATCAAACTGCAAAAATATATGAAATTTTTGGAGGCAAGAGATTGTCCACAACATTAATCCAGAAGTTTGGATTATAATGAAGTAATGATCTGTCACATATTAGAAACCATTTATTTTCTTGTTCCATATTCCCTTATCAACTGTTTAGCTTTGTTGGAGTTATATCCAAATACAAAGTAGCATATAAACTATAATTTGAACTCAATGTTCAAAAATTTAAAATATTTAAGAAAACAAAATCATTGTATTCATGTTCCTATTGTGTTTACCAAACCCCACTAGTTCCTGATGGTACGCTGCTTCAGTTATAATAACTGCAGCAATAGCAGTCATATAAATGGAGTTAGAATATAGATCAACCATAATCTTATTAAATTGCAGACAGGCTCAAGGGATTGGATGGTCTGCTCTTGTTCCAATCAGTACAGCTAAGAAAAAGTTTTAAATCCACATTCTGGGGATAGAATTCTTTCCCTGGTTCAAGTTCATTTGTTTACAAGGATTTGAAAATTAAGTTACCACCATCAGTACAGTTTTCTTCATTCTCTGTACCCAAGTTCAACACCAGGTGCCAATATATTAGACCAGACAGAGACTTTGTAAGTTTGAATTAGGGGAAAACTTATTTGCAATCTTCCTCATCTAGTTATCTATTTAATAGCAGGAAGGGGACATAAATCACAGGTACAGAGTGCCAGTAAGCCATCACAATGTTACAGAAAAACAGAAACACTTGGGGAGCAGCTCAATGTGCCTTTCTCATACATGAAGAAAATCAAAAATACCAATTTATGATTCTGTGTTGTTAATTTACAAGAGGGGATTGTCAGGATAATGGGCCAATTTATAGATGTATGTAGAATAAATGAATTAAGAATTGGAACATATTTTAGAATAATGAATACAATGCTTAAGTTTGAAAGAAAAAAACCTACCCTTAGCTAACCAACTGCTGTAGTTTACCTTATATACAATTTGTTTTTAGGGAATGGTGTCGGAGAGGGGAGAGGAAATACATTCCTACAAGGAGTTCTTATTTGGGTCAACAAAATTAGGTTTTGTATTTCATCCAATGTGTAAAACTTCTTGGCATCGGTCATTTCTCATATAATGTCTTAGAGAATCAAAACTGATTTAAAGAAAAAAACGTACATTTATATAGTGCCTTTCATTACCACCGGATGTTTCAAAGCGCTTTACAGCCAATTAAGTACATTTGAAGTGCAGTTAGGGTTGTAATGTAGAAGACATGGCAGCTAATTTGCATGAATTCCAACAGACAGTGACATCATAATGACCAGATTGTCTGTTTCTCGGTGATGTTGACGGAGGGATAAATATTGGCCAAGGCACCGGGGATAATTCCCTTGCTCTTCTTCGAAATAGTGCCATGGAATCTTTTATGTCCAACTGAGAGCACGGGTGTGGCCTTGATTTAGAGTCACATCCAAAAGACAGCAGCACTGACAGTGTAGCAATCCCTCAATAGGATGAATCTAAATTATTGTACTCAAGTCCTGGAGTGGGACTCAAACCCACAACCTTCTGACTCAGGTGAAAGACTGCTACCAACTAACTCATGACTGACAAAAGATTGGATGAAGAGACAGTCATTAGTTACTAAAGAATAGAAAATGCATTGCAAGAGTTGGTCGTCGAGCAGCTGCAATATATGGATTTATGTGTGACATGCTATTTCCTGGAGTGTTCCAAATACGCTGTTGCACTAATTGAAATTGCTTGACAAGAGCCCACTGAAGAGACCAAGCTTTCAGCGTATTCTTATTTACAAAATAAAACCATGCCTCAAAAGTGAGGATTTGTACGTCAGTAAAATAAAACTGGTTTAATGAACTGTTAATATCAAACCACATTCTCATAAGATTATGACAACTTAGCAACTCAATTTGAAAACATTCATGGAGCAGAGTTTTCACTGTTACAGTGAATGCATAGTTTATGACAAAATGGTAGTACTGACACCATTCCTTTTTAAGGCTTTTTTAAAATCCTCAGATTGTGCGTTTCCTAAAGAAAGTTAGTGCTATATTATTTGAGTTGGGCTTCAGAAGAATGCCAACGCAGCCCAGTGATGATTCTCCCTCAAAACTGCTTTATTTCTTATGAGAAACAACTGGCTTTCCCACTGCTGGCCAATATCAGCATCTTAGTGGAGGTGGACTAGAACAAAATTTTCCATAGAGTATGCGCTGTACCATAATTCTATCCTCAAACTGCAACTTTTATGCATTTAATGCCATGACGCACAAATAAAAAAGCTGCTGTATCTGTTAATCATATTACACTTTGTAATAGAGGAGCTTTTTTGATTGGATGAAGACCACAGTAACAAAAGTTTTAGTTTAAAAGCACTAAATAAACATAAGAATGTCTTAACGAGCTTCTAAGGTAAATAGAGTGCTGCCCTCCGCCTCCATTAGTTGGATTTATCATGTTCAATTGTTCAAAAATGGCTAGTATTAAAGGCAAATTATTAAAGCGCACTGAAATTGCAGAACATACCTAAATCTGCAGAATGTACATCTTCTCTATAATATCATTGGTTTTTGCGTGCCGAACTTCACAAGTGTACTCTGCTGTGCCTTCATTTGCGACAATAGACAACTTTGTCACTGTAGAGTAAAGTCCTTTGTGATCAATTTTGGGTGTTTCGACGCTTTGTTTATCCTTGTATTCTGTCCATCCCTTGCTCCAAATAACATGTACATCCATTGGGCAAAAATGCTCAACATTGCAAGTAAGAGTTGCTTTTTCACCATTTTTGGGGTGAGCAGGGCTACACTTGATTTCTGATACTTTGGGAGGCACAGCTGTGAAAAAATGCAGAAACAAAATGTAATTCTCAAAAATATCAACTACAATCAGACTCTTGAAAAAAACTTATTTTAATGGTCTCAAGGGTTCAAAAGCTTTTTCAGTGACTGCTCAAGTTGAATATTTATTTTAAGTTCCAAAAAGTGGTGTATTATGTTTACAATCTACTTGTACAAACAAATGATGCTATTAGGGATATCCTGCCCCTCCTTAGGCTGCACTGGTACAGACTTCGTCAATGGAATCGAATTCTAATGGAATCTAATGGAAGCTAATTGCCCACTATTCTCACTTTAAAAATTGATTAAAAAGTTGACTTGCTCAGTCAGGAGTAACTGAGTTTTTAACAGCCCTGAAAAATTTATTTTGACAAGTGTGGAGTCTCATTCCCTCAGAAGAAATACAAAAGTTTAAAATATTTTTATCCTGTTTTTCTGTTTTGCACATTTTATGTATTTCCATTAATCCCATACCTTAATTTTGCTTCCTGTACGCTTTTAATGTGAATTATTTTTCCTTTTGATTTTACTTCCTGGTTTGCTATGTGTGTGTCAGTGAGGATTCTTCAATCTGATTAGTTGGATAGTCTCCGTGCTATTTGGCCTGCTCACAGATTCCCTGCAGATAGAGCCCATTTCAAACGATGTTGGAAGAAAGGAAATCTCTACTGACAAACCCACTAAAAGTTTGAGAGAAACTATATGCAAGGTGAACAGCAAAAACTGTTCCTTTGTCATTTTACAAAACAAGGTGATTATCTTCAATGGTGTATCATATGTATATTTTAACATCAATTATCAATACTAGCTTTTCAAAACATATATAAAGCAGAAGATACACTCACCTTTGAGAGGCAGTTGAATAAGTCTTTTGAATACAGGTCTATCAGTTTTTGAATTGTCTTTGTACTGAAAGTGTAACTCTCTTTCAAAGTCTTCTGCAGTCACTGTAAATTTCAGACAACTGTTTATCGTGTAAGTGTTTTCATTGGTAAGCATGGGTTCTGAATTTGTGATTCCATGTTTCATGTGCTCAGATGCTTTATACCATTCAACTGTAATATTTTTATGGGAAATTCCATACACTGAAGTCGACACAGATAAATTCTCGCCATACAAAGGGTTCGCTGGCTCCATTCTGAACTCTGAAAATTTGGGTGAGCCTATAAACATATAGAAAATAATATATTTAATTGATACAAAAAGCCAAACTAAGCCACATCCTATCTGCCAAGACAACTTTTTAATTCAATTTTTTGGATATGAGTTTTGCTGACAAGGCTGCCATTTGTTACTCACCTCAAAGTGGTGATAAGCTGTAGCATAAGTGTTGTCAGGTAGGGAATTTCAGGAATTTGGCCCAGCTGTAATTGGCATGATAATGAAGGATAACTGACTTGGACGGAAGCTTAGTGGCAATGGCATTCCATGCACCTGCTGCCCTCGTCCTTCTAGCTGGTGAAAATCATAGGTTTGGGAGGTTCAGCTCAAGAAGTCTTGGCAACTTGTTGCACTGCAATGTGTACCTAGTACATATTGCAGCCACAGCACACCTGAGGTAGACTGAGTGGATACTTATGCTAGACAGGGTATCAATCAGCCTATCTTATTTTAGTTGGAGTTGAGATTCTTCAGTGTTGCTGCAGTGCACTCAAAGAAATACATAGACATTATTCAATCACGCTCCAGACTTGTGCCTTGGAGGTGGTGGAGAGGATCTGGGGAGTCAGGTGAGCCACTTACCACAGAACGTCCAGCCTCTGACCTACTCTAGTGGCTGAGACATTTATGTGACTGGCCCAATAGAATTTCTGGCCATTAGTGACTCCAGGATATTGATGGTGGGGACTCAATGATGATGATGCCACTGAATATCAAGAGGATGTGGTTAGATTTTCCTTCATTAATATTGAAATGGGTGGATTGTCTTATGAGAAAAGGCTGGACAGGCTAGGCTTGAATCCACTGGAGGCGCTTGACAGGGTGGATGTGGAGAGGGGAATCTAGAGCTAGGGGCCAAAGTTTAAAAATGAGGGGTCGCCCATTTAAGAGAGACGAGGAAAAATGGCCCCTCTCAGACGGTTGAGAGACTTTGGAATTCTCTTCCACAAAAGGTGATTGAGGCAGAGCCTTTGAATATCTTTAAGGCAGAGGTAGATAGATTCTTGACAAACGAGGGGGTGAAAGGTTATTGGGGGTAAGCAAGAATGTGAGGTTGAGGTTAAGGTTAAAATTAGATCAGCCACGATCTTATTGAATGGCAGAGCAGGCTCAAGGGGCTGAGTGGCTTACACCTACACCTCGTATGTTTGTATGATCATATTGTTATGAAGGTGTGTTATATAAAATATTAATCTATAATGTCATCAGCTGGACATATATTACTTTATAATACGATCAGCTAGACATGGATTGAATTTTTTTGAAAAGGATACTATTTTTGATACGAAATCAGATACGGCAGCTACGATGTAGCATTAGTGAAGGACACAAGTTGCCTTCAGAGCCACAGAATCTACGGAGTTCTCAGAGGGGTCACATGATCTAGCTCTTGAGTGAAAATTTTTTATTGGATTTAGGATAGTCAGAGAGACTGCCACAGCGCCAATAGCCTTAGCCTGGTTGACTCTTAAATGCCTTCTGAAATGGCCTAGCAAGCCACTCAGTTGTAACAAACCGCTACGGTCACAAAAAAGGAATGAAACTGGATAGACCACCCAGCATTGACCTAGGCACTGGAAATGACAAAGGCAATCTCAACCTGTCAACCCTGCAAAGTCTTCCTTACTAACATCTGGGGGCTAATGCCGAAATTGGGAGAGCTGTCTCACAGACTAGTCAAGCAACAGTCTGACATAGTCACCCTCATGGAATCCTACCTTACAGATAATGTCCCAGACACCACCATCACCATCCTGGGTATGCCCTGTACACCATCTACAAGGCACAAGTCAGGAGCATGATGGAATACTCCCCACTTGCCTGGATGAGTGCAGCTCCCACAAGACTCAAGAAGTTTGACACTGTCCAGGACAAAGCAGTCTGCTTGATTGGCAACACATCCACAAACATTCACTGCCTCCACCAATGATGCACAGTAGCAGCAGTGTGTACCATCTACAAGATGCACTACAGGAATTCACCAAGGTTCCTTCAACAGCACCTTCTAAACCCATGACCACTACCATCTAGAAGGACAAGGGCAGCAGATAGATGGGAACATCATCACCTGGAAGTTCCCCTCCAAGCCACCTCACCATCCTGACTTGGAAATATATTGCCATTCCTTCACTGTCGCTGGGTCAAAACCATGGAACTCCTTTCCTAACAGCACTGTGGGTGTACCTACATCACCTGGACTGCAGCAGTTCAGGAAGGGAGCTCACCAGCACCTTCTCAAGGGCAACGAGGGATGGGCAATAAATGCTGGCCCTGCCAACAAAGCCCACATCTCGTGAATGAATAAAAACTCTTTCTTCTGAAACCACTCTCATCAAAGCTGAGCTGTTTGTGATTTGAAAAACCCATCAGAAGGCCTCATTGCTGCAAGCTAAGAGGTCTTAAAGGAGAATTCAAAATCAACCAGCCATGATTACAGGCGGCTGCTCCACTGTGGAAAGGAACCCTTCAGCTGTAAACAACCCTCTGGACCATCCACAAACAATTTTTTTTTAAACTTTACTTGTTACTTGGCCAAGTTATTTTCTTTAGATCTGATTCTTTACAGAGTTTTATCTCTTTTTGTACACACTTGGGTGGGATTGTGTGTGTGTTGTTTTTGCATTGGTGTGTAGTTGAACATATTTGTACGTTTTAAACCTTTTGTTAATTTCTGCATCTTTACCCGAGCGAATTTTAGCAATAAAACTAACTTTTTACTTGTTAATTTAAGGGACCAGGCTGGCTTATTTCTTGCACCGAGCTATACACAGTTAAATATATATCGAATGGCAACATTATCTTCCTTTTAAATTCAAACTCATTATAACCAACTCAGGAATGGGATAAAGCGAGGAGTCAGTTCACCCCTGCTAATCTGGTCGGAACAACATTCAAAAGTTAAACATATCAATATGCAGTAAGCAGACCTTTCATTGCTGTACACATTTTCCTCAGCCTCCACAGGCCAAGGTGAAGCTGAAAATGGTACAAACGTTGACAAATTGTTGTACAATTTGGATAGTTTTCAATAATATCAATTAAGCGGCAAATGCCCATGGTAAATTGAGCTATCCTTATTCAGAACAAAGAAAATGGAAAGAAATATATAATTGCACAATTAAGATTTTTTAGCATTTCAAATACATTTCTATTAACCTTTCACAGAGCAAGCACAAGTCCTGCAATCAATTCAAGATAGCCTTTTGATAATGGTCTTTGAAAAGTTGCCAATATAACTCATTTCATCTTCTTCAAACAGAAAATTTTAACTCACCTTTAAGAAGTAGCTCGTAACATTGCTTAAAAGGTTTTGTTGAAGATTTTGAATGACAAATTTCAATTCTATACTCAGCCTGATGATCATCAGTACTTGGAGTCAAGGTTATTGTAGTGATTTTGCTGTGCAGATCATTTTCACACAATGATCTTTCCATAATTCTTCCCTGTTTTCCATCATTGTTCATTCTCACATCATTTCTGAACCATTCAATTTGAATATTCTCTGGATAAAAGTCACTTATTCTACAGGTTAAAGTCAATTCTTTCTCTAGTTCAGGGATGGCAGGATCGCAGGTAATTTCAGATACTTTAGGGAAAGATACTGAAATAAAAAGAAAAACATTAACAAAAGCTGAAGTACATCTTTCCAATTTTTGTTACGAATAGAAGTAGCAAAAATTGTGTAACAAACTATTTTGAATTTACTCAAGGTTTGTAATTGGAAAGCAGCAGACATTCCTACACTTATATAGCCCTACAGATGCAAACAAGTCTTAGTATTTTAGATTAATGTTATTCGCCATGCTAGTTTATCATTACAAAACTCCACCGAAATAGTTACTCAGTCCTACTTCCCAACTAACAATTACATTTTAGGAGATAATACAGATCAGGAAAATTGTAGCTTCAATTGAGAGTATAAGTTGAACTATCGTAAGATTGTCACCAGGATTTGGCACATTATCTGCATTTGCAAGCTTTTCAAAAACAGAGTAATTGTGTTTTATATAATTTCAAACACTGGGAATGTAGACAATGCAATCATTTTACTGCTGATACATTTCAATCCATAATTCCATGGCAAAGAAAAAAATGCCTTCCGGTGATAATACTTCATATAGAACTTAATATCTGGTCAAGCATTATTTCCTGAACACTGTTCATCTTTTTGAGAAATAAGGTATTTTAAGGCCCTTGCCATTTCACCAATACCAGATCTACTTTTAATATGCCTAGTAACAATGTAACCCAATTTTGTCCCTTTTCCCCTGCATTATTTTTAATTATAGCACTTCAATGTTTAAAATTTATAAAAATGTGGTCTGGGGAGCATAATGTGCCATCAATGCATGACTAACATTAAAATTTAATTTCATTTTGATGTCAGGGAGTTGATTTTAACATAGAGTAATATGGCTACCAGCATAACTTGTGTCTCAGCTGAAATCCCCTCTGAAAAACTGCTTTTAGTAGTGAAGTTCTCTTACAAACTTATTTGGAATACTTTGAGGTTCATTAAACCATTCTGTACCATTAGACCGCTTTCAAATTCCTGTAATACTATTTTGCACACAGACAACTAAATTAAAGCATCCTGCTGAAAGGTGGGCAATGACATCATTAATTTCACTGAATAAATTTTACGAAATTAGAATGCAATATATTTATAAATAAAAATCCCAATTTTTATATTGCAGAAATGCTTTTAAACTAAGAATAAACATACCTAAATTTTCAGGAATATATTCTGCAAACCTTGGATACATAAGACTCTCATGTTGAACCTGGCATTTATATTTACTCTGTAGATCTGATACCATTGGTGTAAATATGCATGAACTGGTAAGTTCATACAACTCATTTTCGGAATTTTGAACTATTTCAGGTGTTTCTGCATCCATAATGATGTCTTCATTTTTCAACCATTGAACAGTAATATTTTTAGGATAAAATGAATGCACTTTGCAGGTCAGAATCAATTCTTTTCCAATTACAGGGTTCACTGGTTCACTGAAGATGGCATTAAGAGAAGGAAAAGCTGTAAAATATAGAACAGTAGAACATTAGTACATACATACATTTACATACATATCTCTTTTATATTTGTGATAAACACTCTCATTTTCAATAATGACCAGAACACCACCTTTCTGCTTTAAAGTCAAATAGTAGGATCTTTAACATCCGCCTCAAGAGGAATACGGGGCCTCAATTTAACATCCTATTCAAAGGATGATGCCCCTGCAGTGCAGCACTCATTCTTTATCGTACTGAAGAGTCAGCCTGGAATGGGGTTTGAATATACAACATTCAACTACCAGCTAAGCCAAAATGTTGGAACAGGAAATGGTAAATTTAGATAAAATATGTAACAGTGACAGCATGCATAGAAAAAGGATTCAAATGTCATGACTGTTACAAGTATCTTTAGGCAATTCACAATCTGGGATTCACCTGTTGTGGGGGGGCTGGGGGGTGGGGGGGCAGTGATGTGAGGAAGGAGACAATTAGCTATAAATCACAATAGAAAAGGAAAGAAAAAAGTTCCCAAAATGCTTTACGGCCAATTACTGTAACGTAGGAAACACGTAGCAACCGATTTGTGCACAGCAAGTTTGCACAAGTATCAATGCGATAATGACCTGACAGTGTGTTTTTTGTGATGTCAGTAGAATAAATTACAACAAAATGAAAAAGAAGAGATGGCATATTGGAATTAAAAGTAGAAGACGCTAGAAATAAACAGCAGGTCCATTAGCATCTGTAAAAAGAGAAGATTTTATTTTAGGTATGGACTCAAGATGAAGGGAGCAGGTACTTCAATAGCGCCATTTTTCCACTAATTGTGTGTCAGGAACATTTAGCATTCTAAGTTAAGGTGTAGAATCAACTCGATGCAGGATACCCTGATAAGGAAGTCAGCTCCAGGTGAATGAGCTTTTTCTTCACAACAACTTTCCATTTTCTCACTATTACTATTCTTGTACGACAAGGCCAGCTTATGATGGGATGTCTAGTTTTACTATTATCCATTCGAAGGCTTCTGAGTGAAGAAATAAGGTGCCTCCTGCAACATATATTAGCAAAAAGGTTGATGCGATATGTTACATGGTCAGGGACTGATGGTCACAATCGCACCTGGGTTGTCCCTCATCGAGCACACACTGCGGATTGGGTTGTGTGCCATCCACTGTTGTTGAGGGACATCAAAGCCAGTGACCCCTGCTGTTGGTTCAGAGATAAGATGTTGGTTCTTTATGTTGCATGCATCCACGATTCTGTCCATCTGGGTAGTACATGAATATTAGCTGCAGTATCACAGGAAGATCAGCGCGATTTTAAGGGCTTTCTTTGTGGTTTCTCCAGCACTTATGAATGAGAGGCAGGGTAATGTGGGCAGCACATTGTAATGGAAGGGGTCATCAACAGTGCTATCAAGCAGTACTTGCTTAGCAATAACCTGCTCACTTATGCCCAGTTTGGGTTTTGCCAGGGCCACTCAGGTCCTGGCCTCATTACAGCCTTGGTTCAAACATGGACAAAAGAGTTGAACTCCCGAGGTGAGGAGAGAGTGATTGCCCTTGGCATCAAGGCTGCATCTGATCCAATATGGCATCGTGGGGCCTTAGCAAAACAGCAGTCAATGGGAATCAGGGGGAAAACACTCCGCTTGTTGGAGTCATACCTAGCACAAAGGAAAATGGTTGTGGGAGGTCAGTCATCTTAGCTCCAGGACATCACTGCAGGAGTTCCTCAGGGTGGTGTCCTTGGCCCAACCAACTTCAGCTGCTTCATCAATGATCTCCCATTATAAGGTTAGAAGTAGGGATATTCGCTGATGATAGCACAATATTCAGCGACTCCTCAGATACTGAAGCAGTCCATGTCCAAATGCAGCAAGACCTGGACAACATCCAGGCTTGGGCTGACAAGTGGCAAGTAACATTCGCGCCACAGAAGTGTCAGGCAATGACCATCTCCAACAAGAGAGAATCTAACCATCACCCCTTGACGTTCAGTAGCATTACCATCACTCAATCCCCCACTATCAACATCCTGGGGGGTTACCATTGGCCAGAAACTGAACTCACTAGCCATATAAATACTGTGGCTACAAGAGCAGGTCAGAGACTAGGAATCGTGCGATGTGTAACTCACTTCCTGACTCCCCAAAGTCTGTCCACCCATCTACAAGGCACAAGTCAGGAGCGTGATGGAATACTCCCTACTTGCCTGGATGAGTGCAACTCTAACAACACTCAAGAAACTTGACACCATCCAGGACAAAGCAGCCTGCTTGATTGGCAACACATCCACAAACATTTACTCCCTCCACCACTGATGCACAGTGACAGCAGTGTGTACCATCTACAAGATGCACTGCAGGAATTCACCAAGGCGCCATAGGCAGCACCTTCCAAACCCACGGCCACTACCATCTAGAAGGACAAGTGCAGCAGATAGATGGGAACACCACCACCTGGAAGTTCCCCTCCAAGTCACTCACCATCCTGACTTGGAAACATATCGCCGTTCCTTCACTGTTGCTGGGTCAAAATCCTGGAACTCCATTCCTAACAGCACTGTTGGTGTACCTACACCACATGGACTGCAGCAGTTCAAGAAGGCAGCTCACCACCATCTTCTCAAGGGCAACTAGGGATGTGCAATAAATGCTGGCCCAGCCAGCAAAGCCAACATCCCATGAATTAATTTTTTTAAAAAAGCACCAGGTGCCAGTTAGAGTGAAATTAAGTGTCCCTGGCACATCCAAGATCATCGTCTGCAACTGCAGGACCATCTATCACATCTATAGAGCAACATGGCCTGCACCAAATTCCTGATGTTCATCTATGCCAATGATAGTGCACTGCTGGTGCAGCCGTCAGCACTAAAAGAAACAAGTAGGATGCTCACAAGAGACCTGGACACGCTGGAATGCCACTTCTGAACCTAGCATCTCCATCCCAATTCAGAGAACAGTTGTGTCAGGCAAAGGTGACCTACTTATGACCTCCACCTAAAATACTTGGGTTTCACCCTGTACAAAACTCTTACTTACCAGCTTCATCTCATCAACATCATCCATTTAATAAAAATGTGGGTGCATCTGGTCTAGAGACTCTCTGGAACATCATGGGAAAGCATAAGCTGAACGCTTCACACCACAACAATAAGTTTAGTCTGTTTCCTTAGATAATGTATAAATGTTCCCAAGACTGATTCCTGGGATGTCAGGATCATCTTACGAGGAAAGGTTGGGCCAATTAGGCCTGTATTCACTGGAGTTTAGAAGAATGAGAGGGGATCTCAATGAAACATATAAAATTCTGACAGGGCTGGACAGACTGGATGCAGGGATGATGTGTCCTCTGGCTGGAGGGTCTAGAACAAGGGGTCACAGTCTTAGGATAGGGGGTAGGCCATTAAGGACAAAGATGAGGAGAAACTTCTTCACTCAGCAGGTGGTGAACCTGTGGAATTCTTTACCACAGAAAGCTGTGGAGGCCAAGTCACTGAACATATTTAAGAAAGAAATAGATTTCTAGACTCTAAAGGCATCAAGGGGTATGGGGAGAGAGCGGGAGTATGGCATTGAGAAAGATGATCAGCCATGATCACATTGAATGGTGGAGCAGGCTCAAAGGGCCAAAGGACCTACTCCTGCCCCTATTTTCTAAAGTACTCTAGACGTTATATTCACAAGCGTAATTCTTTATGGAATTTAGATCATTGTGTTTAATAAACTTCGATTTACAGAAATTTATGGAAGATATAGGCAATCTGAAGAGCTGGAATAGGGTGGTGCCATGACTTTGCATATTATTCTTTCGCCTCTGGTACCTGGATTTAAAAATACGTTCAAAGAAAATAGGATGAAAACAGGCCTATAAGAATCCTACATGAGCAAAGTTGGAGTCAGCTCAACATTATACTTAATGGTCTGGGGTTCAAGGAATAAAACAGACTGTAAATTGAATAATTCCACCCAGAAAGGCCACAGGGATAACTAATTTAAGAAATTATCAAATTTGCAATAGCTGGTCACATCCATACAATTAAACACTTGGAAGCACTTCATCCTGACAACAGGTGCCTGGGATAGATGTTTGTTCTATTCCCTTGTACTGAAATTCTTCATAGCAATGTAATCACAGGAAAGAAGACACCAACACATTTTAAAAGAGACTGAACAAAACAAAAATTGCGTCTGTGTTACCTTTTACGTTCAGTTGAACATGTTTCTCTGCTGGATTTTTCAAACCAATGTGTCCAACTTCACAAAGATATTGACTGTTATCATCTTCTTGGATTGTTGCATTAAAGAGCAGCATACTGCAGACACTGTGAGTACAGTCAGGAAAACTAAACTCACTCATACAATGGGAATATTTGCCTGGATATAAATTATTTTCAGCTTCATTGGAGTACTTCAGCAAAGGGTTTTTCTTTCCAGCTATTATTTTGTGCCATGTGACCTTTAGAGGACGCGGCTTGAAGAAATTTATTGGACAAGTCAGCATCACAGAATTGTTATGATGCACAACTGGGGGTTTAATTATGTCAGCCAATTTAGGAGGAACTGAAGAGGAAAAAAAACACAAAACATTCAGTTTTAATGACACACAATTTCCAAAGATAAATGTTATTGCTTTATCTTTTTATCACACATTACTCACAAAAGTAAAGGCCACTATCCTTATACGCATTAAGCAAACAATCTTGTGTCCACTAATCTTAAGCCTTTTCAGTTCTCTTTGGAAATCATGCAAGTGGTCTGTTCCTTGTTCCACTTACTTCATCCTAACCCATGCTGCAACTCTCATTTTTCCTTCAATCGTACCAATTTCCCAAAATTTAAACAATGTCGTTCCAAATTCAGGATAAGTGTAGCAAAAAAATGTCACTCAGGACGGAGTTAGGAACATGGGAACAGCAGTAAAAGGTCATTCCGCCATTCAGCTAGACCTTATCTTTATCTTAACTCCAGCTGTTTGTCTTGGCTCCACAACGCATTTCCTACAACAGGGATCATACTTCAAAAATGCTTCATTGGATATAAAGAGCTTTGGCATGTCCCGATATTGTAAAAGGCACTATATAAAAATGCAAGCCCTTTCTTTCAACACACCTGCCCAACAAAAATCTATCAATCTCAATTTTGAAATCTTCAATTGACCTAGCTTCAACAGCTTTTTGGGGGAAAAGAGTTCATCTATGTCAATGACATAGCACTGCTGATGCAGACATCAACACTAAAGGAAGCAAGTAGGACGCTCACAAGAGATCTGGACACGCTGGAATGCCACTTCTGAACCTAGGAGTTACATCCAAGCCCTAATGCTCCAAAATTCTAGGCTCTTTCCTTCGTCAGTGGGGAAAAATTGCCATTTTTTTCAGCTACTTATGGGTCACAACCCCACCTCTGGCAGTGACAGGAATAGGAGATTGTAAGCCTGGTGGAATAGGGGGAGAGAAGGGAGAGGCAGACAAAAGGAGCCACTTCCAATAACTCAGTTGCATTATTTGCCTAAAATCACCTTCAGCTGATGAAATCAGATAAATAGCCTCATATTTCTCAACACAAGACACCCCAACAACCATTTCTTTCCTAATCTACCAATAAAAACAACTTTTAATTTATGGCTAAACCCAAAGCTGATAGGTTTGAAAATGGACATTATGTCCAATTCAAGCACCAAAGCCACAGAATGAGGCCAAACTGAAGCCAAATAGCCCTCATCCAATCCAACATGTCACCGACATCCTTGTGAAGAGGGTGAATAGGTCAGTAGAAAGAATATAACAAGTATGTTGGGGTGTGGAAAAAAAATTAGGTTCAAGACTACAGAGGGACAACAGAATGAATAAAACTGTTGGAGTAGAAGCAGAAAGCATAGCTGATATGGTGGGAAAATGTTGGACAAGAAAGGGAGAGAAAGGGGCTTTGATGTTAATGGGAAGCAAAAATAATTGCAAAATAAATAAAAGATAACAAAAACTTAAATGAGAAAATTAGAGGAAAAAAGGTCAATAAACCAAAAAAAAAAATTGGTCTCAGGGTTGATTGGTATGTAGGTGAATGGTCAAAGCATTCAAAACAAACTGGATTCACTGGTAGCTTTAAGGATATGTAGCAGCAGCTACAATCAATAAATAAATTAAGGTTTGGACAAACTGGGAACTTAATATTCCTGATTAAACTTCTTCAGGGGAGATGCAGAAGCAAAAAAAGGAGGTGGGTGTGTAGTATTAAAGTATTCTATCCCAGTGTTAAAATGTAAGGATATTTTAAAGGCTTAGGTTAGGACAGAATCTACATGGATAAAGTTAAGGAAGAGAGATGTTTTAATCTTGTATTGTTGTAGGCCATCAAATAGTAGAGATAGATACTAGAGGGAATATGTCAACATTTCAGAGACACACAAGAATGACTGGTCAATTCTATGGTGTGATTTAAAGTTAGTAAACAGGGCCATGGATCAGCAGTGAAAATTTTCAAATGTTAGATAAAGGGTGTAGAAAAGGTATTTTTATTAGGCACAAAAAAATGCATCAAAGAAAAGAGTGGAGATAAAAGCTAAACTGAAACTTAAATAAGAGTAATATGTTAAAACAAGAACTAAGAATGCTAAAGAAAATCAAAATATATAAAGTGAGGTGAAGAGAGTAAAAAGGTCAAAAAAGCTGGAAAATGGTTATGATATAATGTTGAAGTCTATACTATTTCCTTCTAATAAATACAATTACACAGGTAAAACACTTCTATCTTAATTTGTGGCATTAATAGAAAAAGCAATTCATAATGTTATTGATGGAAAAAAAATCTACAGAACTGTGTTTTGGCAAGTCAAAAGAAAACACACTATGAGCTATGAAGGGAACCTTGTTTTATACCATGTATGTGGCAACTGTTGCATAAAAGTTTTCCTTTGAACTGCATTAGGTTCTCTGCTGGATTGTTGTAGCTTTCCCCACTTCCTTTGCATCCTCTCACAGCCTACAGTTTTGGTTCCAGATATATTCTCATCTATTGATGCTATATTGAACGTTTCAGCACCTCTATTTTCCCTTTCAATTTCATGCAGCTTTTTTTGCTTAATCAGTAACTATCATCAATTAAAAGCGCTCAGATGGAATTCTAGACAGGGGATTTTACTACAACAAACAGAATTTTAACCCAGTCACCTAGGAGAGGACAACAAACTTTGTCAAGAGGCCCACTCTCACATAACTCACTGATATCTTGTGACAATATTCAACCACAGAAGTATCAATTTGTGAATGCCTCTTGGATATATTATACTGTTCAAAATAGGCATCCATAAAAGTTGCAGGAAATACCATAAAGCACTAATTTGAAAACTCAAGATTGTCAGTGCTAGGATACATGTCATGTGATTACATTAAACGTTGCAATCCCAAGACAACAGTGGCGACTGGAGACCTGATCAATCCAAACACAGCGTCCAGATATTCTACCTAAAGGAATAGTGACCTTTGATTGACTCATAAAAAGCTTACTTCCATCAATTTTTAAACAGATCTTTCTGGAGATGCCTTCACTGTTGGATGGATGCATCACTTTACAGATGATTTCTGCTTCATTATCCACATTGATGTCAGGATAAACCTCAAGAATGCTGGAAATGCTGAAGGTTCCATCATCATTTTTCTGGATACTGGCTGCCTTGACTTTCCATTCAATGCCAGTTTCATTCTTTTTTCCAGCCCTTTCTATTTTCTTGCCCATTATGAAAGATATGTGGAATGGGTAGTCCTCTTGCCATTCAGAAATCAACTTCTCTTCAGTGTCATTGTACCTCTTCAAATACCAACCGACAGTAATAACATTAGGTCGATATCCAGATACTTGACATGTAAACTCTGCAAGTTCTTGGTGTATAACTTGGGCAGGTCTTTGAATTTGCGACACTTTTGGGGCAACTAGGAACAAAGAAATAAAGAAATTTCATGTTGGATCATTCCACATGACCTTTGGCGCTTCCTGTAAAGATCAGATGGGATAAACTATTCTTCATTGATTGCGAAATGCAATCATTTGATTTAATTCTCATATTTAATGTCCACCATCAAGTTTAGCTATACAGCACCTTAAATATTATGAAACATCAGCAGATCCCCCATGGAATTACTCAGTCAGACAGGGGAGTTGCGTCAATATTATGTAAACCCTGTTTTCGACTCTAAATTTAAAAGGAATTGCATGCATATTTAGGTTCACTTGATTTGGCATGTACTTGAATAGCCTAATTATTGGAGGAGGAAGCTTTTCTCTGGGCACGAGACACAGCAATATTGCAAACATTATGAAGAAAAAAAAAGCAAAATACTGCGGATGCTGCAAATCTGAAATAGAAACAGAAAATGCTGGAAAAACTCAGCAGGTCTAGCAACATCTGTGGAGAGTGAAACGTTAACTCTGTTTCTAGTCCGTCTGACTCTTCTTCATAGCTAAAAAGTAGAAGCGTGATGGATTTTATACTGTTTAAGAGGAGGTGGAGCAAAATAGAAGTTATGGGATAGGTGGGAGCTAAGGAGAAATTTAACAAAGATATCATGGATACAGGACAAACAGTGTTAATGGCAGTGTTCAAGACTAAAGAAGGTGCTGATAGTGGCATAAAGGTAAGATAGCAGAATGTGTAGGACAAGGGTCAGCACTCTATGAAAGCAAAACATCAAAACAAGTGACAGATGGCCCTGTGCAAGGTTTGGGGGTTTTGGGGGAGAAAGGAATTAAAAATTAAATTAAAAGTTTTTTTAATATAAATAAAAAAAATAATTGGATTAAAAAAGTAGTAAAGATGGAGGAGAGAGTTCATGATCTGAAATTGTTGGACTCAATGTTAAGTCCGAAAGGCTGTAAAGTACCTAACCGGAAGATGAGCAGCTCCAAACTATCCCACCCCGCAGCAACACGCCCCCGCCCCTCCACCCGCACTGCAGAGGGCCATCTGGCACTTGTTCTTATGTTTTGCTTTCACAGAGCACTGACCCTCGTTCTTCTATTAACACATTCTGCTATCTTACCTATATGCTACTATCAGCACCTTCTTTAGTCTTGAACACTATCATTAACACTCTTTTTGTCCTGTGTCCATGATGTCTTTGTCAAATTTTTTTAAGCTCCCAACTATCTCTGATCTTCTATTTTGCTCCACCCCCTCTTAAACAGTATAAAATCCATTACATTTCTACTTCTCTTTAGCTCTGAAGAAAAGTCATACGGATTCGAAACGCTAACTCTGTTTCTCTCTCCACAGATGTTGCCAGATATGCTGAGTTTTTCCAGCATTTTCTGTTTTTGTTTTTATGAAGATTGCTGTTACAATTTCATTACAAGTGCATGCAGAACATCTTCTATGGTAACTTATCAGTTTACTGGATGGTGGTTAATCCAGAAAAGAGCTGAGCACAAACATCGACAGGCTAAGTGCAAAATAGAGTTAAGCAAAAAAAAACTAAATGCTCTTTGAAAATATGGAACATAAGATCCTGAAGGTACTTGAGAGGGTGAATATGGAAAGGATATTTCCTCTAGTGGGAGAATCTAGAATGTGGGATCACTGTTTCAAAATAAGGGGTCGCCCTTTTAGGAGAGATGAAGGAGAAATTTTCCTCTCAGAGGGTTGAGAGACTTTGGAATTCTCTTCTTCAAAAGGTGGTTGAGGCAGAGTCCTTGAATATTTTTAAGGCAGAGGTCGACAGAGTCTTGATAAGCAAGGGGGTGACAGGTTATCGGGGGTAGGCAAGAATATGTGGTTAAAATCAGATCAGCCATGATCTTGTTGAGTGGCAGAGCAGGCTCAAGGGGCCTGCTCCTGTTCCTGATTCGTACGTTTGAAATAGGGTCAACAATGGTGCAGTTCAAAATAATATTAGAAACTTAGAGACGTGGCGGATGAAAAAATAAAGCAACAGGAAAGGGTTCCAGACAGGAGAGGACTTAGGTAATGCAGTGCAGAAAAAATTGCAAAATAGAAAAGAACATTAAAAAACAAATGAGAAATAATAATTATGACGCTTAGTAGTACAGGACATGCTGTAAAAAAAAGACATGCTGTTGAAGCTTTTCATCTTGCATTCACCAGGTCTTGTATTATCTTTGCAAAGATGAAGGAATCCTTCCTTCACCTTGTGCGTGGAAAACTCACTCAGAGCTGGTTGTAGCAACTTACTTAACCATTTGGCCAATTCATGTTGTGCAGAACCAGTCATAGGTGAGGTAGGGCTTAAAGAGACAGCACTTTTGTGCATCTTGGGCAAACCATACATACGTGGACGCAGTGAACATTGGGGGTGAATCCTACCATATACGCCACCAGGCAGCTTGTTACCCTTACGCAAGTCTAACAAGCATTTCTGTAACTTGCTTCCAAGCAGACCTGCACATTGATAGCAATGTCATATCCATGTGCTCATTCAACATTGCTAGCCGATTCACCAATGTGCCAGTCAAGGGAGCTATAGACATTTGTGCCATGTCACTATATCATGGCAATCTAGACCAACTTGCACAGTCGAGTTCAGCTTTAACACCATTTGTGACCAAACAGATAGTGTTGCCATGGAATACCCTCTTGGCCCAGCTCTCGCTAACATTTTTGTCGGTTTCCATGAGAAATGCAGCTTTACTGGAATGACTCCTAACCTCCTACCCCTCGCGCATTTCTGATACGTAGATCATACGCTTGCTATGCTTGAATATGCAGCTGCACGTAAGAATTCCCTTACAAGCATTAATGGGTTCCATCCCGGACTCAATTTCACCTTTGAAGTGGAGCAGTCTAATGAGCTTCCTTTCCTCGATGTGCTAGTTGACAAATATGCTAATGGATTCTCTACTACTGTCTACCACAGGCCTACCTTCATTGGTCAATAAACGCTTTGGGACTCCTACAGCTCTACATGCCATAAGATTTGCCTTATCGGCAACCTCATAAATAAGGCCCCAAGCCATTTGCTCATGAAAGCCTGATGCTGGAATAAGGCGCATCAAAGCCATCTTGCAGGAAATTGGCTACCCTAATCAGATCGTTGCTTGCTCTAAATCACACAAACTCATGAACGGGCCTAAGGCTGCACTTTCAGTCCTGAAAAGTGCTCAGTCTACCCCGGATTATCCTGGAAGGGTAAGGTATCTCAAATATTTGAGCAACAGGTGAAGCTAGCCATTTCACACTGCTACTATGCAGAAGCAACACGAGTGGTGCTTGCCACTAACAGAATGCTGCCATTATGCCAAAAAGATGTTCTGCCTACCACATTAATGAGTAATGTGGCATATGAATTTCCATGCCGATGTGATGCCATGTATGTAGGCCTTAGGTCCCAATAGCTGATGGATCATATCAAATAGCATGTCCTTTTGGCTGTTCACAACAAGCAGAGTACTAACTGCGCTCAGTCAGTTTTTGCAGAACTCAGAACATAGGGTCCAACATTAGATGCGATTCTGCAATTGGGCAGCACTTATTTAACAATCCCGAGCATGCTAAGAATTACACTAACAACCAGTTCAAGATCATCAGTAAGGCTTATAATGGGGCTCACTTACACTTGCTAGAAGCTACATCTATCCACACGCAGGGCCCTGTCCTCTGTAAACAAAAAGAATATGTCCAGACATTGCAACTTTTTCAACTAAAGAAAAGCCTGGAAGGGGTGAACGGTGGGGGGGAGCAACATTTCCCTGGGGCCTTGCCCATGGAAATACTATGACCAGAGTCCACTTGACTGGTTTGAATTTAAACGAAAGCTTGGGAATAACTGTTGCCTGTTTCATTCTTCATGGCAACACTTTCACCAATCAGCATGCACTTGCCAACCAATCAGCACTCTCTCTGCATGTAGTATAAATTGTTGTTCCCTTTGAAATTTGGTATTCTTGAAATTCTATCCTGCTGAGTGCAAGGCGAAAACCTTCGACAGCTTGTCTCTTTTTACAGCAATGCAAAAATAATTACCTATTTGCATTCCAAGCCTATGGAATGGTTTCAAGGCGCCAAAGTGCCTGCAAGTATATTTGAAGTAAAACAAAGATGCCAGGCAGAAAATTTATGAAAAGTATCCAGAACACTTCATGGTTAAACTTTTCATACGCAGTTTGCAATTCAATTAAATGCTCTTGTTGACAGACTAATAATTTTTGTTTAATAGCAATTTAATTGGAACTGCTACAAGCTGAAGCAAAAAAAAAAATCGACATTGTAGTAAATTTGACATATCATCAGTTAACCAGAAGGTACAAGAATTTGCTGCAATCACAGCAACTATGCAGCTCTAAGAGTTTTCAATGCACAGCCTCCCTCCCCAGTCCATAACCCAAGTTTCCTTTGAGTAATTTTACACAAAGTTTATTCACTAAACTGTCCGAAGTAGCAAACAACCCAGAAAGCAGCTTTACCTTTATAATGGAACCGCATATAGAGGAAAATTCCTAGTGCTAATACGGCAACTGAAAAAATGATGCTCACAATCACACTTGCAACTACTGATCCAGTCGACTGACGAATTTCTGCTTCTGTAAAATAAAAGTTGCACATTTCTCAGACTTGACTGTTTTTAATTGTCCCTCATTAGTGCAAATATTGTATAATTGAGTGAAATATAGCAGATAAATATGTAGCACAGCTCTGGGCCAGCCAGTGCTCACAAATAATAGGCATTTATTTTCACACCCGAATGTCTCATCTTGTTTGCAAGCCAGTTGTGTTACTTGGAAAACTGGCTGTATGTAACGCAAATGCAATGTTCCACAAGTGCTGGGACCACTGCTATTCATAATTCACATTCATGCTTTGGGCTCAGGACAAGGAATTCAAGATCAAAATCTGCAAATGATACCAAACCAATGGGTGGGTACAGCTAACACTGAAAAAGAATGCAACATAATGAGAGAAGACTTTAGAAAATTGCAGGCCAGTTGGTTAAGTGGCTTTTAAACTTCAGCATCAATACACGTGTGGTACAATTGAGGGGAAAAACAGAAATATCACCTACACTTTAAAGTTATAAAAACTGAATGGAGTAAACGTGCAAAGGAATCTAGGGAAATGGTGAACAAATCACTCAAAGCCATTAAAAATGCCAGGGAAACTCGGAGTTATTTCTAGAGGTACAAAATTTGTTAAACTTGTATAGGAACCTGGTCAGGTTGCACATAAAGAGTACTGTACAAAGTTCTGGTCACCTGCTAGAAAAAGGGCATAGAAACGCGGGAGAAAGTTTTAAAAAAAAAGGTTTACCAGGATGGTACTAGAACTAAGAGATTACAGCTATCGAGAAAAGATTGAATAGGTTGGGGCCTTCATCTTTGGAAAAAAGACTTACGAGTGACCTAATAGACGTCTCTAAAATCACAAATGGGTTGGACAAGGTAGAAATGGAGACAATATTTCCACTTGCAGGAGAATTCAAATCTAAGGACATAAATACAAGATAGTTACTAATAAATCCAATGAGGGAATAAGGAGAAATTTCTTTACTCAAGAGAGCGATTAGAATGAGAAATTCGCTGCCAGCGGAAGTGACTGAGACAGCTTAGATGCTTTTAAAAGGAAACTAGACAAGTAGACGAGAGAAAAAGGTACAGAAAGATATGCTAAAAGGCTGAGGTGAGGCAGAGGAAACTAAAGTATGGCTATAAACTTCAGCAGAAGAGCTGGGCTGAATAGCCTCTTTCAGTGCTGTATATCCTTTATAATGTTATGTAAAAAATCTTAGTTACAATTGGAACAAGTCTATGGAGTTAGGAAATAGAAGTAGTTTAAGAAAGTTATATGTGTATTTGGTTGTGTTAAGAATAAGGTATATCTTTAAGTTTAATTTTTTTTTCTATGTGTGGGTTAAGAAGGTGAAACTAGGGATCTAGTTTAATTTTCGAGTGGAGACAGCAGGTCTAAGGCTTGGTTTGCGTGCTTGCATTCTAATGAGTTTTACGGCTCTTGAAAGGAAGTTGAAACAAACAAGAGTAGAAAAAAAAACTGTGCCTTTGCCTAGTAACCGGAGCTCAGAGAGGGAGGCCCCATGCACACAGAAAACTAAAACAAAGCAGTTTCAGTTCAGTTGAAGCCAGGATTCCAGACAGCAGAGGGAGAGATAGCAAGGGAGAGATAGCAAGTCCCAAACTAAAGTTGAAACCAGCTGCCAGGAGAAGCAGGACACAGGCAGCAGGATCCAGGAACTAGAGAGGGAAGTCCCCAAATCCAGAGGAGTGGGAAGGTGCCAAGAGGACAGTCTAGTCAAAGGACAAGGACAGGAATCTGGGAAAGGTCCTGTTACTTGGAAGTGAAAGTAAGGAGCAGAGAGGAAAGCTCCAAGCTTCAAGAGGAGAAAAGCTGCAGAAAGCAAACTTAAAGCAAAAACGGCTTGTGAGAAGCCAGAAGATCCAAAGAGACAGGTGAAAGTCTGTAACTCTTTACTATGGGCATGTGAAGCAGTGGTATTCTGTTGACATGGCTAAGTCAATGAGAAGAGAGTGCATGGAAGGAAACTTGAATGCACGTGGCGATCCTGGGGAGAGGAACATCGGAAGGAGAGTTCTAAATCCTGGAGGTGGACCCTTGTGGAAGGCGTTTGAGAGGAGGTGTTGTTTGGGAGAAGATTCCAGAGCGAGTTCTTCCAGAGTGGAAATTGGAAACCCTTGTGTGAAAGGTGGAGTTTCAGTGAGACCAGTTGGCTCACGGTGTGACAAGCGTCTTGGGGGGGGGGGGGGGGGAGTTGAGGAGAGATCCATAACATCTGTTTGGGGTGGCATCTGTCACTTGGTTTCAGAATGTGGTGTGTCTGACCACAGGTTGCCTATTGGTTTACACGCACTGTGTACTTACCGTGAACATTAAAGTATAAGATAACTTTTGTTAACTTGTGCTATCCTTACAAATCTGTATATATTTGTGAAGGTATAGTTTTGGGTGAAGGAGTATTGTAATATAGTTCATTTTTACTTGTTCAATAAATATGTTATTCTTTTGTTAAAAGCTATCAGCTGACTCCTGTGACTCTGTTCAGTAGCCATTCTCCATGTATCTGAACAAAAAATAGAGGTTAGGATCTATCAAGCCGGGTTCCACCCTGAGATCTGGCTCGTCTAGTGGTTACACCAGCTGGGATCGTAATAATGGGGAACAATGGCCATAGGCTAATTTTACACTCAAAAGATTTGTTAAAGCAATGAAGTGGAAAATTAAAATCAATTAAACAAACCACAGTTAAACTTTCTCAAGAATCATGCAGTCAGAAATAGATGTTCGGTATGGAAAAAGTGGAACACAAATCTCATACTTAATAATACAAACCTATGGATTTGATAAACCTCCCACAACATGCTCAAAACCATAGCAAAATAAGATATAATATACATGTAATCTAATTTGTTCACATCAACAGAAAGTTGTTGATTGATTTTCATATTGACACCAATTTAAAATGTTTCGTAAAAATACATTTTAATAAACACAAAAAAGTTCAAAATTCACTAGCTGTCAGTATCAATCTGATCCATCTAAAAATTTCACATTTAATTGCTTCTCCAAGAAGTTAAAACTGCAGTCCATTGGTTAACACTGAAGTGTTTTTCAATATAAACTTAACCAAAACGTTTTATACTTTGCATTTGAAAAAAAACTAAAATCACTACAACTGACCTTTCAAAGTCACCAAAGCTTCAACAAAGAAAGGCTCTGTAAACGTCTTGTGTGAGACAAAGCATTTGAAAGTGCTGCCAATGTCTTCTATACGAGGTTCCAATCTAACTTCAGTGGTTACATTACATGTTCCATCAGGGTTTTTGACTGGCGGAGTGATGCAAACGTCAGTTAATTGTTTTGTTTCTGCTAGTGATGGGGTTGACTGAAACCATTCAGCATTGCTCTCGCAAGGATAATATCCACTTAACTGACAACCCAAGACCATCTCTCCACCTGTGCCAACTTCCACAATTTTTTCTGAAACCACAGTTACTGTGGGACGTGCTGCCAAAATAAACAGGTATGTTAGCGTCACTAATAACTATGGCTATACTTCAAAAGTAATGCATTGGATTACTATATATTATATACATTAAAAATCATTCATAAATGGAATAGTGCTACAGAATTGGAGGGCATCCTCCAATGATTCCTATGTTTAAAAAGAGAGTTGAACACATGGCTGAGTAGATAGCCAAACAGAAAGCATAGTGTAAGAGTTAGGGGTGCTAATCAGATTGACAAAAGGTGGGTAGTGGTGTTCGTCAGGGATCAGTGCTGGGACCGCTATTGTTCACCGTTTATATTAACAAATTGGACTCTGGAACTGGAAGTACAATTCCAAAATTTGGAGAAGGCAGCAAACCAAAGGTTGTAATCAACACAAAGGAGTGACAAAAATACATGACATTAATTAAACTTGCAGAATGAGTGTGCAGGCAAAAGAATTTCAATAAGTGTGAGGCAGTGCATTTTAATAAGAAGAATAAGGAGGCCACAAACTGGTTGGATAATAGGTGGAAATAGGGTAGAGGAGAAAGAGAATCTAGGGGTTCAGATGTACTAATCACTAGAAGTAACACTAGTTAATAAGTCCATTAAAAAAGGCAAACCCATCATGTCTAGAAGGATAGAATTGAAAAAGAGTTAAATTTGCATAGAAACCTGATTATATCCCACTGTACTGTGCACAGTTCTGATTTCTATATTTAAAATGGATATAGAGGCATCAGAGAATGATTCACAAGGATGATACCAGAGCTGTAAGGTTATAACTATCAGGAGAAACTTAATAGGCTGGGGGTCTTTTTTCTAGAAGTGAGAAGCTGAGGGTGACCTGATAGATGTCTTCAACATAACAAAAAAGGTTTCATGACCAGTTAGACCAAAAGGTGTTTCTATGCTGCAGGCTCAATGTAACTCGGTGGATGTGACATCTTCAGGAAGTAAAAAAGGTCTACAAAATGCAAGTTTTTTCTTTATTGGTACAGAGTTACATTTAAATTTCAGAGAAGCCTGACTACTGATGTGGAAGCTTTTAATCTATTTCAGTTGCACATGTGAAAACCATTAAATGGCTTTTGCAGATAATTAATCATATTTAACTGTAATTAAGTGTAATATAGCATGCTTATCCCTGGGCAACAATGTACTTATTTGAGGCAAGTGTCACTTCCTCAAACAAGCGTACACTTGTGTTTTATTTCTTTCTCGAACAGCTGCCTGACAGAGCGGACACTTTCAATTTTAACTTTTATTCTTGTTATTGATTCAACTAATTAATGGTTTACAATGTACTTTAAAAAGTGCATAGTGTGATACCAATCAGTATTATCTTGTATTTTTTACTGTTAAATATATAAAGGAACATGGCTGAGGATAAATCTGGCCAAGCTCTGATGTTTACATTGATCTTACTTTGTTCTGTTAGCTACAGTTAATTGCATGCCCTATACGCAAGGAGTTTGAATTGTAAAAGTGAAACTCCTGCATTTGTATAAATATATTGTGTAAAAGCTTGAAGTGATTTAGTTTTACGTTTCCTTCATTCCACTATTAGAATTTGGAAAACATCAAGCACATAGAAATCTGTAAATCTGGAATATTTCCTACAAGCGATAGATAGTAAGCTCTGCACGGCTGTCTGAAAAATGGGCAGGATTTATTAACTTTTATTATTGCATCAGCCATAGTGTGCCAGAAGGAACAGATTTTCATGGTGTGCAAGTGAAAGTTAAGGAAAATTGCTCATAAAGCCTCCTTCTCACATCTTTTAGGGGGAAAGCTGTTAGAATGTTTTCCAAACTTTAATTTTAATGCTACATTCTTTGGATGGAATTTTATGGACCCGAAATGCGGCGAGCTGTTCAAATGTCCGCTGACTTCGGCAGGACTGTAAAATCTCGCTGACGTAAAATTCCACCCATGATCATAGAATTAATAGTCAGCTTCACCCAAGTATTTTATTTCCCACTAACTGAAGTACCTTACTGAATCAGCTACCTTTGATTTGTCTTTTCGGTGGTCAACTGTTAAGATTTTACTGCGCATCACGCAGATGAACAGTTTCAACATCTGAGGATCGATCGTTCAGATGGCAACTTCTAAACACATATACTATTGGTCATTAATATAAGTACACAAATTAGGTCAGAAAGCATTAAACATCAGGTGCAAACTATTTCTTTTTTAATCATTGTGATGAAAGGTCATTGAACTGAAACTTTAACTCTGCTTCTCCCTCCACAGATTCTGCCTGACCAGCTGAGCGTTTACAGCATTGTCATTTCAGATTTCCAGCATCTGCAGTAGCTTGCTTTTATATTTAAGGGCATTCCCTCTGCAAGGTTATGTTTTTAAAAGATATAAAGACAAACTGTTATAATATGAAACTGATGATATTGTGTGACACTGCAAAGTATAAATCATTTACAGTAATTGCACATAAATCAGCTTACCTAAAACCTCAAGCTTTATCGTCTTAGAGGCTTTATCATTTGGAGGAATGAAAACCTCACATTGATACAGTCCAGTGTGTTTAAACGTGACATGTTTTAGCAACAGTGACATGTTTCCGTTTAGAATGGAGCTTTCCAAAAGCTCAGCTTCTTTCCATGCTTCACTTATTACTCCAGAAGTGTAGACAAAGGCCTTTGATTTTTTAGTGCCACTAGTGAAAGACCATAAAACACCCAAGTTCTTTGAGTTCAATGTAGACCCAGTGAGTTCAGCAATTGCACATTGCAGAAGTCCATTTTCATTATAAATTACTTCCACAGGACTTTGACTGACGCTCAACTCCAACTTGCTTTCTGCAGATTTAAGAAGAACATAAGGCTATTTGTTAGTGTCCACCAAACAGGACTGTCTACATTTATTTCAATTTACAAAAAATATACAGAATGTAAAAAACATAAAAAGACCTTTCAGCTTAACAGCTCTACATTGGCCCCCTCCTATGCTTCTTCATCTAACCCCATTAGCATAACCTTCAATTCCTTTCTCCCTCATTTGCTCATCTAGCTATTCCAATGCTGTCCTGGTCAGTCTCCCACCTTCCAATCTCCATAAACTTTAGCTCATTTTAAATTTTGCTGCCCATGTCCTACTGACATCAAGTCCCATTCACCTTTTATCCAACTTGACCCCAGTGCTTGCCGACCTCCTACACTGGTCCAACAAGACGAGGGGTTCTCATTATTTTCAAATCCCACCAGGGTCTTCCTATGTCTGTAATCTTCTCCAGCCCTA